>NW_020229814.1:267500-867500 GCF_003227725.1 Camponotus floridanus | reverse complement strand
ATTTATATTACATGTCATTCATTAGAAAAAAATTCGATAAATAAAAAATTCGTATTCTAATTTTCATTTTTATAAATATCCTTCTTTCTTAAAAAAAATATCATTTAATGTAATAATTATAAAGAGGAGAAAGGAAAATATTTTGGAAATAAAAATGATTTGAAAAATATATTCAAGATGAAAATGAGTTTGTTTTGAATATTTTCGAAATAAAAATTAATATTTCTACAAAATGCACAATAAAATATTTGTCTCGCACGAGTTTTATAAAATCTCCCTCAAAACATAAGAAGGGACTCCGCTAGTGGAAAATTTGTCTTTGCTCCGAGACATGTGTAACTCTGTAAAGATTCGCGTGTTTTCCCGCCAAAAACATCGCCAGTAATGCCATGTAATTGAAGAGAAACCGATCCGCTTCGCGGACACGCATCGCGGACTTTATCATTCTTTAATGATCTTTCGGGGTAGTTTACCATCGGTCTCTCGATTTTTTTCTTTCTCGGATACATTTCCCCACTCGTGAGAAATTGGCCTAACGAGAAATAAACGAGGAGAAAGAAGCGAACGGTTCGCAGCTAACGGAAAGGATAAAAGTGGCATTCGGATCGTTTTCGCCAGGACTTTCCAAGTTCATCGACCCGGTTTTCACACGAGAAGAAGCAGGGACTTCGATTGCCGGCACAATTGAAGAGACACGATTGCGAAGGAAGACGCGTTCCTGGGGAAAGAACCATCAGCGATCAGGTGATCAATTGTATCAGGTGATCAATTATATAGGACTCGTTTACGCCGATAAAGATCTGGAGTGCAATATTTAATTCCTATCGATCATTAACGATGAATGACGCGAATATTTCGAGTTATTATCGATCCTCATAATTTTTGAGCGTGATCAAATAATTCGAACTGCTATAGATATCTTGATGATGAAATTTATCTAATTATAATCGCAATTACGGTTGACATTTGTGGCATATTTGCTCGAGTATCTTCCTCTCAACGAGTAAATTAAAGAAGGGATTCGAGAAGAAGACATAAGACTTTTATAGAACGAGATGTTACACAAGTGCTGGTACTTTTTCCTCACATTTTCCATTGTCTTTAATCAAGCAGAAACAATCTGTTGATCGGGATGAATAATCTCTGCTCACGATTATTAAAAACAACAGAGTCAGCTGTCTCTAATCATTAGCTCTCTAATTTAACATGCGATTAGCATCTAGGATTTCTTCTTTAATTTACTCATTCCTTGTCTTCAATTTCTTTATTTAAGACTTACTTAGATTTTTCAAACCTTTAATTTCACAATTCGTATTCGATATTTTTATTCACATGATATTTTCGCTTCTTGAAAATTCAGTTCCTCGGGAGAGAGAGGAATTGAAACGTAATGCCATCGGGGAGAGTGATGTTATCAGCTTTAAGGTAACCCACAATACGATTCCGCTTGTTTCCTCTTCATTTTTTTTTCTTTATCGGCCGTTCGTTAAGGACTGGTCCCACGCGAACTGACCGTCTCACGAGTTTAGCACGCACGCTCTTTACACCCACACGTAAACGCGAGTGCACGTGCATCCCCCCCTCCACCCTCTCCCTGACTGAAATTAATAATGGAGCGAGGATATACGCGGTCTGCGCACGGTCATATCGTGCGCGGAAGCACGCACCGATCGTTCTACCGGGTGTGCACTTTGAGCGGGAACGCGTCATTCATCGATGAGAATCAAGCGTGAGTTCTTTTTTCCTTCTTTTTACCTCTCCTCGAGGAACACGATCTGTCCTCGAGAGTGTTGTTTGTGTATCTCTTCTCCCCCCACCCTTTTTAAAATCGCAGAAGATAAAAATCCTCGCGACAGGTGACAATAATAAGGTATAATGTGCATGCTTAATTGCCGACACTTCTTATCTGGGGTTTTAGATCATAGCCGGTTAATAGGGTAATTATTAGTTGTGTATTATTATCGGAACGGGTTATCGTTCCGAGTGGGATAAGCGTTGGTTGTTGGTTTAACGCGACAGAAACATCGACCGACGAGACTTAGTACGCCGCATATTGTTTCCGGTGACCGAAAAGGTATTTCCGTATCGTCAGCGCGCGATTTCTTTTGTGACAAAGGTCAATCATTCATAATCTCATCATCGATCTATCTTGGAATTGGTTTCATCCTTTCACCTATATTAATCTTTGAAATTGCACCGGAGTCCCGGATAAATCGATTTTAGAGTTTAAATATCGCAATCAATGACGACTCCATTTTCGATGATGAATAGCTTATGCCAAATATGTCGTTTTAAATTTAACGCAAAGATAAACGTCAGATTATTTGACAGATGGATGATATAGAGATTCAATTTCGCAGAAAAAGTTTCAAAAATTTAAAAAGAGAGAGAGAGAGAAAGAGAGAGAGAATTATGTAACCGTTATGTAACTATTATATAAATATATTGTTTTCACGAAAATAGTTTTAACATTAGAACTAAGTATATTATATATATTTTTTATATATTAGAAAAATAATTATTATTATAAATTATTAAAATCTACAAAATGATTTAAAAGAGTTGCTTGAAAAGGATTTCTCAAATTTTAACTTTAAAAGCAAAATTATCGAATCCTATTTTAATTGACGGCAGATTCAAATAATTATTTCCGACATTTCAATGCTACTATGCGCCATAATTTCTTCGTTGATTAAATCGAATCTAGAATTTCACGCGCGCGACGAATCAGCTGATTGACGCTCGGCGACGCATGCGAAGGACAGAGAAGGGGAGGGGGTGGAGGGGCTCGAAGGTGGACGCGCGCGTGCATCACGCACGTGGCTTCACCGCCTTACATTTATAACGACGTGTTCTCCTCATTCACGTTTCGTCGGCGTTTCTTTCGCCGAGGGTGGCCGCGACGGAGGAGCGGGGGTGTCGTCGCCTATCGATTGGCCGCGATTCCACGAGCAAAAGAGCGCCAGCGCTGCGGCCAGACGACGACCGGGGAGACCTCGCACACGTAGATCTCTTTCTCTTTTTGTTCTTGACCTCCTGCGGGAGAGGAGCATCGGCATCCCCTCCCCCACCCTCCGAGAACCCTGCGCGCGCTAATATCGTGGGCGTATCGTGTCAAGGAGCCGCGAGCCCGCGATTCTCGCCTATCGCTTTTCCTCTCCTTTTCTACTTTTTTTTTTCTTATCAAGAGTTTTGCAAAACTCTCGACTCGTTGGTCTCTTCTCACTTTCGAAGCTCGAGACCTTTATCGATGTTTTGTCTCAGAATACGATTCTACGGTTCTTTGTGTTCGATTAGAATTCTTCATTTTGTATTCTGTTAAAGAGAATCAAACACATTCGCTGTGATTAAAACAGCGACACAGAATTTTACTTTAAATATTAATATTTACTTTAAATATTATAACATTCATATTTTACTCTCTTGTTTTACGTATGTATATCTTACTGAGAGCTTTCACAAAAATTAGTAATAATTATATTAGTAATAAGTATATTTGCATGGTTTTCAAATTTTCTTTTGTTTATTTTAGATCGCTATTTTTTGGAAAAATAAATAATAAAAAATAAGGAAAAATAAGTAAGACTCTCGGTCAAAAATTCAGAGGTAATTTTTTAACAAAATATATTGCTAGGAATTTATATATAATAATATAATAATATAATATAAAATATATAATATCATATTATAATATGTATTAGTATTTTTATTGCATTAGTGGCAAGAAAAATGAGTATCTTCAGATACGTCGACTTTTTTCGAATTAAATCTGCTCGATATATCTTATATTACACCCAATTAAAAATGTAAATAGTAATAAAGTGTGAACTAATGTTATTATGATTTTTCTAGGTTAATATAAGAAATTTAGGTATATCCAGGTAATGATAGGGATAGGAATGTATGTAAAGAATGAGGAGTTATTAATACGTCATATTAAGACGTATTTTAAAATATTATTCTGATTAAAACGCACTCATTATTATTAATTAAATTTAAAAAATTTTAAAATTTTGCTAATTTGTTATAGGACCGTCAATAAACTATTTATTGTTTTTTTCAGATATATGATATATTAATTTCATTTCGAAGAATACGTTGCAAGAAATACAGTGCGATTTCTCTCTTTCTCTCTTTTTCTGATGAAAAAAATATATACTTATTTATTCGATTTTTAAGAAAACTTGCTGCAATTCTCAAACGAAATAAAAAATAAATAAATAAAATATGATAAAGAAAAAATGAATAAAACATTGAATTAAATTTTGTAACATAAAATATTTATGATTTCAGATCGGGAACAAATTAAAATAAGGCATACCTTGATACACTAGTTCATCAAATTTGTCGATGAAATCTCAGTCTCGTGTTTCGTGACAACGACATATCTGGACAGATTCCTCTTGCGAGCTTACCTGTAATCGGAAAATATATATTATAGGTTTATATATATATATATAAAAATATATATATATAAATTTTTAAAATAATTCATTTAATTTTTTCCATACAATTTTTGTGCAATCTTCTCTTTTTTATCGTAATTTTATTATAATTTATAAATTTCTAACACAAGATTCGTACACAAGAAACTATAAGACTTTGCAAGATTTGTTATTAATAATATCTAGCAGAGAGAGAGAGAGGGAGAGAGGGAAAGAGAGATGCTGAATAAGACGACAAACTCGGGACGATCAGAGATTTCAAAGAGAGAAAGAGAGAGGCGCATTGTGATGGTAAAAGGTCCATTGAAATGGAGCAAAATATTAAAAAGCTCGGCCAGTCGTGCGGCGTCTCGCGTCGCGTCACGAGCAGCCTACGAGAGGATCATCCCGACGAGAGGATTCTTCCTTTTTATCCCCGCGCGCCCTTTTGTACTCGCTGGAACTTTAGCATGTGAACGATCAGGCGAAGGGGAGGAGAAAGGAAGGGGAGCGAGAGGCCGATCTCTCGATCTACGAAATAAAACGGAGTAGGAGAGAAAATGGGAAAACAGGTCTCATTTTTCAAGCGGAGGGAAAGGGGACGGGAGGGATGCGCGACAGCACCCTCCCTCCTCCCTCCTCTCCCCAGCCGAAGCTTTTAGCCATTCTTTACTTAGCGTACGGATTCTACGATGATAATGAGACCTTTTTTTTCGTTCTCTCTCTCTCTTTCTTTCGCGATTGCCACTCGTTCTCGGCGCGATAAAAAACGAACGTTCCGCTATGCAAATTAGATTCTATGCATCCAATTATCTCGAAATGCTCGAGATGAATTACGAGAGGCGCGAGCAAATTTGTTTTCGCGATGCGACTAAAAATTACCTCCCCATTTCTCTCCGAGGAACCGAGGCGTTCTTGTTTCTCTCTCTCTCTCTCTCTCTCTCTCTCTCTTTCTTTCGATAAATTATAATTTCGATTATCGCGACGATGAATCAGTGAGATTCGCGCATCGTTATTACAGATTGCGGAAAGAATTGACATTCTGAGGACTTTGAACTTTTTACGAGGTGAAAAAATGTATAAAATATGTAATTAGGAGATATAAAATATATGTATAAAGATATAAAATTTATAGAAAATATAAATAAATTTATACAATAAGATATATATAAAAATATGTGTATAAAATAAATATAAAATATGTATAAAAATATATATATAAAATAAATATAAAATATGCATAAAAATAAATATACATATATAAAAATATATATAAAATTAAATATATAAAATAACAATATAAAATAACAATATATAAAAATATATATATATACAAATATATATAAAAATTTCTATAAAAAACATTATGAAATTGCAATTTAATGAGTACAGTCGAGTCAGTTTATCAAAGTAAGCCATCCCGAGTCTCTTACATTTGTGGCTTAAACTGATAGAGGCAAGGGGACAATTAAATGCTCACTGAAGAGAGAAACTGCAACGCGACAATTTGGTAAAAAAAAATCTCTCTTGTTGCGTATCCACTCTGTTGCGTCAGCGGCTGCCACATTTTGACCTTTTGTCATAATCGCGATAAGAGATCGAAGCACTCGCGTGCCCGCTATGCAAAGTGAATTGCGCGGATTTTGAAATCTTCTGTAAATGTCGGCGAGCGGACGATCGATTGGAAAGCGCTGACCAATAGTCCTCGAGAATCGATACTAATTTTTTTTTCGAGCGGAAATAAAATACGTGTCGCACTTGGCTCGAAGGGTATCGTCGATCATTTGTCCTCGAACAAGCGAATACAAACGATACAATTTTCTGAATCCATAGGTAACATCAATTTTAGGGTTGCGCAAGACAAGACAGTAGTCATAAAAAATGTATCGGTGTTGAAACATTTCGAAAATTTAAATAATATTCTCTTATGTTGTTTATTCTTTCTAAATAATAATAATAATAATAATAGTTTCAAAATTTGTAAATATAAATTTATTTATTTCTTAAATAATATATTATTAAATATATTTTCTAAATTAAATAAAATTTAAATTAAATAAAAATTAAATGAAATAAATTTTTTAAATTTATACATAATATAACGTGTATGATTTTTTCTCATCCAAATATTTTTACAAATATACATAAAATTCTAGCTTTGTTAAAAAATTAGTAATCTTACTCTTGATATTATTTTGATAATTATTTAAAAATGTTGCCTCAAATTTCGAGTCTTGATATCTCATGCAATCCTAATTAAAAGATTATCACAAATTTCTTCATTTTTATTGTACTGACGTTAAGTATCATGCTATCTTTCTCTGACGAGAGCTGCCAAGAGAGAGAGGGAGAAAGAGGGACGACGGAATAATGCGTCGAAGAAAATGTTAATGCAACGCGCATCGCATGCGCCTCGTCTAGACAATCTGGAAATAAACAAACTCGCGTCGAGTTATTCCGGACTAAACGTTAAAGGTTAAGGACGCGGGTTCGATAGCCTGCGAAATACCGTGCGACGTGGAATTCGCGCCTGTCGTCGTCGCGCAAATTCGCTCGAGGACGACGGCATTGTATCCTCTCTTTTCAATTACCGGCTTCTTTTTCGTCAGGTGAAAGGAAACCATCGACGACGACAGGTAAACACGCGCATTATCGACGTTACGCACTTCTAAAATTAAAACCGCCCGGTCACATTTGTAACGACCGGTGACGAGAGCTCGACATATCATGTCCTTGAGAGAACGCGACGCTTTGCGCAAACTTAAGCTTCCCCAAGTCACCAAGTTTTAACTGTGCGAATATTTTTAGAAAGTATTAATATGTGTATATATATTTACATATTAATTTCTATGACAATTTTAATAAATTTTATTTTCTTATAAGAGCAATAAAAAATTAAGAGAAAATATAAACAGGAGTAGAAATTTTCTCTTCAACGAAATTAATTTTTTTTTCATAGTCATATAGTTTATAAGGAATTTTTATATTTTCTCATATATTTGGATAACATTTTCGATCAATGTTTTTGTTGAATAAGCTTTTTGTGAATTTTTAGTATAATTTAAAGCCAACTTTATCGATTTTCATTTGTGATTTTCGATAAAATGATAATTTCTTCAAAAATCGAACGAAAATCATTTTTTATTCTTCTAAACAGATTGAAAAAGTAATCGAAACAATTACAGATAAGTGGTTTCTGTAGATAAAATCGAGAAAAATATGAGAAATTTTACGAGAGTATTTTATAAATATTTTAGTGTTAACACTTTTTTGTTCAACATTTTTTTTGAAAAAACCTACAATTAAACATATCATTATTTACATTACATGTATGTACATTTTATGTGGACTATAACTCAAAGTATTCAAGAATTTATTACCTTAAAAAAAAAAATTGATATTTTAGTTATTTTTATTCGTATCCATAAAAAAACTGAAACACATATCACGTTTAAGAAAATTCAACGACCTTACGATATTTAGAATTTTCGAAACCAAAGAATTTTTAACATTAGATGGCACATCTCTCGATCTCCAAAAAAATTTAAATATCGATTTTATGCGTAACTCAAAATATTCAAGAGTTTCTTTAAAAAAATTGACATTTTACTTCTTTTTAGCTTTATGCTTTTTAAAAAAATTAAAACCATGTGTCACACTATTACAACTAAACATTTTATGTGTAATTTAAAATATTCAAGAATTTACTTTATTAAGTATGCAAAAATTAAAAGAGAAAATTGATATTTTTATTTGTATCTCTCATAAAAAAATTGAAACCACACATCACGTTTAAGAAAATTCAATGATTTTATGATATTTATAATAATTTTCATCGAAATCGAAGGATTTTTAACATTAGATGGCACATCTCTCGATCACGAAATGCGAAAGAAACAGCTGTTTAACCGGTCGTGTCACGTTGACGGTTAATAGACGTCGTGGAATTTCGCGAGCGGAATTGAGACAAACTGTGAGACTCGCTCGACGGCCCGTGAAACGCAAATCGATTTGGTGGCGACACGTTAATAACAATCGCCAGGTTGCCGAGTCGGCGTGTCGTGGCGTGGTAGCGATTTGTTAGAGAGACCCGCCGATCTAACGCCGGTTTTCTAACTTTAATGGCCCGTGACGGAGCGCGCCGCGATTACATCCACCTCGCGCATTTCGTGCGTGGGCACCGTGAAATCGGCGCGAGATAGACTCGCTCGATCAAAAAGGGAAACTGATCGCGAGCCCGAGCTCTCGATCAGAGATCGCGATTTTGAAAGATCGGCGAGCGTTGAATTTTTTAAAACGCGATGAATGTATGAAAAATGGACGAAACTCTCGGTCAACCCAGATGCTTCTTTAAAAGTCTTCAGAAAATATTTTTTCATTTCTTCTTTAAACTTATCTTTATAGATTATTTTTATAAACTAAAATTATTTCTGTGTTTATTTTATATAATAATAATATATATATTATGTAATAATAATATAATAATTATATATAATGGATTTTAAAATATCACCGATTGAAAACAATTACTAAAATACCATAAGTAAACTGATTACTTTATATACATGGTGAGATTTTACAAAAATTGTTAAAAATATTTAATTACTAGGTGCAGTTTTACAGAACAAAAATTATAATTATTAATAATTATAAGTTATAAATTATAATTATGATTTTAAATTAATAATTAATTGACTAGTTGCTGACTTATATTTTGAATCGTGAAACATACTAATGCGTCGTTTCCTGTCTGAGATCGAAAGTCGATGCGATTGCCGGCGATTTAGAAACGTGCGAGACGTTACGCTCGTCCTTGCGTCGTTAACGCGAGAATGGATGTACAAATACATATATATATATACACATTCTATAACTACCAGCTATTATGTTTTTTCCCCGCAGGCTGAAGACGGTCAGACCCGCGATTAAATTTGCGTACGCGCGGTGCAAATGTTGCCTTAATAAATTTAATACAATTGGCAATTAACTCCCTTCGCGCGATTCTTTTGAATTTTTTTTCTCTTCACAAAAAAAAATATTTTATTTTTTCCCCTCTTCTTTGTTTCTATCCGAACACGCTCGAGATTGGATTTGAATACGTGCGATGATCCTGCGAGATGTAATACGCTCGAGACGAAGGAAAATTACATTATGCGATTTTCATAAAATCCCAAATGAGTCTCGAAATTGGAAAATTTTTTTATTCTTATGCGTATTTTATATTTAAATCTTATAAAAAAATTCCCTGATGTTCCAAGTATCTTTACTCAAAATTCCAGAGAATACTTCAGAGATTTTCTTTTGATGCAATTTTTTGAAATAACTTTTTATCGTCATTTTTGTGACATGCGAAAGAAAAACGCAGAGCCATTAAAGTTTTCAAGTGCAAGATTTGCAAATGTACAATGAAAAAAGAAATCTAGTAATTTTCATAAGATTTTTCATTTGCATAACATTTTTATTTTTCTTGTCACTAAAAATTATCGCAATAAAAAATATCATCTGCATATCCTATTCTTTCGCAAATATATAAATAGAGTCAATGTCATATATTTATAATATATTTCAAATATATAAATTACAATCTGGCTTATCAATATAAGAGCAAAATTATCAAAGAGAGAATTTTTAAAAAAGTTTCCAACAAAATTCCCTGAGAATTTTCCGACTTTTCTAGGAATAAAAATGATTCCCTGAAAATTCCAGATTTTTACAGGGAATAGATATACCTTGATGCGGTGTTTTAAATAAATTGCAAACATATTTCTCTCTCTCTTTCTCTTTTTTCACTTAATAATTGACGCAGCGAATCCTGGATAACGTCGATCGGAAAACCGTGCTTACGCGAGGAACGGGTGCGTGCTCGTTTAATGGAAAGTCCGTGATTCTCGCGGCACACAACCGTCGAGACGTACGCGTGTCCTTGTGTCGTTAACACGGTTTGACGTTACTCAACTCGTGATACGCGGCGTGTGAGAGAGCGTGCTTACATTATATCTCGGCGATGCCAAGTAAGTCGGCGAGTCTCCGCTTGCAAAATCTTAGCTACACCTCCGTAAAAAGCCTCTCGCGAAAAATCCAGCCAACGTGTACCCGCGAATTTCGCATTCAGTCAGCTCGCTACGTTTTCAGTTACGTCCCACTTCTCTTATCGGCGAGATTGATTTTATAAATAATCGATTTTATAAAATTAATAAAAATAATATAATTAATAAAAATTTTATAAACTTAGAAAGAACGGCTCTAATGTTGCAATTTTGAGAGAGGTATTTTGGCAAATTAACAAGCCTTCACCAGTCTCAGTTACAAGGAAGCTGTAATCTCGCCGGGATGTTAATTCGAGATATCTAAATGCCAAGATACTAAAGCAAGAAAATAAAATCGTCGGCGAGAACGTAAAAAAAAGCATGCAAATTTCATGCAAATTTTATGGCACGACATTGTGCGCGCGGTTATTCTCTTGCAGATAAAAATTCCGAGAAGGGTCAGGTGTTCGGTTTCACATGCCTGTCAAACTATATCTGTCAAATTGTAATCGCCGTAATATCGCGCAATATGGGTCGCCTTGCGAAAGTAACCTTGGAAAAATGCAATTAACGGAAGGGAACGACAATGCGGGTGCGGACGGAAGGATGAGCGACCTTGAATTTACGTGACGTTGGATTGCGCAAGGTTGCGTCGTCTGGGCACGTCGCCAAATTTGCGTTGCCCAATTTCACGAGGAAACTGGGTTGCGTGCGGGCTTTTGAAACGCACGATCGGGGGCGAGGGAGGGAGGCACTGCAGATATTTTTTTCCAATTTTTCCTTCGCCTCGTAAATGATCGCAAAGAATCCTGGAGTATTCCTCGACTTCCGGATCGCGCAATCGAGATGAATCTCCGAAAAAACAGTAACGTTAATTAAAAAATATCGGATGTCGAATATAAATGTTTCTGTTGTTAAATAGGAGTTAATGAAACGTGACAAATAACGCGAATAAATTTGTTTATGTTTAAAAAACTGATTTCTATTTGTTCATGTATATTTGTTATTTATTTATACTCATTTATGATTTTCGATATTAAAAATTCCGTGTTTTTTCACTATTTATTATCATTCTTGTAACACATATTTATCGTCATTACAAGAAAAATTAAAATATACGGCGCGAAAAGTTGGGACAATTACCACTATAATTTCAAATAAAAGTTGCGGAAAATAATGTAAAATATGCAAAAATCTTTCCTTTGTAAAAATAAATGAAACGTGAAAATGTTGCGAAATAATAATGTAAGTGCGAATAAGTATAAATTTATTTACATTTGATATACTATACTTCCATTTACGGAAACAACGTATAAATATAAATAAATTTATTTATAAATATAAAATGATGAAAAATAAATTTATTTATATTAAAACTGACTTTTATTTATTTATATTTATTATCTATTTATTTATTGATATTTTTCGGTATTTCGGAAATTTCGGTGTTTATTGCTATTTATTATCATTCTTGTGGTATTTATCTCTATTATTACACAGGGAAAAAATAAACCATATGGCGCGTAAATTTGAAAAAATTGCCCCTAATAATTTAAGACAAAATATACGAAAAATAATAGATGAAGTGTGCAAAAATCTGTCTATCATAAGAGTCAATTCGAGGCAAATTGAAGGCTTTAAGTGACAGTCAGAGGCGACATAATGGCGGCTGCTAAGCTACAAAAGTATATTCGGTCGTGAAAAAAATCTCGACATCGAAAAAGGAGATCGCCGATCGCTAAAAATGTTAATCGAATCGTACAGTATTACCTTTACGTGCACGTTTTTGCGGCATATTTATAGGATCAACTTCATCGCGCGGAGAGACGGATTGCAGTGTCACACTAGTGCAAACCGCAAGTCCCGCAGCCAATGAATGAGCTACGGTGCAAGGACACGGATTGCAACAAAATCGAACGTGCCCCAGACTCTCCGCTCTCTTTCTTTCCCTCCCCCTTTACCTCCCCCCCCCTCTCGCCCCGTGATTACGAATTAAAGCGCTCTCGCCTGCCGCTTACTCGCGATTCGTATCAAAACCTGGACGTGTTTACGCGCCGGAGAGAAAGGGTGAACGATCGGCTTCTCGATATTTCTTTCGATATCCCTTCCCGCTAATTAGCTCAAGAAAGTAATGTAATTGCACTTCCTCGAAATCTCTTGTGAAAAATGCAGATAAAATTACTCCCCTTTTTTTCAAATTGTAATTGAAAAAGGCGATTATTAAAAAAGAAAGCTTATTTAAGAAACATATTTACAATTTTGCCTAAATTTAGGTGATTCTATTTATAGAATAGGATAATTGTAAATTTGCAAGAATCTTTTTTTTAATTTTTTAAATGTTTTTTTTTTAAATATATGGCTGTTACTATATTTAAAAAAAAATTATAGAAGCGAAAGTCTGTTACGAAAAATACCACAAAACAATTTAAAAATTTTTAAATCTCTCATTAGATTCCCTCTCTCTTTAGATAAATAATTATCATTATAAATAATAATATTATAATAATTATATTTTTCTGTGATAACTACAGATTAAAACCTATTTAATTTCATTGAACAGAATTTTCGATTTTTTTATAATAACAAAATATTAGAATATTTTATAATAAATTGTAATAATATATGTTATAATAAATTAATGATCTAATATAATAAAATACAAATATAATAAATATATGGAATAGAATTTTCGATTTCTTTCTCATAATAAAATATTAGTATTTTATAATAAATTATAACAATATATTTCATAATAAATTAACAATCCATAGATAATAAAATATTAAAATAAAATAAAACAATAATAAAATATTAAAGTGTTTTATCAAAGTATATGTGTAATTAAAAAGAATACAAAAGAAACGGCTACTCTCGTATATCTTAGCACCGTGAGAAATATGGAATACTTGTCCTTATACCTTTCATGCCGATTGAAATGACTGGTATTAATTACCTGTCCTGCGTAACGCGACTTTGCCACATGCTTTAACTGCCACGGATATTTGTCTCTGGTGCGCCCAGTATTTGTCTCCGCGGGAAGCGTTGCTCTGTCAGCAGAGGCTAGTAACTTTGAAGCTAATATAATAACTTTGCGCGCCCCGAAGGAGAATGAAAAATCCAAGAGAGGGAGAGAAAAAACATGGAATAACGCAGTAAAATTGCGAAGTAATTACAAAACGCCTGATACATAAAAATGTTGGCACAATTATTACAAATGAAAGTGAAATAAAAATTTAAAAGGATTATTCGTAATAAAAAGTACTCGACTATTCGTAATAAAAAGACATCTTAATATAAACTATTCGTGAAAAAATTTAAGAATTATAAGCACAAAGTTTTAATAAATTGAATAATTACACATGCTACTTATCTAATAATAATAACGCGCGTGAATCAAGATGTTTAATCAGAAACACCTTCTGCGAAGGAGAATTAAGTTTCCAGATAACGCGCGATCTTTCGACAGCCCGGAACTACGCCGTGTCAACGTGTTATCGAGGTGATTGTGCCACCGATCGCCTACGAATCGTTCGATCGACGACCGGTAAACGGAAGGTGTACACGCCGACTGGCTAGTTAAGTATGCGACGTGACATGGTTGGCGGTTTGGTATTTAGGAGAGGCCAGCCGACCAATGTCACAACCCGTTTGAAAGGCGCTAGAACCCATAAAGCGCAGGTGAACAGGGGGAGGGAAGCAATCCCCCATTGCCGATCTCTCCACGACAAAAGGCTGACGATTGCAATACGCGTGAAGGCCTCGCAAATCTCTCCATCGTAGGAAAACCATCGGTGACGCTTTGCGATGCCTTTTCCCCGAGAGAGAACGCAAATCGTCGACCGATTTTATCAAGTACAAAAGTGCGAGAAGCCGATCTAGAGGACATACATCGATGCTTAGGTCCTCTAAGATCGGATCTTAGTTCCTCTTGATGCCCGCAGATTTACAATCGAGCGTGGCCTATCCATCTCTCGTGGCAAACAACGTAACTGACCCTACCCATCTCATGGCGGCCAAGGAGGAGACCAAGAAAGTGAGATGGGATTAATCGCTTTCGACGATTCTCTCAGACGAGACGAGGGCGACGGACCTTGGGTGCCCCGTCAAGTAAGAGACGGTTAACCGCGTTTCCCATGAACCTTCTCTCCCGCTCTCTCGCAACCCCATCCACGGGGCTTTACCCCGTCGGCGAGGTGGGTTCGGGAACCGGGTGGTTTTCGGATGGAACCGGTCCAACCGGTTCTCCCGCTCGATTCCCGAAGAAAAGCCCCGGGGCCCTCTTCGCAAGCGCGTTGCCCCCTGCTTCTCCTTCCCCCTCCCCTCCCCCTCCTCGACCTCCTCCCTCCTGCCTCTCCTCGTCATCTCGAACAGCGAAAGGTAACTTTTGTTTCGACGAGGTCACGTCTTTCGAACGAAGAACCGAGGAGACTTCACAGTTGCGACAGGACTCCAACTCTTTGAAGTACAGTTAACACGCTCTTTCCCAATCGGTTCGGTTATGACTGCCGACTTCTATGGACTTTGTATTCTAAAAGGAAGGCGTGAGAATTTTTGTATGACTCTGTTAATTCGAAGTAATCATCGATTTTCAATCAGAAAATTGCGAGTCACTCAAAGTGATTGCGTGTAAATAAATTTTCATCAATCAAGTTTTTACAAATTTTTATTCCGTTTTATTCTATTTAATTTTCATTGAGGAAGAATTGATTGTTATTATTTTATTAAATTTCAATAGCAATGTTTTATAAAAACTCATGATGAAATCTCTTGATATAGCTTGTAGCATAAGTTATAATTCAGAGAAACTTAGTCAAATAGTAATTTTCTCGCCGATTTTCTGAACTCTCAGAAAGAATCAAGAGCAGTTTCTTTTTTATTAATAATTTTTCTTCACCATATATTTCTATTCTTGATAGATAACAAGTTCAATTTTTTAGGCTTTCTCAGTGCTATAATTTTTTTCTACTTAATACATAAGAGAGGGAGAGGGAGAAAAACTTTAAAATGGAAATTATAATTTAGCATATTTGTGTGTCGAATCTAACTATCAGTTATTCTAGCTATTCCAGTTATTAAATGAACGTAAATTATTGCGATATTGCCACATGTGAAATGTACTCATGAACGCAAACACTTCGCAATTCGGAGCACTTTGTAGACTCTGGTGATAAATGGTCGGATTACCCGATACACATCCCTAGAGAGAATAGAGAATAGAGCTTATCCAAAAAAATATATTCAACAATTTTACATCGCAATTATTATACTATTTATAGAAGTTCACACAATCTCTAGTTCCATTTGATATCTCCTAAAATATATGCTCTTTTATTACAAACACAAATGTTCCAAAAACAGCAATGAAGAATATGAATAAAAACAAGAAAAATAATAGAAAAAAAACAAGGAATTGAATAAATCGTTCTTTGTAAAAAAAGCGTTGATTATTTTTAAGGTGACACTTCTCATCAGATTATTCGGCGATTAAGAAAAAATATGTAATTAATTGTAAATTACATATTTTTTCGTAGAAACAATGTGTTTTTTTATGTGTTTTCTTTATACCAATTAATTCGTCTCATTATTTTGTACAAAAATATTAAGGTAAGATAATTGAAAAATGAATATTTACTATAGATATTTTTATAAAATTAAGAAATTATTTCAAACTTCATAACTCGAAAAGTATTCAATAAAAAAATTTATTATAGTGTTTTGGAAAGCTCTCGAGATAAGCTATACGAATAAGCAATAAAAAACAAGGAGTTTTTTAAAAAAATTAAAAGTGACCTGCATGTAATCTTCAAACAATTATAAGGTCAAACCAATGGCATCATCTTATGTCCCCCTTCAAGTCAAACAACTTTTGTCTGAAATATTTGTATATTTCTACAATCAAAAATAAGAAAGTTATTGGGGTGGGTAATTTAAAATGATTCACCCTGTATATGATATATATTTATATATATATATATATATATATATATATATATATATATATTTATATTTATATATCGTACGGCGGTTCGAAGGTTACGCGCGCACTGAATGCTCATTGAAGAACGGGGCCAGACGTAGAAAAATCCGCAAACGAGGTTGATGAGTTTTCCAGCAACTTTCAGCCGAGCCAAAAGTACCGCGTGTCCGTAGCTTGCGCGATAGCGACGCCTTCCACTGGAGGAAACTAGGACACCGTGGAAATTGCGAAGTTGGTCCTTGCTAGCGTGCAGGTGCAACGAAACGTTTTTCCATGTTCCGCTTGTTTACTCCACTCTGTGTGCGTTATCTTGAAAACACTGAACGCCGATAAAAGACATCGACGCATAAAGAATTTTTCGCAAAAAGGAAAAAATAAAGAAATTATTAAAATGCATTACCAGAATGTCAAATCCTGCAAAAGAGATTCCCTGGGCCTTCTGGGTATTTTTGTTCAAAATTCCAGGTAAAAAGAATATTTTGGAGATTTTTTAATCAACTTTCTAGACTAAGTTTTCTTCTTATATTGTATGCATTTTCTAATATTTTTCACTCGTACGAAAGAAAAGTGCAGAGTTACTTAAGTTCAAGGATTAAATTAACAAATTTACTTTAAAAAAAACTGAACAGCTTTTATTAGATAAAGATTTTTCACTTGCATAACATTTTTATTTTTTTTCATCATTAAAAGTTACAGTAAAAAACATTTACCGTACATTCAATATTTTATTAAGACTTGAAGATTGAATTTATGTGAACAGAGATATAATATATATTTTAAACACAATTTAGACAGCTTGTTTATAATACAAGAGCAAAATTATTAAAGAAAGAACGTTTTAAAAAAGAGTCTCAATAAGATTCCATGAAAATTTCATGATTTTTCCAGATCTAAAAAAAATTCCTAAGGATTTTATGTTTTTTTCCAAAGAATAGAACACTAATTATTTAGAAAAAATAGTTGTGATAATTTTTAAAAATTGGAAAAGATTTATAATTAAAAATTTATTTAACTTTTATCGGAAAAATTGACTTTTTGCGAATTTTGAGGAGAGAACTTTTGTTCTAGAAAAAAAAGAAGTTTATAAAATGAAAAATGTGAGAGTCTTTTTGAGCAAATATAATAACAAAATTGAGATATCACAATTCGATGATAGATTTAACGCTCTTCCAGTGCCATATTTCTTGTTACATTTATTTTCTTCAATTTTCTCCACGTTTCTTTTCTAATTCACTTTATTATCTGTATCAACAGTCACGGCACCGTTAGATGTTATTGTTAGATCATTCGCTTCTTCGCTTTTTGCCAAAAAGAAGAAAAATATTTGATCAGAATTATTATTATTCTTGTGCGCAATCAACTATGTGTAACTGTATAAACATTACTAAATGTATTTGAAATATTTCGCTTCCTTTGAATAACACATGAAAAATATAGAAAACAGGAAGAAAATATTTCGAAAGAAAAATTATTTAATAAAATAGGAGCCAAACTAACAAGAAATATTCAATCCTTAGATAAGATACGTTTACTTAAAAAATTACGACTGTGCTCTTATTATCTCAAACTATAAAACATTTAGAGACTTAAATACAGAAAGAAGACGGAGCAAAAAATAGAAATAATTTCACAAAGATCGATCGATCGAGTTTCCCTGAATGACAAGTTTTTACATTTTTCTGTCTCGACAGCTTTCTTCGATAAAAGTCTCGCTTCCCGATAAAGCTGCCACTCAAATTACACTTCCCTTAATTACAATCAAGACTCTTCGAACGAATGGAGGTCGATGTGGTACTTGTGATGTCACTATCGTGCAGTCATTATGGTCGTTATTATTCCATCGAGCACCCTATCTATCACTCCGCGACTTTAATACCATCCATACGACAGGAATACATTCCATTTCCCGTTTGACTTATCGGAATTAATTAACTGTTCTAAGTCATGTCCGATAACACTGGTCAACAAAAAAAATAATTTTAACTTTTTTCTCTTATAATTTTCCAGTTTTGGGCTTATTTAAGTGTGCTGATTTCGAGTACGACAGTAGTTTTTATTTAACAGCTCTTGTTTTTTAATATTTTTAAACTATCCCCTTTAGACATCACGTTTTTTGAGTTTTACTCGACTCAAAATTATTATTTTTTTTTAACTTTCGATATGTCTTCGACTCGGAGACGTTGTTTGCATAATCCAGATAATTTTTGTTATATTTGTGGCGAATACATCTTTCAAAAATATTGAAAACTATTTCAGAATTTGTTAATTGTAATATCTCATAAATAAAAAAAGTAGAGCTACAACTAAACTAGTATCTTTTTTGTAATCAGTGCCTTAGATAACCTATAATACATGTTAAATGTCAGGAAAAAATTTGATTGAAAATTTGTTGACCAGTGTAATCGTCCGCTGTTTCATCACACATGGAGTTATTTTTCAAACAAAAGTATGTCGAAGTTAATACCTCGCGTCCAATGATTTTCTTACGCAGTGCGCTGTAATGAATACTTACTAACGTGCAAACGCCCGTAGAGCCCCTTCTCTACATGAATCGGGGGGGGGGGGGGCAAGATTACGCTTTACATATGCACGGTTTACATGGTAGCACGCAGGGAAGATCTTTAAGGGAGTCTCCCTTAAAGGGGTTCGCGGAGGTAGAGGCCCCCTCAGGTAAAGAGAGCGGCGAAGAGGACGAGAATACTATTAGAGGGACAACTTGACCATGAGAAGCACGGAGGGTGTCGAGACGCGAGCAAAGGGCGATATATAAGGGCGACCGACCCATTGTCTGCTCGCCCCGCGACAAAAGCCCCTCTGTGCTTAAGTACAACCGTTCCTCCAAAGTCCCTAGCTGTCCCCTTCCCCGGAACCTAATTCAAACTTCATTCCCAAGACCAAACTTACGACGTTGTAGACGGCAATCTTGCCCAACCCTTGCTTAGGAATCTAATTCGGACTTCATTGTAAAGTAGTTTCTTCGCGTTTTATCGTTCTGGAAGTATCAGAATCGCCTTTATTAGGGACCTAACTTAGCCTCGAGCTCCGAAACTAGCGCAATTCAAAGTAAACATTATCAGGACAATAAGCGAAAAGAATAATATGTTTCGTTACAGGGAATTATTGCCTATAGCATCGATTTAACTTGTTATCTAGATAACTAAGTACATGTGGCGTTGTCATAGCACGATAACGTATAATTTCACGTTAAACTGTTTATCTAAAGATAATAATTGGACAAGATATCGATCGGTTACAATCGGCGAGTTTGTTAAGTAGTTAAATTCGAGTAGCTAAATTCTAATCTATTGAGAAAGATATCGATCAATTTGAATATTAGATATGCCTTAAACTGTAGTTCACTCTATCATTTAATATTAACCTGGTTGCCAAGATATTTAACTCTGAATATTAGAAAGTAGCAAAGAATAATATTTTCAAATTATAGTATAATTCAATATTGGAGATATATATATAATTCTTTTTTGAAAAAAGTTACATGGAAAAGAAAAACAAGCTCGTATTCGAAATCAAAAACCACTTTAATATTCATCTAAAATATCATTCTAATTTACATATGTTTTTATTTACGTTCTGATGTATTTTTTTTCGTCAATATGGAATAAAAAAATAGAGTATAAAGTCAATCTCTCTTTTATTGCTGGTATGAAACCGCATGGTATGAAATAGATGGACCGATGGAGAAAAGACAAACAAGTATTTCGAGGTTTTATCATTTTACTATTTGATTTTATTTTTTAAGATCTTTTTTATTCGAAAATAAATAGTCGAAAAAAAAATATTTGTCGCTTCGAAAAATGATGTACAATCCAAAATTAGTTCAATTCGCTCAATTTTTAAGAAATAGATGCATCTTTTTAAAACTTTTTATCAGACATACATGATCAAATTATTATTTGAGATAAGAATATTTAATAGGTTCTTGATAAAAATATTATATCAAAACATAATGCATAATATTTATGCTCTTAGAATATATAATATTATATTTATGCTCAATAGAATGCTCTTTTTTTATCATGGAATATTAATATCTTGTTTAAATTTAAATCGTAGTAATATCATATATATCAAATTTGATAATATATGAAAAAATTAATGAAATGCATTTGATATAATCTGAAATATCAGACTGCATTTTAAAAATATATGATTATACGAAATATATAATTTATTTAAAATATATGAAATATATAATTTATATGAAATATGTAACTTATATGAAATATATAATTTATATAAAATATACAGGTGTTTCTTAATAAGTGCGAAAAATTTTAGGAGATGATATTCTTTGTCGAAAATTAAGAGGGATTTTTTATATAAACAACTCCTACATTTCTCCCTGTGGAGTTACACTCTTCCAAAAATGGGAGTAAAAATTAAGTATTTATTCTTTTCTCAAATTTGGAACAAGTTAAAGAAATGAAATTAGGACCATATTTTCTACTTGTAAAAAGATTATTTATTAATATTTTTTCAATCTTTCGTATTGTTATAAGGAAATGAAACTAGCAATCTCTATTCAATTTTTTAAAACTTTTTAATGAACCGGAATATGATGATCTAAAAATATGCATTAAAAAGTTTGATTTATTTAGAAACTTTCTTATTTCTTTTATTTTTTTCATAAAATCAGTAGTTTCCAAGAAAAAAAATAAAATACGTTACACAGCATGATGCTAAATAATATAGGTTTCGAATTACGAGAAGTTAAATTTTAAAGTAAAAATAAAATTAGAGTAAATAGAGATTATTTGGAAAGATTGGAACAAAAACAAAATTATAATAAAAACCTAAAAACCTAAAAACCTAAAAAATAAAAACCTAATTTTTATCCCTATTTTTAGAGAAGTGTAACTTCACAGGATGGGATGTAGGAGTATATGTTTATATGAAAAATTAATTTTTGATAAAGAATCATTTAAAATTTTTCGCACTTATTAAGAAACACACACACCCTGTAGATATTATATAAAATATATATTTCTACAAATTTTCTGTATCGATCCGCCTAATTTCGAATTGCAAGGTAGATTTCGTTTTAAAAAAAGAGAGAAAAAATCCACACAGTCGCATAGAAGTATGATTCTGGAGCAGCGCGTGTAATCGCGCTAAAAATAAAAGCAACCGAAGCCAACGAGAGCGATCGCGGCACTTATATCCGCAATGCGATACGCCATACTTACGCGCGAGTTGTTTACGTTTGCCGGCGTAAATAGAACGTGCGGAAGTTTTCTTTCGCCCGCGGCTTGCTTGGGTTTAGCGCACCCGTTCTCCGCGAAAATTCTAATACACTTCTCGACTACGCGTGCCTTTCCCTTGTACAACCGCGCCTCGTTGCGCTTGTGGACATAACGAAAAAGAAAATCGCTGAAAATTCCCGGCGCGAACCGCAAATATGTCGCGGCTAATTATCGGAGTTAATCGGCGGGTTTGCTAGCCGACGAAAGAGAGAGAGAGAAAAAAGAAAAAAAAATATGTCGGCGCGATGTTGTTTTATTTTATTCTGTTGGCGGATTTTTTTCGCGAAAATTAATCGTACATTATATCGATAAGTATTTACGAACAAGCTCTGACAAGAGTGGCAAACGGGTTTTTCTCCATCTCTCGCGTATCCGCGATTCAATCTCGGCGTTTCGCGGGTTATTCGCGAGTAATTAATCCGGCCGAGTTATGCGATTGCAATTTGCGAGGCCGAATTCTATCTCGCCCTGCGAGATTTCAGGCGCGTCGAAGAGGTGATTTTAGCGTCGATATACGTATTTATAGCCGGCGGCGTAAATCAGGTCGTCCCGCTTCTGTCAATTTTCCGAACGTATCTCCGAGGAGAGATCCTGCAAATATCCCCGTCGTAGACTGACGTTACAAATCGTGGAGTTGCCCCTCGAGCGGAGAGGATTTCATGTATCACATTATGTTTGATAAAAGTTTTTCACCTTTTTTTAGGTAAATAAAATTTTTAATATATATATATATATATATATATATATATTAAAAATTAATTATATTATATTATATAATGTAAACTTTTTATGTAATGCGTTTGTTTTAAAAAGAATTAAAGCTGAATTTTTAAAATTATTTAACATTTGATTTTCCAAAATATTTTCTTAAGGAAGTATTCAATTTTTTAGCAAATATTAATTTTGTAAGAAAATATTCAATTTCAAATAAATATCTTTAAGTAAATATTCAAAGAAAAAGGTTTATGTAGAGTGTAACTGAGAGATTTTAAAGATGAATTTTACGCATCAACACAATAAAAATAAAAATAAAAAGTAAATTTTGAAAAATTCTGAAAAAATTGTTCTTCGCTACAGAAACACAGCTCCTTAAAAGTTTTATTAAGTTCTTTAATATTAATTTAATATATTAATTTATTAAATAAATTTATTAATTAAATTAATATATTAATTTAATTAATTAATTATATATATTTTTTCAATTATTCCATGAAAACATTTTTACGTAAAATCTCGGATTATTTTTCATTGTACGTGACTATCCATGTGACGTAATGTCAATTTTCCAGGACAAAGATTTTAAACATCTTCTTTAAGATTTAAAATTGTTATTCTTGATAAAAGAAAGTTATCCATTCTGACAATGATATCTTTTTTTTATTATTATTCTGTTGCATAAAATCCGCTTTCAAAATTCCTGCAGTTACCTTTCTTTCAGTTACCCTGAAAGTCTAATATCTCACGCAATGTGTCTACTTTCAATTTTTGCAAACTAAATTTTTAAAACGATTAGAAAGCGAGCCTTTCGCTGTTTTATACACGATTATGTGGTGGAAACGAACTCGTGGCAACTTCTGGTTGCCCAAGTAGACTTCGGCCGCTCGAGCGGAATCGTAAGGACGTGCCTACATTTTTTCTCGAAGGACCTTGGCATTTGGCATTAGATTTATTTCGGGGACCTCCAGGTTCCTTTGAAGTGTGATTACGAAAGCCGCACACGTAACAATAAAAAACGCTGATACTTTCGCGAGATTGTCGGTGACTTTGCGACTTGACAAGGATGACAATCCTGTCGAATTCTTCTTATGAATCGTTCTTGAATATTCTCTTCCGACCAGATTCCCTCGCGAAGATTCCCCAGATGCGTAAAGTCGAGAAACGACTTTCTCTTGAGCAAATACTGAACTTATCGTATATATATGTCGCGTTTCGTGGCAATAATACTCGAGTGTAGGCAACGTAATTTAACGATATGAACACTAACTGATGCGACACTAAACTCGGATAAATGTCGAGAGTATTTCAATATCGTCTACGCACATGTCAATCTCTTTCCAATTATTACAAATTCTCCTTTTAAAAGAGAATCCTTTCAAATCACAAAGAAATGAAAATTGAGAGATTAAAAGTGAAAAAATCATGCCACATTTTTCTGTATTAAAAGATATAAATTTCTTTCTGTATTAAAAGATATAAATAAAAAAAAGAAACAGATCATACATTAAAACCGAACTAAAAAATAAAGTATAAATTTTGTTGTAACTTTTTTGTTTCGTCGAAATATCAAAATATCTGAGTATTTTAATAATCAAAATAATACATGATAAGAACTATGAAAATTAAGGAGAAGTTTAATACGTCGAAATAGGCTGAAAGACCAGCTGAACTTTGCGGAAAAAATGCGCATTAGAGAAGAGGAAGAGGGAGAAGCAATTTTCAACTATGTGTGAATTTCATAGGACGTAGACGTTTGCGCTTCGTCGAGAACTTTGAGACGCAAGTTCGACGATGGCTTGCGGATACGTTCGATAGGACACTCGAGTGGTAGAACTGTGTCAGCGTTAGCACATAGAGGAAAGGAAACAGGACGAAAAAGGAGTCGTAACGCGTGGGCGAACTTAATCAGCTGGTAATCGACCAAGAACTCGGTGAAAGAGAAAAGGCAATCCCGTCGTATGGTCGATCAACAAAGCGACCTACGTACTTGGAAACCTTTCTAGGAAAAGCGTAATGCAAGAAAGAGAGAAAGAGAAAGAGGGGAGGGGGGAAAAAATCCTCCCGTCAACGTTGAAACGATGGTGACAACCAAAGTGTCCGTGGGTGCATTAAATCGATACTCGCGATTGATTACCCGACAGAGAAAATAGATGGGTGCTCCAGGATATCGCTGTCTTTTGCGGCGGGGAAAAGTTTTACCCTCACGATATAAAGCGGCGAAAATGTTATGTAATATATATATATATATATATATATATATATAATAAATATATATATATATATATATATATAATATATATATACAAGGTGTATCTGAAATGATTCACAAAACTTTAGGAGCATATTCTAGAGGTCAAAATATTATAAGATTTTTTTTCCTATGAACATTGGTTCGCAAATGAACCCTTCTCCTCTAGAGGCCTCTAAAGTTTAGTGAAAAAATTAAAAATTGGCTGTATTTCAGAAAAAAAAGTTTTAACGTTACTTATCACCCTCTCTTGAAACATAAATAAATTTGTGTTGCGGGTGTTTGGAATTTCACACATTTTCGAATTTTAGCTCGGAGAGGGGTTTATTCGCGGACCCATGTTCATAAGAAAAAAAAAATCTTATTTTAACCTCCAGAATATGCTCCTAAAGTTTAGTGCATCATTTCAGATATACCCTGTATAACATTTGAATTTTCCAAAATTAACATTTTAACTTTCTAAGATTAACGTTTAAATTTTCCAAAATTAAACAAAGGACTTTATCTAATAATAGAGCAAAAGATAAAGATTACGTCTTAATTTTCACATGAGAAATTGTTATATTTTAAATTTTGAGAATTTTGAAAATATCCAAGTCTCAAAGTAGGAAAATCACTTGAGGCAAGTCCAGTGAAATTCTTACATCAATCTCGGAGCGAGATATCGACCATGCATGAATGAACGTGCAGCTTTCCTAAACAGCACACGATTGGCGCGCGTCGAAAGCGCCAATCGGATGAATGAAGGGAAGCGTGGGTGCGGTTAATCGAGCACGACAGGAGGGAAAGAGGAAAAACGAGCCATTTTCAAGAGCGTCAGAAAGAAATATAAACACGAGGATTCCTCTCAATCGATGTGTAAACGAGAAAAAGAGACAGAGAGAGAGAGAGAGAGAGAGAGAGAGAGAGAGAGAGAGAGAGAGAGAGAGAGAGAGAGAGAGGGAGGGAGGGAGAGAGGGGGAGGGGGGGGAGAGGAAAGGGAGAGAAGGGGGGAATGTTCGAACTAAAGAAAAAAAGATAGAGAGAGAAAATCGGATCGGATCTCAAGCTCGCGCGAGGGGAATCTTGTGAAAGTTACATCATCATCATCATCATCATCATCATCATCATCATCATCATCATCATCATCATCGAGGCCTACCTATGGTCTGACTCTATCGTTAAAAGACCGCGTTATTTCTTATAGGAACTACGCTCGATGCATCGCGTTAAGACCCAGGACGAAGCTCGCGGGGAGTCGGTCTTTCCGCTCGGCTTAAACAGCGTTTACTTGCGCAAGTGCTGGAAACTACGAGAGAATTAAACTCATTTAAAGCGGGGACATTTCCCCCCACCCCCTCGCCTCCTCTAACCGCGAATTAACGTCGTTACAATTCGCGAGCCAAGTGTAAACGCGGTAAATATACGAGAGCCCGCGGCTGAAATCTCGGTGGATTAATTTTTAACGTCTTTCAAACGTGACGCGCTGACGCAGATTCAATTCTGCGCGTTAATTATCGTCGTACCTGGTAGGTAGCCTATCTGGAAACGCATATGCGTGCGTAAGGAATACGAAGAAACGAGAGAATAATAATAATCGAAGGCGACCACCGGTTACCGCCGGATCTGGCTCTAGATATCGTTTGATTCATGATGCAACATCCATGGCTTTTAACGTAAGCCGGTATTCGATTACGTTGTGTCTCGAAAGTTGGGAACTTTTTTTTCCGGCCTTCAAATGGGAATTATCGCGGTTAAAAAACTAAGGTGTCTACTCTCGAATCTTGTAAAAAAAATCTCCTCCTAAGATATTTTTGTTCAAAATTCCGGGTAAAGGGAATATTTTAAAGATCTATTGGTGCAATTTTTTAAAATTAATTTTTTTATTATATACGTTTTCTTAATGCCTTTCACTCGTATGAGAGACATAGTCTATTTCAAGTGCTACATTTATTTATAAAAATCTGAATAAGTTTCGTAAAAGAAACATTTTTCATAATTGCATAAAATTTTCGTTTTTCATCACTAAAAATTACAATAAAAAACACGTACCTCAAATTTAATATTTTGTTAAGATATTGAGTACACAGAAAAAAAATAAGTGTCAAATCAAAACTTATATACTTAAACTAATGCGTATATTGTTTCGTATATACGCAACAATTTATAATCTTAGAAGAATTTAATAATTTTAAATTTCAATAATATTATAGTCTTATTTTAATATTGTAATTGTCACCTCAAGAATATATAATTATTTAATTCTACTTTAAGAAAATTATAATCTTTGATTTAACAATGTTATTTTCTATCTAACATTGTTTCTTTTCCGTTCAAGAAAATTAAATCTTAAATCACAAGAATATATTTTTCTTGATTGAACTATATAAAATGGCTTCATTCAAGTAAGCAATTATTCAAGCAATTATATTTTTCTTTAATTAAAGCAATATAGTCTCATTTCAAAATTTCCATATTAAAACTAAATATATTTTTAAAAGAATGTCCTTTTTTCTGTGTACATGAACATAGATATATATTTGTAATATATTTTAAAGACATAATTAACTTGGCTTATCGACTGTTTATAAGAACAACATTACTAATAAAGGGATTTTTTTAAAAGAAACTCCACGATTCCCAAGCAAATCCCACAGAATTCCTTGAAAATTCCTTGCTTTAAGTATAAGAGAAGCCCCTGAGAATTCCAAGTTTCCCATGTTTTTCCACGAAAAATAGACAGCCTGTATTAATAATTAAATAATAATTAATAATCCGATTAAATTCTCGATTCAACTTTTCGAAGATACGCATAGAATTATTTCAATTCAATTCCACTCGATCAATTTATATATATTCGATTATTTTATCCTCAATGAAAGCGATCATTCTGCTCGAATTTTTCTCGCGCACGAACTATTAATTTACAAGCGTGTTGATTGCGAGCGAACAATACGTGTGAATCGATGACGGAATGAAAACTGGTTTCCGGTAGAGATCATGATTAAACATTACATTGACGGATTGATGTTAAAATAAGCAGTCATAAGCGTCGCGGTATCCCATTATTCCCGCCACCATTCTTATGCGCGATCAAGATCAAGGATTTCCGACTCCCCTCTCACCCTTCCCTCCCCCGTGTCCTTCCTCCACTCGCTGAGAGTGTTTTCTCATCCATTATTGCACACAATATTGACGCTAAAAATTATCTAACATATATGCACATTAGAATGTCATGTCTGTTATGTACAGATCGTTGTTAGTCATTCAGTGCTCTATTATTCTTATAAAATACGGTGAACGTATACATCTTCATTCGACAAGAGCTTCGGGAATAAAAAGAATTAAATGTCCACCTGTCAAATAAATCTAAAATAAATTATTAAATAATTTTAATAAATATGTAAAATAAATTATAAAAGAAGAATCTATTAAATAAAAATTAACAAATATATATATTAAAGATTTCCACCAAAACGTCTATTAAATAAATTTTAAAAAACTCAAAAAATAAATTAATAAATATTTCATTAAATATGTGCGTTGACGTGTCGTCTTGTGTAAAAATATCCAAGAGATCCAAACGCATGAAGCAACGCTCCGTGTTCCATTTAATCTCCTGATCATCGTGATATCGCGAAAAAATAAATTCCACGGCAACCAGGAGGAGTCTTCCCGTTCTTCAAGTATGCGCTGGGTAACGATGCTGACAGAAGTTCGCGGGGCATCGAAGAAGGAAGTCATGGGTCGCGTACGGGAGAAAGAATCTAAGAACGTGGGAAAGAGAAAGAAAGAAAGAGAGAGAGAGAAAAGGGGAGAGCGAGAGGGAGAAAGAGAGACAGAGACGCGACGGTGGACACGTCTCATGCATAATTCATGCACAGTGCCTTCCACGTATATTTTCGTGTTTAAATATTTGAATACCTCGTTCGCTGCAATACTGAGAGGGAGGGCAGGAGAGCGGGTTAGAAAAATATTCCGCCGCTTATTCACCGAGGTTCTCCTCGAGTGCGGGTGGGGTGAAACGAAGGATCCCACAGATCCTTCCTTCTCGGTTCTTTTTACCGGCGATTTTTTTCCTCTCCCTTACGCTCGGATTCGAGAGGACGAGCCGAAATCATCCGGGTCCTTTCGCGGATGTTACAGGCAATGGAGAAGGGCCCTGTACAAGAAGAATAGGCGATACGCGTTTGCGAAAGGCGATGAAAAAGCCTGCCGGCCTGTCCTCGGCGTCTTGCCGAGGTGCATTGCTGATTATTTCTACTCTTATACGCAATTGTTCATTGTTCAGCGAATAATAAGGTCGATTACGACTCATGCGTCACTCCTCGTGTGCCGCGAAATTATCGTGTGGCGCGTGGTTTATCTGCAACTTTATATTCCCAAGGTCTTTTTTTTCCAAACAAAAAAATCGACAACAAATGCGTCGAGATTTTTTTTCGACATTTAAAAAAAAATGTCGTACTTGCAAAGCTATCTCAAGTTTGACAAATTTCCCGAACAATTTTATAAAAGGATATATACGTATGTCATCCAATGTTTTATGTATTTTTTTCTTGTACATTAAAATAATATTATATTATAATAATTACATAGTACATATACATACTACATATATGTATTATATATGATAATTATATATTTCTTCATTATGTAGAATTTTAAAAATAATTATATGAAGCTATAATGTCGAGTAACTTCATGAATATATATATATATATCGTTTGAATTTAAATTTTTGCGAAAGAGATAGCTACAAAGTCTTTTAAAAAAAATACTCTCTTAAAAAATACTCTCCTTGTGACGACATTATATGAAATATCCTTTTATATATAAGTTATATACACACATTAATATAAATATAAATAAATATATTATTTGCGTGTGTCGTAATATAAGACACATTGATGACAGTTGATAGGTAAAAGCTTCGGATAGGACTCGTTTGCGAATGTTATTGCTCCCATGGCTCTCAGGACAGCAAGTCGAGCGAGAGTACACATTATATTTTCGGTCGGTGCTCGGACAAAAAGGGCGATACGTCATACTTCTCTTAGGGATCGATAATGGAAGGGACGGGGAGCGGTATCGCGTCATCAGACAAATTGCGCAATACGATGCACTCTTCCCTACAGAATGACAGAACGGGAGAGAGCGATTCGTTGTAGAATCTCCCTCTTCCAATGTATATATATATATATGTGTGTGTGTGTGTGTCCGATTTTATTTATCAATGAACACCATGAAATGGCGACGATGGCACTAAATCGCGTTAACAGCACGAGCTCGCGAAATGCGAGAAAGATATCGGAGAGATAAATTAATTATTGTCGCGGCACAGTATTGCGAATCGATTATGTCTCGTATGCATAATTAATGTAACAGCTTGCGCCTGTCTGCCGCCGTGGTCGCTGTTGCAGGAAGACTCGGAGAGTCTGCAAGGACTCCCTCCCACGCGTTACAAATCGCCCGACAATGATTTTTATTACTAAAACGCAGATGGAGTATAAACATCGCCATTAATAAATATTTATACATACACGCATGTATCTATTATAAATGTCTAACACATGATGTGTATCTTATCGCGAAGTTTCTCAATTATTTTGAAAATTATAATCGAAATTATGATAGAAATTAAAATTTGAATTACTTAATTTAATTTAAATTTAACATACTTTATTTTTATATATTTATATTATATTTTTATTTTATTTTTATATATATTTTATATGTATATTTTCAATTTAAATTTTAATTACAAATCAAAGTGAAATCAGCTGATGTAAGCGCGATGTTTTCCGGATGGCTTCTTGGGAGAGACAAAAGGAATCGCAATTGCTCCGCGTTCGGCCTCTACTTCTCGCCCCTTCCGTAATGAAGAACAAACACAACGGGACCGATCGCACCTGTCCCTTTTAATTAACGGCGATTGGTAATTCATACACTGATAATTGATCGTCGACGACAAAGGCGGAGCGTCCCTAACGAAACACGTTCGCGATAACGCGCTTCGAATAATTATTACGAACTTAATGAAGAGAGCGGCGAAGGGGGAAGGTACCCCGCGATAAAACGAGCGCGTACATCATGCGGGACCTTATCGTCGTCGCGGACGACAAAGGAAAGGCGAGAGAAACGAAACTACTACTCTTCCGTTGCGTGTAATCTGACGCTGTATTTTTTTAAGAAGAAAAAGGGCGAAGATATGAATATACAACGGAGCCAAAATTGTTCCTAGTTACGCGGATAATAAGAAATACTCGATATACAAATTATAATTTATATAAATAATTTAAAAATAATATATAAATAATTTATATTAATTTATATAGCATATATAATTACAATATAACTAACAATATATATCACCATATTTTAATTATATATTATATATGTTTCTTAATAAGTGCGAAAAGTTTTAGGGGATGATTCTTTGTCGAAAATTAAAGGGGGTTTTTCATTTAAACATACTTCTACATCCCTCCCCGTAGAGTTACGCTTCTCCAAAAATGAGGGTAAAAATTAGGTTTTTATTTTTTAGGTTTTTATTATAATTTTGTTCCAATTTTTCCAACATTTACTCTAATTTTATTTTTATTTTAAAATTTAACTTCTCGTAATTCGAAACCTATGCTATTTAGCATCGTGCACGATAACGTATTTTATTTTTTTTTTTGAAAAGATCTTTTTATTGATTTTTCTTGAACTACTGATTTTATGAAAAAAATAGAAGAAATAAAAGTTTCTAAATAAATCAAACTTTTTAATGCATATTTTTAGATGATCATATTATCCCATTAAAAAGTTCTAATAAAAAATTGAACAGGGGTTGCTAGTTTCATCCCCTTATAACGGGAGGCTGAAAAAAATATTAAGAAATAATCTTTTTACTAGTAGAAAATATCCACCTAATTTTATTTCTTTAACTTGTTCCAAATTTAAGAAAAAAATAAAAAACCAATTTTTACTCCCATTTTTTAGAGGAGTGTAACTCCACAGGAATGTAAGAGTATATGTTTATATGAAAAACCTCTCTTAATTTCCGATAAAGAATCATCTCCTATTTTTCGCACTTATTAAGAAACACCCTGTACATATAGGCAAAAATATCTATCATATTATAATTATAAGATAATTTTTTCTTATACGGAATTATAAAATACATAAAATGATACGAAAAAAGATTTGACATTTTGAAATGTCAAGTGACTATAAAAATCGAAACATAATATAATTAACTTAGAAAGATAATACAACTAATATAATTAATTTTCAAAAAATGTGTAGGGATACCAGAGTTAAGTTAATTATAAAAGTCGATAACGTACGACGTGAGAAGCGGTTTCGGTGAAGAATGAACTTCAAAAGCCGAACGAACGCGCATGAGATCCAAGCGTGCAAGGAAAAGAACGATGGGAGGCAAAAGAGAGAGACAAGAAGAGAAAAGACACGGTCGTACGAAAGTAGTCGCAGCACCGTCTCAGTACAGTATTGCTGAGGGCAGCGCATACTCCTTGATAAAGCGGCGAGCGCTATTTATAGGGCGCCGACGGTCGTGCTCTCGCCCGCAAGTGCAAGTACCTGTCTGCAAACACGTACCTGAATAAAGTGCCGCCGGTGCGGCGCGAGGGATTAATGCCCTTCCAGTCGGTTGGAGGCTAGACGCCTCTAAAGAAGCGTCTACTCTCGACGCTGGACCGATGCATATCGAGAGCAAGAGGGGTCCTTTTTAGAGCCTTGAATTTCGACTCCGAAAAATCCGCCCAGTTGCCACGAACGACAATCTTTCCTCCCACACATACTTACATGTATGTGTGTGTGTGTGTGTGTGTGTGTGTGTGTGTGTGCATTTGCCGCTTATTTCGGGGGCTCTCGACCCACCGGGGTGAACGACCCGACTCTGAGTCTGGACTTGACGTTAACCCGCAAATGTCACTACTCAGTCTCTTTCGCTGTGAAAATTACATACGGTGTGTATATATATATATATATATATATATATATATATATATATGTAACTCAAGATGTGTACGCCAACCTCGTACTACGGTTGTGCTGAAAAAATTCGAGCGACCCCAGAATTTCATCGTCTCCAACGATGGAGATGCGCAAAGTCGGATACTTACAATCTATCAAAAGAAAAAAAAAAGAAAAATATTAGAGAGCGGGAATAAAATGGGAAAAATGTTTTTTTACATAATTGTACTTTTGCTTTTACGAGAGATCGGTTTAATTATCCGGACTTGATTCCGAGAAGAGCGCGTCGCAATGGGACAGATTATGTCCCATTTTCATGAACTACGCTACCGCGATTGATTCATTCGGGGAGAATTGATTTCTCCTATACAGCCCGTCGGAAATACAAATTGGATCCCTCGAATCTGCTGTAATGCGATTTTCAAAATCAATCGAGGAATTATGCGGGCACGTGCAAAATGATCTAATAAACGTCGTCGACGCGAATTTTGCACGCTTTGACGATAATTCGTCTCGTATATTGTTGGTCCTTCGTTACAAAGCTGACGATTCGTACGTTACAGGACCGGGAAAACTAATTTATCGCGTGCCGCTAGTTGGCTGAATCTAATTAATTGTGACGTGATGGAAAGTGGAATTTCGAGGGGTGCGCTATTTCAAAAAATTTCAAAACTCAAATGCTAAATAATACATGTACGCGTCGTCCTCCTCCATTGCATTTCGTATATTGGCTTGCGGAAATCAAATTTTAACGAAAATTTCAGAATAAATATCATCTCTTTCTCTTCCTCGGGGAAAAAGAATATGTAAGAAAATATAATTTAAATATTTATTTAAAGTTTTTAAATTATATTTATTTAAATATAAGAAAATAATTTAAATATTTTAAATTATATTTATTTAATATTTAAATAATCTTTTCTTTTTTTTCTCTTTGCATTTTAATGAAGTTCTCTCATCTTTAATAATCATAATATATACAATCTCTTCGAAATTATTTGAAAAAAGTGTATATATGTGTGTGTGTTACTCAAAATTGTAAAAAATTATTTGTAAATTTCTTGATTTTTCAAATTTTTTGTTCCAAATTCCAAATAAAGAGAATTTTTTAGGATTGAATTTTCCATCATTTACATCTTATATTTCAAGCACGTTAGAACATATTATATTTTAATGTGTAATTTTTTTAATTGGCTCGTCGATTGATCATAAGATCAAAATGATTAAAGAAAGAATTTATTTAGGGATTATTAAAAAATTTCTCCGACAAGACACAATAAAATTCTAGAGAATTTTCTGATTTTTCCAGGTACAAAAAAATTCCTGAGAATTTGAAATTTTCCACGTATATTCCAGGAAATAGACATCCTGGTTACTTTACAAGAGATCTTCAAGTGCTTCGTATGACAGTTCTGTCGAATACTGTTTAAACGATATTGTCGATGCTGTCGGCGAATATTGACGATCTTAATCGACGCGATTAATCAATGTCGCGAAACTAGGAAATCGCAGGATTACGATGACCATTCGATCATACACGTTCGGACATTGGTCGGCAGGTTCCAGCGGCAGGGAAATCAATGGTTATCACGGGATGCGCAAGCATCCTGATACAGCATCGAAACAGAAGAGCGAAAAGGACGGAATTCATTGACACCATGAGACAAAGATACAAAGATACAGAGAGAGAGAGAGAGAGAGAAGAGAGGTGGGGAGGGATGAGGGGTAGTCTCGCCATGTATTTTCGGCGGAACCCTCTTGCTGTCGTTACCGAGGGACATTTCGACACGACTGACAATCCCGACTCCGAAATGCACTCTGGACGGTCGTTTGCATAGCTGCATAAAAAAAAACGCCTGATGTTGAACGACATATTAACGCGCCATATGGCGTTTGATAAGCGAGATTCGAGATGGGAGACATGGACATCGTTTGACCGTCGTTTTGTCGAGCGGAAAAAATTTCCCGCGTGACGAGTACACATTTTTACTCCGCGTCAGAGGCAAGTTGCCAACGTCTTTGTTTTGAAGGAGAGCGTCGTACTGGATAATTGCCAAAAATTGTTTAAAAAATAGTAAACAGTCGGATCTCTGCGTAAAAATGTTTCTCAAGCATAGACCTCTTATAGAACTGCCGAGAATAATTATTGAAACTACAGAAAATCTTCAGCACAACACACTTTTATTAAGTGCCGCGCTGGTCGAGAATATCAAAAATTAATTAAAAATTATTAATTATTGGAATATCGATCTAAAATGGCATATATATATATATATATATATATATATATATATATATATATATATATATACACTGAACTTGAAGAGAACTATTGGGGAACTCTTGCCAAAAATGTTAATATCCAACGTGTTTTGGTACTTCAGAGAAGAATGGTAGATTTTAAAATGCGATTAAAATGCTTTCACGCCATTTGTTTGCGATGTAAATATATTTTTGTTATTATGACGACTTTGCAATTCGGATAAAAAAATATATATACTAAATTTGCATATAATATAAGCGAATTTTCTCGTCGCGTTTGCCGTGGCAGGCCACCCCTGGGATTCGCTTAAGTTGACTTCTTATGCAAGCGATGGTGTACGCGGATATTCCGGGTCGGGCGTGTAAGTTAGGCTGGAACTAGATTCGGGGTTGGTTCGGTTTTGGGGTGTGTGTCAGTCACTGGGGGATGTTCCACTGCTAAACTCATCCTTCTTCTACCAACAGTTTCCTCCCTGACTGTTTCTCTCTCTCTCTTTCTCCCTTCCTCCCTTTCAGTCTCAGCCTCTCTCTTTCCCTCCCTTTCGTTCTCTCTCTCTCTCTCTCCCCCTCTCCCCCTTCTCTTCCTCTTTCTCTGTCATTCCGCCTCACACTGTGAAGCATACACACCCTCTGAGAGCGTGTGCAGCCGAAGCTCTCTCTCCCTCTCTCTCCTCATCCCTCTTGCGCTTGGTTCTTTCAATCCCTGAACACCCCCGCGAGGATCAATACGAACCAGTGGTTATCGTGCCGATACTCTCCGAGCATGTCGGCCGAAAAGATTTCCGAAAAAAATTGGTAGGGAAGGTGTTGGACGCTTTTTAAACAATAATAAACCTAATAAATTTCTACACGAAGATTAATGAATGAATAAATCAATTATTCTTTAATTAATGACACGCGATCGGAATTAATCTTCGATGGAAAAAATATGTTTTGCATCTCAAGCAAGATTCTAAGTAAACAAATTGGATATTTAATACATTTTTATATCTATGTTGTGTAAATATTTACTCCTGCCGTGTTTGTGTTGAATGAACGATAATAAGTGTGTCCGGTATGATTTTATCGCGCCACTGAATTTATTATCCGGGAAAAGAGGAATCGTGAAAACAATTTTTTAAATTTTCGCGAAAAACTCGAGCATCATAATGCAATTAAAAAATTTAATGAGGGCACGACCCTTCCCCGAAAAGCCGAACTTAATGCAAAAATAAAGTTACACGCGGCGGTAAAATTCACATCGATACGTTGTCAGAATACCGCGGCAAAAAAAAGAGCAATATTGTTTTATCTCGACAATATAAAGCGTCAGGGAATTCATTAAAAATTTTAATTAACGACGCATTTCGAATACGCTCGATCGTAACAAAGCAACTTTTTGCGAGAAAGAACAAAAAAAAACCGCAATACCGTAATTATCGCGAATATGTGTAGAGTTGGGCTCATTTCGAATAAAAAACGCAAAAAACGATACGTTACACGATCGCAAGCGATAATAAAATTAATAGAATTACGGACTAAAGAGGATTATCGATGACAAAATTTATGTGAAAGAGAGAGAAAGAGAGAGAAACAACGAACGTCGATGCTTATTTTTTGTTTTCTTACGCGATGTACGCGAACCTAGTAAGATACTCAAGAACGGAAATTGACGTAATGATTTCGTCCAAATTGAAATTTCAGCGTTTGATGATTCGCGATTAAGATACGTCCAATTAATCAAGAATCTATTGGCCGGTAAAACTCTCTCGCCTCGTGAAAGGAAGAATTGCTTGTGTTTCGCGCGATATAATTTATAATTTAGTGGTCTATAAAGTGCAACTCTCGCAAATTACAACGATCTGAAATGTAACTCCCAAGTCGTAGTTCCCAACTATTTTTATTATTACTTATAGTCCTTCTAACGCGAATCAGAAAGAGACCGCGCCTTCATCTATTAAATACTTCATATCATCGTACAAGGCAATGATACACACATTTATCTTGCAATGATTAACTAGAGTTAGAAACTGGCTGGTTCATTATGTAATTAATAGTTAATCGATGGAAAACCCAATTGATCGTATTTGATACGAATAATCACCCATGTTTGCATAATAATCTTTTAATTTATTTTTATTAACAGTCAATTAATTCGAGATATAAGAATATTGTTTAAGGAGAGAAAATATCTCATCACAATTTTAATTTAATTAAAGTATCTTCTGTATGTGTGAGATATTAAATATGATTAAAAAGATTAAGGTATAAATATGCATGTAAGTGTATTAATTTACATCGTTTTGCAATATTATTACGGCCATTTTACAAAATGTAGATAGTTTTATTCTCTTCCTGACGAAAAATTCCATATATTAAAAGATTATACATTAAATATACATGTTACAAAATTTTAAATACAAAAATGATAATTACAAAAAGCGGCGAGGAAAAAAAAAGAGATTATTCGGGAATCCTGAAAATCACGGGCATTGAACTCGCTCGAATGATACCGGAATATGCGCCGAAACACCTTGTTTGCGCAATTGTTTCGACAGATTCGACAAATGCCGTGGTCAGCAGCGCAGTTTCGAAGTTGCCGTGAATCGGCAACCCCGGCTATCGGATCGATAACGCATCGCGAAATAGGATTGGCTAACGAGATGCTATTTGCTTACGGGCTCCCATGGCTCCCGTGGCTTTTCCGCGAGCGAGCGAGCGAGCGAACGAACGAACGAACGACTGACTGACTGACTGCGGATGACTTTCCCGACGAGGGAGAGAAGGGTTTCAAAGTTTAACGATCCGACGTAGGGAGGTGGGTGTGCGAATATACGAACGAAGGGCTTCAGGAATACGCGATTCGGGAGGCGACGTTGAATTTTTCAGTCGAGCCGAGCACGGCAACTTTGGCGTGCGAATTAATCAACGATTCCGGCCTCTCCGACGATTAATTATGCCAAAAAAAGCGCCGCCTTTAATCTCCCCCTTCTCCACTCTCCATGATACACCTAATAATAATTGTTAAAAAATTTCTTAAATGTTAGATTATAAGTATTATATAATACGAATTTATTTTAAAATTTATCATTAAGATATTTATAATAGATAATGAATTATTTAAATATATATTTGTAATAAATAATGATTATTCATAATAAATAAATAATGATTAATTTTAAACTTTTATTTTAAAGTTGTAGATATAAATTTATTCTTTATTATAATAAATAATAAGTTATAAAATTGTAATTAGTTATATAAAAAATAATAGTTGTATAATAAGTTATACAATTTTAAGACCTTTAATACTAAATAATAAATATCTTTCGCTAGGAGACACGCGCGGAAGATGGCACGTGATCTATCATTGCAAACTGACAGCACGCGTCATACGTGACAGTTACTTTCGGAAAAACTGCAATCTAGAAAAACACACATTTACACTCGTGTTTTGGCGCGATAATAAAAAAAAAAGGATCATGGGACTCCTCTCTGAAATGATTCGATCTGCATTTTTTCACGTGTGCACATCTCGTCACGTCTTTACCTTTGCTTCCTGCCCGCTCTCCCCCCTCCCCCTCTCCCCCCTTTTGCCGCCACCTCGTCCAATGAAAATTGCAAACGCTCACGTTTCGTGCACTCTCCGAGAAGGGAGAGCTTTCCTTCCGTCCGCGGAAACTTGGAGGACACTTCGTTAACCCGGCATCGCGAAAACTTTCCGGTCCCCTCCCCCTCCTCGTCCTTGGCGGAGATGCGACTTGAATAATCGCGGAAAATAATTGAAACGGAAGACTCAATTTATGATCGGACGAAATTACGGACCCGGTGGACGGAGACGTCTTTCGCGAGATTTATCAAGAAGGAGCGAATCTAGAGCCTATATTTTTTCGCGCTGATTCCTTTTTTCTCGGAAAATTAATTTAAATGAATGACTAATTCGAATAATTAGTAAATAATTATTTCTTACCGCGTAATTATAATATTATTAAATAATTATACTGAATATGAATTAATTTAAATGATAACTAATTAACATGACGATTACTTCAGCGACACATAATATAAGATACAAGGCTAATGCAAGGTGATGCAATTACGATTCCTTTCCTTCAAAATATTTGCATCCTATTGAAAGTAAAGGGATTGCCGTAAACGATCTGACGGTTAAAATGCAGGGCAGGTGCGTGAGAATTGACGCACATTGAATTAAAGTAGCGTGCGAATAAGCGAACGCATTGTTATTACACGCAAAGATACTCCGCCATCTTTAAAATTATCTTGTCATAATATGTAATCATTATTGGCACGAATGCAGCGACACGGTGACGTTGTGCTCGATATTTTTTTCACCCCATATGGGTGCCTTCCACCATGTCAAACCGTATGTTTCCATTTCTCCAGGATCTTGCATAATAAAGAATCACGCTTCGCTTTATTATAAATAATAAATCAGACGTCGCCATAAATTTATGCTTTTAAATAATATATTTCTAATTATTAAATAATAATTTTATTTTTAATTATTAAATATATATAATATTATTAAATAATAATTATATTTTTAATTATTAAATAATATATTTTCAATTATTAAATATTTTATTATTAAATAATAATACCTAATCTAATCTAACTTAACCTAATCTTAACTTCGTAAAAAAGCGCATGTGATTTAATCGAGCGTAAAAACTTTTGCGCTTATTATGCGTTGTAAAAAAAAGGAACCCTAGGGAGGATTTTGCGTCGCGAATTTTTTAACAGATAAATATAACCGGAAGCTCTCCCGCCTTGCGTTCCTCCTCTTTCACAACGAAACGTATGTTTATACGTCGAAACCCACTCGCCGGGATTCGAGCAAAGTCGCAATATGTTCCCGTCGATATTCTTTTCCCCGGGGCGGTAAAGTACGCGAATTAATGAGCACGTGCCACGCTAACGTGAACACATTCCTCGCAACTTCTCGCATAATTTTCAACATGGCGCGTACACGCGCAGCTGTCAAAAACAGCTGGTAGCGCGCGCGTGCCTATAATACGTGACGTCAGGAACGATTCCAGCCGCGATACAACTTGGAGATGCATAGATTGCGTCTACTTCCATCCCTCCACGTCTCGCTCTCTCCTCCCCCTTGGCCGATGGACTACTCGCTCACCCCTCCATCGGAATTAACGTACAACGCGAAAAGATCCCCCGATGGGGATCATCTTCGCGGAAAGAAGCAAAGAGAGAATCTCGGGGAAATTGATAAATTGTTTTTTGGACACAATTTATCTCTCTCTCGGCTTCCACGATGCGCAAAAATAGCGCACTAAACGCGCAAAATTTTTCACGACAATTCGGCGCCATTGTATCCGCAGGATTTTTCCGCCAACGGCGGAAAATCCACGTTGGATATCTCCTTCATCGGCCATATTGCTTTATACATTCGCGGAAATGACGCAAAAAATTTCCAGGGATGGAGGGGGTTAAGGCGCCCTGAAAAACGCAGCGACTTTACTGCAAATGAAGACGCGCATCTTCCGTGCAATAAAAGTGCATAAAAGTGTAACGTCCGCAGTAATTTTTTTACAGTATTCGCCCTCTCTCTCTCTCTTTTTCTCGCGAAAGAGGGAGAGATTCCCGCGGGTGTATTAAAAACAATAATATAAATCGCTCTTATCGGTTCGCGTTATCGAAAACGCGTAAAGTACAGCACGCTCTTAGAACTTATAAAGTGCTATCGCAGAATTCTTTTTTGCAATTTTCCGATCGCGATAAAACGACGTCTTGCATCCGAGAATCCAAAGTTTTCCCATCGATAAGAGCTCATTAATGACAAACTCCTGTTTTCCGGCGATGCCAGCGACATTTTCGTTGATCGTAAAATCCTGCCGTAGAATATACGTGCATTTTAATGGGACTGATATACGATCGCGCTTCTTCTTTTTTTACGTTCGACGATGTAGTCGAAAAAAAAAATGCTGAGTGTCGTAAAATTTTTTATTCCGCCGCGAAAAAGGGGGGAAAAATAAGTCCCATTAAATGTTCCATTCACAACAATAGCTTCGAAATTTCGCGCGAAACTCGTTGCGAGGTGAATGATCTCGCAGAACAGCAGGGAAGGCTGGTCTCTCTCTCTCTCTCTCTGGCATTTTTAAAATGACAATCGTGGTGGATGAAGGCACCGGAAGAGTACTGCTGTGGGACGCGAAGGAGGACAACGATGGAGAAAAAACTGAGTGAAACCCTTAAATTTACACGCGTCGCGGGCTCGCCCTTTGCGACTCATCCCTTGCTTCTACGAACCCGTTGGAAACCCTTTGTAACGACGTCGCGTCATCCTTATCCCCTAAAACGTGGACGTTTTTACGTCGCTCGATCCATCGTACATTATTGCAGTAGAACACGATAACTACTTACACGAGACATGAGAATGAAGATCCGATTAGGACACCAAGGGGAGGAATCGTCTTACCTGAAACAAGAAAGATAATCGTTATCAGTCGCGCAATTTCGTAATCAGTAATGAAAATCGAGTAATCAAAATCAAGTAATGAAAATCAGAAATGACAATCTAGAAATGTCAAATATTCTAAATATCTACTCGAAAACTTGTAAAAAAGTGTCCATGAAAATTGACTTGATCTTTCAGGTATTTTTGTTCAAAATTCTAGAAAAGAATATTTTGAAGATTTGTTTGATGTCACTTTTTTTTAAATACATTAAATTACTTTTATATTGCATGTGTTTTTTCATTCATACGAGAAATACAAAGCCTTTCAAGATTTGCATATAATGTAAATTTGAAAAAAAAAATTCATAATGTAAACATTTTTCTCGTATAAAATTTTTATTTTTTTTATCATATATTTTTTATTAAAAATTAAAATAAAGCACTGCGAAAAATAGTTTGATTGTACCAACAAGACGTATATGACTGAAGGCATTTTGGTTAAATTAAACAAGAATTTTTAGTTATCATGATAAGACTCGATTTTTTATAACTAGAACGTTTAATAGATTTTACTATAAGACTTTAGTTAGTATTTTCTGGTTGGATCTATAAAATTTCTTGTTACATTAATTTCTTTGCTTGCCACTAGGCGGCAAGCCACTCTTAACTCGTATTCAATATTTGCCATGAAATGTATATAAAGAACTAGTATTAACATTAAATCCAAAGTATATTTTTTTTCTCTTACGAACAGTAGTGCCAGAAAGAGGACGTTAGCTCTCTGATTGTGTGTGTTTGAGCTGCATCTTCTTCCTGCATCACTGTTTATCAGTTTAATTTCTAACAAACTGAATTTAAAATAATTTATTCAATAATATGAATTGAATTTATCCAATAATCTTGTTGGAATTCAAAATATTAAACAGACTTTTGATTAGATGAAAAAATTTTAGACAACTTGATGCTGGGGAGTTTAGTATTATTAATAAGAAAATTTGGTAAATTTAACAGGAAGAAATTAATCAGATTCATCTGGTAATTCCTACAAGAATTCTGGTTCGTCCATTTTCCAACAGACATACTGGTTGAATCTACCAGATTCTAATTAATGCAACCAGGTTTTTTCTCAGTAAGGATATACTACGTATTTAATATTTTGTCAGGAGACATTGAATATATAAACAAAAATAGTTGGCTTTTTCATAACGCGGTGAGGGGCGAGGGGTTACTATTCTTCGACGATGAAATAGCTTCGGGAAATATTTGCTGAAAATTCGGGGGATACGGTATACAGGGTGTCCCAGTTATCTTCCGTCGTCTTTCAAAGACAGATTCCTGGGATCATCTGAACGATTTTTCCTCAACGAAAATGTCGAGGCACTAATAATTTTCGAATTATAAGTGATTGGAAATAAGGGGTTTTTCGTAAACTAAGCTTTGTAGAAATAAAATATTAACAAAACCACATTCTTCGATTAATTTTAAATAGAGTTTACTTTAGTTGAGTTTTAATTTAAGACTTAATTGCAAAGATATATGATGACAAAAATCGGAAACATGCAAAAAATGATGGCCTTCATTGACATTTTCGCTGAGGAAAAATTGTCTTCAAATGATCTCAGGAATTTGTCTTTGAAAGATGCGTCGATAAATAATATCGAATGCACATTACATATGCTTTAATATTCTCTATCTGAATATAATATGTGCCAATTGTTATTTATAATATCCTTAGCAATCTCGATGACACGTAATATGATTGTAATATTATATTGTTACATTACAATACATATATGTGTATACATATGTATCCGAGTTATCGAATGATTACACTTAATATAACAGAGAATAATGCATTTTAAGAATATAGAGTTACCTAGACGTAATATTAAAATCAGTTAAAGCGCTTTTGTGTTAAAACGCGAGTCTGTAAATAATATTTGACGAAGGAAAACGCGTTGTAATGAAGCCATTTCGTGTCGGTTACATTCCAGCTTCAATGATTTAATGATTATAAATATGGGGAGGGAGAGGGACTCGGTAAAAAGAGAAAGAGGGAGAATGACGAGTGGAGGGACGAAGTGAGAGAAAAAGCGCACGTGCGCAATTGCAATTGCCATCGACGAAGACATTTTACCTTCGACATCTGATATTTCAGAGTATTAAATTTCCCGGGTTTGCACGCCCACGCCCTTGTAAACGACAGCCCCGAGGGAGATGGTTTTCAACATGGCGGGATAGTAGGGAAAAAGATACCAAGTCTCGTACCCTTTTCTCTCTCTTTCCTGTTCGTCGAACAAGAACTGTCATCACGCTTGCGCCACGTGACTGCGTCTCTTTGAGAACAAACACTGTCATCGCCTTTGCTTCCTTTATGTCGTCATTTTTTCGCACACGTAAACGTGTGCAAAGAATTAAAAATATAGGCCAGTAACACAGGCTGTATGCAACCGAGAGGGCTTACAGATTTAGTAAACTTGGCGGCGTAGCTTGCGGGAGTTCACCCTTTTACGGAGATTATATAGACCTTGTTCAGCGTCTTTTCTTTCAGGTTTAAAGTCGCACTCGAGATATGACGTGTTAGAGGAGAAAGAATTTTGTTAAACGATGATGTTACGAGAGAAAGGAAGCGAGAATATTTCTATAACAGTATAACAAATATGAATGCTAATTATTATTAATTTAATATTAATATATATAAATGCATTATATTATTATTATAATATTAATAATATAATATTATATAATATAAATCTGCCGAAATAGTATATATATCTTAATAATATAATATTATATAATATAAATATAAATATACATATAATATATTATATTTATTACATTTATATTTATTAATATTATTATTAATATTATTATATTAATATTATATTAATATTACTATTATATTTATATTAATATAATATTATTATATTAATATAAATATAATAATAATATTAATATAAATGTATAAATTATATTAATTCTTTGTGTCATGAGTCCCTCACCTCTTTTTTCGTAGTTTTTAATTATTTATTAACTATTTTTTTAACAATAAATATCGGGTTTTTCGTTTTTACGAGATCCTTAAAATATCAATAAATATAAAAAAATATGAAGTCATTAATTGTTAATTACAAAAATACTATACATAAAAACAAATAGTCAAAATTAGTATTTTTTCATGGAGAAGTGCATTTTTCGCTAATTTATTATGAAAATGAAAAGGAAAATTTTTTTACGAACTTAATACACTCTTAAAGTATTTTTCAGAATTTCTGTTTTTGTTATTAATTTTATAGATAAAATACAATATTTTCTGTACTAAACCCAAACTAACAATTGTATTTCCTTAAAACTTTGTCTCTGAGGATTTTTTTCGGGATTACACAATCCGAATCTAAAGGAAAAAAATTTATAATTTTCTGCCATATTGGACTTGCCATCTTGAATTTTTTAAAATTGCAAATTTTAATGTCAGATTCGGATTCAGCGACTAAAAAAAATTCCAAAAAACAAATTTGTTAAAATTTTGGATGTAAGGAAAAATATATGAAAGAATTTAAATTGCAAAAAAAGGGAAAAAATTCGCCAGATTTATATTTCAAAATTAAAGTTTCGCGCAATAAAGAGCAATTTCACGAGCAAGCAAATGCAATTAATTAAGATTCTAAATCAAGTATTTTATTCAAACGCGAAAAAAATATGAATTAAAAATAAAATTATTTTCTGTCTCAATATTTAAAAATTAACTCTCTCTCTCTCTTTCTCCGTCTTTCTCTCTCTCTCTATCAACTGCATATTAAATATTATTGAACACAAAATGTTCATATGCAAGTGTTAAAAGAATACGCGACATGCATCATTGTTATTCGTTATGATGAAACGTCACCTAGCGAGGCTAATACTTGCCGACTATTACGCGCGACTCATTAACGATAGCCATTGTTCGACGCGTATCCATTTCGACACAAATGCCAAGGTGACTGCGGCGATCACGATTGTTGCGGACGCTCAGCCTTAATTAATATGCGAATCTTAGGAAAGGCACGGGCGTGGAGAAGCGTGCGTTAAGGTCGCCGCCGGTGAATTAACTTCCTAATTAACGGCCGCGACATTATTAAGGTGTCAAAGTGAAAGATAATATACGCCTGCTGAAAAACCCTCATCTCGTCGTTCCAATTAACCTTGAGATGCGGGGGAAGATTTAATAATATTGCTTAAATAACACTCAACAATATTATTCTAGTATCTAGTTTATAAAGTGGACCAGGGAGTAAAGTGGACGATTTATTTATTCCTTTTTTCCCCCAAGCGTCGAAATTACGTTATTAGTGTCGATATATTTTTTTTTCTTTCGATAAAGAGAAGAAATGTCGGTGTCTTTTGCACCGCGAGGAGGATGTAGCTTCTCTTATCTAAGCGCGATGCTCTCGCAAAACGAGCACCACCCCGGGTTAATCGATCGCAGCGGCGCGCGTTCCCTCTCCCTCTCTCGCCCCCATAACTTATCCACGGTGCAGAAGCTCGCGGGGAATCGGGGAATCGCAAAGTTGGCGGGCGCCGTCATAACGCTGCCGTGTGCATTGTACGGGCGAATCGTTCGATCGGCTGGAAATTGAAATTTACGAGTCGACTGTACGTGTGCAGCAACGTTGCACCCTGGTAATTTTCCGGCGACGAATCTCGACCGCCTCTTCCTCACCGCTGGCGACAGGAGTATCCTGTCCATCGCTGCAGTTCTTCCTTTTTCATTTTTATTTTAAGAAATATTTTTGCAAATTTTGCAAATTTTATTTTAACACAGTTGATAAATAATTTTATTTTAATGTAGTTAATAAATAATTTTGTTTTAATATAATTAATAAATAAATTTTATTTTAATACAAAGAAACTCGATGAAAAAATTGTGATTTTTACGTATTTTAAATTATCTTTGACTTTTCTCAAATTGCGTAAAAATAAATTCACACACACAAGATATAAATATAATATAATAATATTTATACATTATTCTAAAAATAGAAATATATTTTTTTGCTAGATGTGGTCACCATCATATTGCTGGGATCGTGTAAGGATAGAATAACCTATCAAGCACAGATATATTGCATTGATTTCAAATATATTGCATTGAAAAATGCAAATTTTAAAATAAAAAAAATAGAATAAAATATATATTAAATTTCATATAAAATAACAGAATATTAAAAAGAGAAAATAAAGGATTTCCTTGAATAAATACATCGCTTGTGAGTCATTACAATGCCTTTCCCTGGCATTATGATGAAAATGAAGACGCTGCGGTCTTTTTATGCACCTCGAACACATCTCGTCTCATTACAAGTACATGCATCTCGTTGTCATGTCGCATAATGCGAGTCGACCTTAATCCGTCCTCGTCGCATCGCGGAACCGGTCTTCCCGCTCAGACAGACAGACCGAAGCTCGATCTAATATGCGCATATCGTCGATTATCATATTAAATGTACCGGTATGTGCTTGAGGTCATTGGGTTGATGTCGGATTTACAATAGATGTACAATCGGTCCTCGAATTGCGCGGACCATCGCATAATTGATGAGACTTGTTCCCGTATCTTTTCATTTTTCATTCGGCCGACAATCGGTTGGTTGAAGACGAGCCAACCGATTAGGATTATCAAACTTTTTCGCGATCGATATAATATTTATTATACAAATAATTTTAATATAGAAAATTATTGTGTTAGAAAACTTCTCCTCCCAGAAACTCCAAACTGATCAACTTCACTTCTTATAAATTTCTTGATTTTAGCATCAGAGAGAACATCATATTCTACCCTCGTGTAAGCTTCGTATAAATTAAAATCATTTGCGAACTCTAAGTCATTATTATAACATTTGACCCCAAAGTATTTCGCAACACGCGTAAATTGGATATCGTGCTTCTAGAGAAGAGAACGATCGTAAAACCCACGTCGGCACCTGCCCCAAGCTTTACGGACGCATCGTAATTGCTTGTGGAAATATTTCCAAAGCGTACCATAAATTCTAACACGTCCGCTACCTGATACGTCTCATACCCGGGGACCCTTCTTTCGCTGCAACGGGCAAACTTGAAAAGGCAAATTAGAGAGTTCCCCGAATCGATCGGTCTGCGGTTACCCTGCCCCGATGATGATAGGTCGGGGAATCTCAGGGGCAGACACCGACCGAGAGCGTGCACACAACGCACGATCGCGGTCTTGAAAGAGGAAAGTACACGTTGCATTGCGTTGTCCGAGGCTCCGCGAATCGCTCAAACTGTTACTGTTACTGTTATTGTCGTCGAGCGGAAAGCGAGGGGAAAGCGCGGCTCTGATTGCGCTGGGAAAGGGACACGTGGCCTTTCGCGACTGTCAACGGTGTCCTTTTATGCTCAGGGACAGCGTTGTTTTTTTTTTCCCTTCCCGTTTCCATTTTCATCATCGAGATTGCGATAATTAATTCTCCTTCGGGAGAAAGGCGATCGATCTCCGCGAGAACAAATCTTATCTATCCGATCGTATCCTTCGCGGATCTCGCGAGGATTAGCCGATCGATGCGATTTACGTTAATCGAGCCTTCCTGAGAGATTGAAACGTTTCTCCTCCAGGGGTTCCATAATGTATAAGATCGTAATAAGCGACGCCTCGCGTAAAATGTCGATAAGCCCTCTTTCTTTCTCTCCCGCTTACAAAGGGAATCCTGGCAGAGATATAGAGGCATCTCTTCATTATCATAAGCTTTGTAATAGCGAATAAACGTCAACGGTGGGGAATTAAGACGGAGGGATTTTACCGCTGCTGGATTTTCTCGCAGTATCTTCGCAGTAAATCCGTTGCGCTTGTCATTATTTAGTGCACGGGTTTTTTTCTTTTCAGCGCGAGCATATTTTTCATCATTTCCATAATGAATTGTCATTGGCGATTAAATAATAATGCAGCAAACAATCGAGCGTCCTCGATGAATAGTTATTGAAACGACAGAGCAAACATGGAATATGAAGTGCCTTATTCAAGATGTCTAGTAAGATCTCGTAAAAAAATCCCCTTCCAAGTATTCAAAATTCCAGATAAAGAGAAAATTTGAAAGACTTTTGCAAGTCTCTAAAATAAGATTTTTCATTGTGTGCGTTTTCAAACGAGAAGAAAAAAATACAGAACCACCTAAATTTCAAATGTCAATTTGAACTGAAAAAATTGAATAGAGCTTTTTCACAATCAATATCTTTGAAAATTTTATATTTTCATTTTTTCTCATTAAACCTTGCAAATGAAAAAATTTATACTACATATTCGATATTTTGTTAAGACATTGAATATCTGAACAGAGACAGATATACACATTTATACTAAATTTTAAACACACTTAAATTTATCGAATTATCGATTGCTCTTACAATGAGGGAAAAATTTTTTTAAATCAAATAAATTTGTTTTCTTGAAACTTTTGTTTTAAATGCAAGGAATTGTTTATTTCATTTAAGCAAAAATATTTAATTTTAATTAAATATGCATGTTATATTAAGTACATTATTTTCATTTATATATTTTTTTATATTTAAATACTATTTTCGTAAAATATATACTATACTTTATTAAATTAAATATGTATATTATTTTTTTAAATTAAAAAATTTGAAACTTTTGGGAATAAAAAATGCATTTTAATAAATATTTTGTAAAATTAAAATAAAAATTATATTTTTTTAAGCATATATATATATATATTTAAACATATGTACATAAATACTTAACTTAAGCAAGCAGACGTTTTGAATACAAGTAAATACGTGATTAGTACCCACCGAATAAAGAGCTTTCTTGAGTTAACTAAAATTTTTTTATTTCAAGATAATTTTTTCCTCAGTGTAATAACGCAAAATTATTTCAGGGAGAACTTTGAAAAAAATAAAATTCTCTGAGAACGTCCTGATTTTTCCAGGTACAAGAGAAATTCCTGAGAATTCTAGGTCTTCCAGGGAACAGACACCCTGTTATTGTAAGTTCGTTCTGTTCGATCTAATCGCTATCTATCGCCTTCGGCGATTGGGTCTTCTTAGGTCGTCATGGCCAGCCGATCGTGGCCGATTTGTCCATGTTTCCGCGCAACGACGTACGTATATAGCCCCGGCGAGCAACGAGGAGGATCGGGGACCGATTTGAATGATAATCGGACGGATATGATTGATTTATGAATGCGCGGGACGGTCGGTGCGCGCTCTTGCTAGACGAGATTAATCTTCATTACACGACGTTATCCCGTCTGGCTGCTGCCCCTGTCATGCAAAGGGGATCGTGGCATGCGGTAGGTAGGTAGGTAGCCGCATTATTAAGATCGGTAAGCGCGGTACCGGTCGTTTTCGAGAAACGATACCCAGAGTAACAGAGATTCACGGGAACGGATTCTTGGGGCCTCGAATGCGCAAGCCATAAGGAATGTGAGATTATAAGAGTTTCTCTCTTTCTTAATTTCCTCCATTTTTGATACTCAAAACTAGTACATTTCTAGTGCATTTTCTCCAATTCTATTTTCGTTATATTTTTTATTTTAGTACTAAGATAGATTCGAGGAAACCACGAGTGGTTGGGAGATGAAAGAAGAGAGAGAGATACGTATCTAAGTTTATAAGTTACTTAGTTTCGTATTCATACATGTACTGACGTCAGAATTGTGCAAATATAAGCACGCGAATTTTCATGACAAATGTTCAGGATGTTATTTATCTTGCGGACACATTTTCGAGATATAAATGTAGCATGTTATTAAACAATTTTTCTAGAGCTTTTGAAACTAAATATGGTGAAAGAATGGCATAAAACTGTCCACTTTTGTATTTGTAAATAACAATTCGGCATTATTTTGGAAACTTAAATAAGGAAAACCAAAGGAAAGATGAGGAATTATTTCTTTTGGCAGCTAAATGGAAAATTTAAACGAGTCTATCTGCTTCCTTTATGGGTGCACTTTTAGTGACATTAGAGTATCGCAAGACATCAAGATTTTTAAATACTGTCAATTCAGAAAGTTTAGTAGAATTCCATAAAAAAACAAAAGTCTGTAGATAAACCAGATTTTTAAATGTTTCATGAACCAGATTTGTAAATGTTTCACGAACAAGGATTTTATCGTTTTTCCTATCAATTTTTGTTCTGTGACGTTGTTTTTACGAGTTAAGTTATACCGTATTTTTAAGAATTCTTATTCCTAACATATGTTAAAAAAAGAAAAGAGAGGGAGCTAAAGCATCCAATAAAAAATATGATCATGCATTTCGTGTAATTATATGTAATCAATTGACACGTTGAGTAATTAAGTTAATTTGTAAATTAGGTTATCAACTAATGAAATTAAAGTCATAATAATAATTCGAATATTTCCAAGGCATATGACTCGATTCTTTTTATAACAGAATATTCGTTATCGATACAAATCTCAGGTCACTTCAGGCAGATAATAGCCGGCGAGTACAAAAGCGACGGTTTTGCAAATAGAATGTTAAGAGGGGAATTTATATAGCACATCTACGCGAACTCTTTTCTTCGCTTTGTGATTCCAGCGGAAACCGACCCAGATCTGGGATGCTCCTCGACCTGCACCGATCGTTGGCCGATGTCTACGTTGGTGAGTCACGAAGTCGGAATACTTGGCGATCCGAGGGAGAGGCCAGAAGACCTCTAGGAGACCACCGGCGACTACGGACCAACTCTAAGACCGAGATTCAGATTGATGAAAAACATATTTTTCGCAGATTATGCTGATTCTAGGTTTATTTCTAGGTTTTTCTGCTGAAAATTGTGAAATCACGAGAGGAAATGAACAAAAAAAGAACAGAGATGTTCAATTATGACAAGTACATTCACAGAGCGTCTACACTCAAGTCTTATAAAAAATTTCCTGATCTTTCAGATATTTTTGTTCAAAATTCCAGGTAGTGGAAATATTTTAAAACTTTTTTTATGCAACTTTCTAAGATAAGTCTTTTTCCACTCGTACGAAAAACACAGAACCATTTAAGTTTCAAGTGTTAGATGTGCGAATGCACGGAAAAATAATAAATGGCTTTCGTAAGATAAACATTTTTCACTTAAACGTTTTTTCATTGAATATATAAACAAACAGATGTATTTATAATGTATCTTAAACACGATTCATTTGGTTTGCTACTTATAATATAAGAGCAAAGTTAGTTATTAAAGAGAGAACTTAAACAAAAAATCCCTGATTTATTCAGGTACTAAGGAAATCTCTGAGAATTCCAGGCTTTCCAGGCTTTTCCATATGAAAGTAATATGAAGGTGATACGACAGGATCCTCATTTAATGATCGAAAAAGAAATTAATTACAAAAACGAAACAGAAAAATATTTCAACATAAAACATTAGTTTCCCCAGTATTTTCGTCTAGAATTTTATATTAATCAGCTTCGGTAGAGTCGATTTCGTTCTACGTACATTTCGTCCATACTCTCAACCAAACTCCCCGCGATGTTTCACATTCGCGAGACGCGTCGAAAAGTGTCGGGGAAACGTCGAACTTGGCCGATTGGTGCAAGCGAGAAAGTTGAAGCTGTTCGATCTACTTCGATAGTTTGAAGCTAGTCGCGAAATATCGGTGTAGCATCAAGAGGTTACGTTCCAACAACGAATAACACGGAGCCGGATCCAAAAAGGGAGAGGAAGACACCGACTTCGTCATCGACAGACGAGCTGTTCGTGATCGGCTTGCTTTTATCGAATCATTGTCGGGCAAAGAGAGAGACCGAGAGAGAAAGAGATTCAGGAAGGAGATGAGAGGTTAGAGAGAAAAAGGGATAATAAAGATGACATTGCACCTAGCTGCGGCATCTGCCCTAGGAAAAGATGGAACAGCTGTATCCGAAGGAGGTAAAGCGAGCAGAGACTGAGGAGGAAGAAAGGGAGAAGAGGAAAAGAGGAAGAGGACGCGAGAAGGAGATACGGAGAGCTGGGTAGAGGGAAAAGGGAGGGAAAAAGGGAGAAAGAGAAGGGTCTAGCCGCGATGGGCTCCGACTCCGAAGTGGATAAAGAGAGAAATATGGACAGCCATCGGCGAGGAGAAAAAGACAGACAGGGCGGGAGCGAGAGAAAGGGGAGGAAAGGGGGCTGCGTTGGAAAGGGGCGATAAAGGGGCATGAAGGAGGGCTGGCAACGCCGCCCGGTCGATAGAAGAGTGAGATCTGGCGAGGTGTGGCAACGTCGCGAGGCGTCTGCTTTAATGCAGTGGCTCTCATCCCGATCTCGAGGGAACTGCAGCAGAGAATTATTTTATTTTTCTCAACGAATATATATATTTATACGATAGATTGAGAGAAGATACGCTTGCTGCTGGAAAAGAATTTAATCGATAGAAACGAAAAATGTGAGCTAATCGATCAACAGTCGAGCAGTTTTTGAAGATGACAGATCGGGTCCAGGAGAGAGAATGCTAGATCGGTCGATTTTTTGCTCAAGTTTTATTGCTCGAATTCTTTGGTACATTTTTCTTGCTTTTATCGTGATTGGATTACGTGTAAATTTTCATTCGAATCAAGTCTCACATGCACACAAGTAGTAAATATTTGAGCGATAAATATAAATTGAAAGTTCAAACTTAGGTGTATATAAGATTTATACTTATATAAAGATAATAAAATAATATTTTGTACTTATTCAGCGCGATCAAAATTGCGTTGTAATTAATAATTTTCCTTGAGGATAATTTTGTACAGGAAGGAGTTAAATAAAATTATCTTTCGCTTCCAAAATTAATCAATATTGATTTCTCTATCGCGTTTTCTATCTCTTATCGTTCTTATCGGTTTTTATAATCAAGTAGCAGATATTACATTTCTTTGTATTAAATTTAGTATCACTAAAGTAGACAAAAAACTGCTATTACATTCGTCACTCAAGTACTTTCTTCATTTTATGAAATATTAGAATTGAAAATATAAAAACATTATTTCTTCAATATTGAGAAGTCGAAAGTTACAATTGTAAGTTACAATTAAATATTAGCTGTACCTTGTTATCTCCTTCCATAAAAGTTTACTTTTAATAAGCTTCGGCAGAAAATTCAGATTCAAAATTTACCGAGAAACCCGTCCACATGTAATGTTGGAAATTTTCTCCAAAGTTATGAAAGAAAACGTACAACGCAAGACTGCGTGTCGAAAGTTCTCGTCTGAGAGGAATTTCGAAAATTACTCGAAATTTCGCAAGCGCACCGAAATATTTGCACCGTTATACACGCCTGCCGAAAGATTTCCAACTTTTCCTCGCATTCTTGGATTTATTTTTCCAAGTCGCACGAAAGTTGGGAGAAAGCTCAACTTTTCAAGCACGCGGACCTTGTGGAGTTTCGAGAAGCTTGAGGAGACGTAGAGACGTATTATATATTTCCTAGAGAACCCAGAATCGGATCGCGATCGGGTTCTGCGAATCTCTGGAAGTCCTGGGATCCTTTTTGCCGGACCGGTTTGTGCGAATTGCGGCTCTCGAATTTTTCCGTGCTCGAAGAAGGCAAGCGATCGGGCCTGACGGCGATATGCGCAATAATTTGTTTTAAACGAGTGAGCCAGTATAAAAAAAAGATATATTTGTAGAGGCAGAGAGAAAAAGAGAAAGAGAGAGAGAGAGAGAGGATCGTTCTCACAAAGGGACATGGCCGTCCGGCTTTGAGGGCAATCCCGTTTTACACAAGTCGGATATCTCGTTTTGCGAAATGGATAAATCACACATGACGTAAATTGGCACGTGGTTTTGAGCTCTGAATATTCGGAGTGCGAATATTTTTTTTGTGTAGTAATAATGATTTAAACTCGACGATATCTATCGAATTCTAGACCAAACTAACGAGTAGGTATTAAAATTACTAAATATCTCAATATTGTAATCATACGCTGTTTCTCTGTTTTATTGTTTCCTCCTTTTTCTAATTTTTGTAATATTGAAATGATAAGAAAAGAAATATAAATCTCTCAGTTAAAAATCATTTAAACTGCTAGTGACGAATTTATTAAAGACAATTATATTAAACACAATAAAAATTTTTCTGAATAATTTCAAGATTATTTTATATAATTTATTAAAATTTATATTAAACAAAATTCAAGAATGACATTTTATATGCTAAACAATAAATTGTAACAATAAACGATATATTTTTTGACAATATTATTATTTACATAAACTACGAAGTATTGAAATCACAAATAATGTCAAAAGAATTATTATTTTTTTAAGTGTTTGGCGTTAACTCTTTTAATGTTACATCATTAGAGAAATTATTTTATTGTACGCTACTAAAAATTATACAAATACTTCTTGATATCTTAAATAATATATTTTAAAAGTTGTCATAAATATATTTTTTATCGCAAGCAATAAAATATTGGATAATTATTGTGTCAATCAATTATATATCGCAAAGAAGCATATAAATTATTTTTCCCAATTGTTCTTTTAACATCTTTTATATAATAGCGTATAATTAGCGATACACTAGCACAGTCATTCGAAACTTTTTTCTCCCTCCCACCGCGAAATAAATAATTTATGAATGAGAAATGGCCGACTGTCGGCACCTCGCGTATGCTTCGGAAAAACGCGCGGTTGAAAAAAGGGGAGGCAAACGCTTTGTATGCAGGAAACACGTAATTCCGGAATAAGCCTCGCCTCAGGTGTTTGCGTGTCGAAACAAAAAAGCCTTTGACATTTAAAAAAATATATATATATACATCATAATATATCGAAATATACACGCATAATTTTTAATAGCGAGCAATAAAATATTTTTTTTTTCAGTTGTAATATTAAAAATACTGTCAATCACTATTGAAAGGAAAATGATAAGTTTCTTTGTACAGTTCATTTACGCGACTTGAAAAATTTTCAATGAGTAAGATGCAATAGTTTCGACATAAAATCTGTCATTTTAGTTAAGCTCGTAAAAATTTACGAATTTCTCGAAATTTGTCAAAGTCATGAAGAGCGAAAATGTTCGACAGAGATTACAAGATTTATGTTAACAAAAAGAACAACAGAAAAAAAAACGATCAAAAATAAAACAGCGCAGACCAAAAGGGAGAGAAATAATTAATTAAATAAATAATTCAACTAAACAAAGTAATTACGAACTAAATAATTAATTTCACGTTCATTTTCGCAATTCATCAAGCGGAAAAGGGGGGGGGGGATGTCGGCGAGAATTTCGTATCCTTAGCGGGGGCAAACTCGTGCGCGAGATATCGATATCCGGTGGTCGTTTCCGTCTCTAAAATTCGCCCCACGTTGCCACCGCTGCTGGTATCAACTCTCCCGGAAGTCGACGGGAATGCGAGCAGCAATGCGGCATCGCAAAGACGCTGAAGATTCGGAGCGACGCTTAAATTAAATCCAACATCGCAACCCGCCATGTCTCCCGACCTGGCTGTCTGTCTCCCCTTCGTCCGCCCTCTTCTCCCCCACGTCCGTTAGTCTCCTTCACGGGGTGGTTTTCGATGGTTCGCGCGCGTAACCCGGGGAAGGTATCCCCGGCGAATCCGAGGGTTTTTATCGTCGTGCACGACGGGGGTGAAAAAGAGAGAGATGCCCCAGAGGAGAGATGCCGAGCTCTGTAACAACGCGTCATCTTTTTTTGCCCTAGAAAAATCGCCCTCGAAAACTTTTCGTCTCCCTTCTCCCGACTGTTCTTTCTCTGCCTTCCGCCCCCGCGATCGTCCGTCAGGATTTTCGGAGTAAGCGACGAAGAAGAAATCCCGCCCTTTCCCCTAAGCTCGGAACGTCCGATTCGTGACGACTTACGGTAGTTCTTCTCTTCAATGGTGCGAATTGCACTGACAGAGAGATCAAGCAATATAAATTGCGATAGGTAAAAATGCGATTTAATTCTCTTTTACCGCAAAACTTTCCAACCAGGCAGTGTTTTAATCTCATTAAGTTTCGAATATTGTATATGTTTATGACAAGATATAATAATAATTATATAAAACTTTATATATACATTATATTATTATTGTTCGAAATTGTTATAAATAATAATATTAATAATATAAATAATAATATTATTGTAAATATAAATTATTATAGTAAATTATAATAACATAAATTATTATTGTTATTTTTATAATATATTATTACAAATTATTAGAATATAAATTATTATCATTATTATCATAATTAAATTATTATAGTGTAAATTATTACACAAATATCTTCTTGCTGACAGGGATTTTATATAATTTTCAGTTTTATTATTCCGAATAATGCAAACAGCAATAATGATAATTCAGAGCAGTGAACGTTCGATTGTGAAGGAAAAGAAACAACGATGTGCAAGAATCGCATTAATTTATAATAATGTCAGACACAGTACAAATTCCATTTGACATTAGATGAACGTATTGCATGCATGACACACATGATAATATAAGTAATGTGTAATTTCAATAGTCCTCGTAATGGATGTAAAATAGGAGAACCTTTTGTAAAAAGGTTCGTATCGCGTCTCGCATCGTTTCAGCTCTCGTTAGCATAATAAATCACACGTTGCACGTGCAAGCGTGCGAAAAAAAAAAAGGAAGTCGTTCCGTAAGTAAAGCTCTCCTTGACTTTTAATAAAAAACCATCTGGAAAAGAACGCCGTCCGCGTCTCTTTAATGAATTTCTAATCGCAAGATAATAACGCGCGATCGGCCGTATTTACATGAAAGGTTATTACGCGAGGGAGATTGCAAATATTAATTGTTGTGCAACGACCTCGCGATCGCGAGAAAGTTCGCTTCCTTCTCGCGACAGTCTTTCCCTGTCTCTTTCTCTCGCCGCCTGACGTTTCTCGTCCACTGAATTAACAACGCGCGCCAAACTAGTTCACGCGGAACATTAAGATGTAATGACATCTGATAGACGTGTTTACGAGAGAACGTGATACATGACGTGGTGTAAAAAAATAAAAAAAGACATCTGACAGCTACGGCTTGCGATAGCTATTAATCATTGCCTAGGCCTAGAAGGAACATTCTGTATCCTACAATCGAGGGGATTCGTCTCCACCTCGCGAATTAACATATCTCTCGGCCAAGACGAGAAATTGTTCCATTTGCCAAGAGAAAATCGTGCGATCCGTGTCTCTCTCCTCGTGTCGAGAGTTTACCGTATATCTCTTCCCGTTTATCTAGATAAAGCGGGAATCAATTTGGGATAACGATAACGACTGCATATGTCTAGGTCATCGCAGATCGATGATGATCGTTACTTTCGCGCACAACTTCAATTGTAACGATGACGTCGATATGTATTTTCTCTCTGGAACAGCCTCTTGAAATGTAAAATTTAGAGCTTTCTTTATGTATCTCGCCGTCCGATTTATTATGCTCGTAAATGTATTTTTTCTAGGCGTTAGATTTGTATCATTGATGTTGTCTGAAAAAAGTATCGATTGTAATGAAAAAAATAAATGTAATAGAAAAATAAAACGGAAGAAAATAAAATGTAATAGAAAAAAATCGATAGTAATTGACCGAGGTGTGACTAATTTTTTAAAAATTTTATAATATTTAACCTTTTGACGTAAAATAAAAGACACATTTTGCGTGATGTAAATTGAAAGAAATGTCACATTGCTAATTTTTCTGCATTGATAAATATTCAATAAATAAGATTACTTGTGATATGATATCATCAAGTTTAATCTCTCATCAAGTTTTATCTCTTACGAATGAAAATAATCTATATTATTATAATATATGCAAGATCTTATTTTGCCTGGAAACATTTTATATTTTTATGCAAATTGTACGCATCGTTTACACGCTTTGAAAGCGTGAAGAGTTTTTTTTTTAATGAATTATTCGCATTTTCGAAAGATGGAAAGTGCTACGGATTGTAATAAATCGCGAGCAGGCATAACTATGTGGACAGAGAGACTTTCAATGATTTCATTTCTTTTAATATCCGAGAGTCATCGAGTGTGCCCTCGCAAAAATTTAAATTTCATATCGCTACTTTTTATATACTGATGACACACATTTTTTTTCGCCCATTTCCATAAATCTTGAAAGATCTCCTTAATATCTTGAGGGGGCGGGTGCACTTTAAAATGATTAAAATATCAATTTTTTTTTATTTTTAATAATATCAACACGTATTTCGAGAGTTATATAAAGTGATTTCACGTTTAAATGTCTGGGGAAAATGTGTGAATGCAAAAATAGCATCTGTTAAATATTTTCTTATAAAATCATGTTTTCTGATCTCTATCTTTTTTTTTAATCATTGATTCGATCATTATTTGTTAAGTTACTTAAAAATAAACAAACTAGATTTGATTATTAGTTTTAAAAAATTTATATCGAAAATTGTTAAGAAAATTGACTTTATTTAAGCTTTTATAATAAAATTTTAGAAAGAACTCTTACTCTTGGAAACATCGACTAAAATGTATCCAAATGAGAGGGATAAAACATTATTCATGTTATCCCAGTAGAAAAGAACATAAAATTAGATAGGCTTGTTATATAATTTTACAACTTGCTCCCTTAACAATGTGGGAACTTTAAAGAGAAAACAGACATATACGAGAACAATTGATGCTTTTAAAATTTATATAAAATTATAAAAAACAAGCGATTATTTTTTATTTTATTGTTAGTGATATTTCTCCGTTTTATTTATAGCTAGATCGTAATTATGCTTTCTTACAACATTTCTCATTCACTATCAACCTCGATCTTACAACCTCGCTCTAGATCCGAATTATGTTTACATTACTTATCCATTTACACTTACACGAACGTATTCGCACTGATTAAATAAACCGGAAACACATCTCTTATTAAAAGTGATTACTACTCGTTACACGATTGATTCATCGTAGATAATTTTCTAAAGCAGCTTCCGACTTTACAGTGACGTGAAAGGAACGAAATTCTTGTAATGGAAAATTTTTAACTACGAAAGCGAGTGGAGGTCTTTAAAAATTTAAACTCCCAGGAAACAGTCTGCCACGTTGAATTTTCCACTTCCTTTTAAAAATACAATAAAAATGTAGAAATTCTTGTTCATTTATATTCATTTTCATGCTATATTTCATACAAGGTATATTTTGTATTAAGAACAAATTTCATTTAACCGTTTAAATTTCGTTTAAACTTCTTTTTCTTCTTTCAAAAATATGGGAAAATGCTAAATCTCTATATTCAATTTTGTTATTAATCCTTTTGTAAGACATTATGAATGAAAACCGTTCAGAGTCGCATAATATATTTATAGTTTATTCCCCGTAGAACACAATGACAATGCATTAATTTTAATGAACGAATAACGGATTCTTTCATCGACCATTGCAAAACGACATTTGCTCTTTGCATTTTTTACTACGTCGATGTGAACAATTTGTGTCACTTGGGAGAGAATCTATAGCTTAGTATGAACGGACGTTGGAAAAAAAAGTAGACATCGACCAATAAATATTTCGTTGCTTCATAGCATATAACACGATCGAAGATTTATGGGTGGTAATAACGTTATGAATATTCTTGGCGGTCCCTCGTGACCGTAAAACGATTCGACTTTTGACTCTCCCGAAACCTGAAGAATGCATGAGCCGCACGATATTAAAATAGGGGCTAGGAAAAGACTTACAACTTTACTCGACCGCCATTTTGTTTTTATGGTACCGCCAGTTATGTATGAATTTAATAATAAACTGTTATTTTAAAATGCATTTTGCAGGGGCTTCGTTTAAAACGTTAAATAAATAGATTTTAATTTTGCAAAAAATTGAAGTCGCGAAATAATTTTTAACATCGTTTTTAAATAACATAAATGCAATTAATATTTCTTTTTCAATCGATAACAGAAAACTTTTGGTGAATATATTTTGCAAGAAAAAATTTATTGAAAATGTTTTTCGATTATATTGCAGGTGACAAATAATGCATCATGTTTCATTTTTAGATGTAAAATTTTGAAATGGATTAATAAATCTGAAGAAAATTTTGCACTGTGCAAATTTTAGCCTGTTTCTTTTTCAAATTTATTAATAAATGTTACAATATATAATTTCCCACAAGATTCAATGCAAACATAAAAAAATAAATATTTTTTAAAAAAGGGAATAATGTTCAGATTTTAGAAAGATGTTGGAGATGAAAAGACGATAAAAAGTAACTTATAAATATAAAAAAAGAATTTACAAAAGATAAGCTATAAAAAATATAATCTCTAAACAATCTATAAAATTCGACACGCGAATTGATGTGACACATTCACCCTCAAGTCGACGCGGTTCATCGACATTTCCCTTCTTGTATCTTTATTGCAAGGCAGGGATGACATCCGAAGATGAATGAACGTCGTGTTATTCGTTTTCGAAAATTCGCTTTTTCTACGCAGAATCGGGGAAATCGTCATTCTCAGCCGCCGGAAATGGCCTGTCGGTGCCAACGGTCAGCGCACAAAAATCCACCTCTTTTCGCACAACTTCCCCCTTCTCCTCCCAGAGCGCAAGAGTACGTTTTTACGAGCGATTGGCATATACAATATATATATATATATATATATATATATATATATATATATATATATAATAATCATGTTAAACGATATAATGGATTGTTCTTCTCTGTCCTCTCATAATGTATCGGTGAAGCTAAACCTTATTTTGTGCGTACGGTTTTAGGTTTCCGTAGGGAAATCCGCTTAAAACGTCAGCAGCGGGAGGTCGTCGAATGGAAAGAAACCGCTTACGACGATAAACAAGCTTTTATTTCTCTCTTTGGGCGGAAAAAAGGAAAGTATCTCGACGTGAGAGATCAAATTATGGTGCCCCATTGCATTAACATCGCGCATATGCCGTGTAAATCCCTTCGTGGCGGAGCCTCGAAGACTCCTCAAGTGCAATTGCGTCAATTCAAAAGCGCATTTCCTCCATGTACGTACACATGTATAGATTCTAGCGTCTCCAATAAATGCGTGTCAGGTTGAACACAATATAATTGCGGGATGAATATCCGATAACTGAATGCAATGTTGACTACGCGATACGTTTAATCGGCGAAAATGCGCTCTCTGCTATTGTAGGAACACCTGGCACAGTGTCAGGTTTCGAGTCGAGCCGAGGTGACGACGAGATGTTTCTATTTCGCTGTTGTACGAGGGTGCGGTGCCCCATGGCATCAGGCAACCGGGCAATGAACCGACGCATCGCGTGTCCGAAAAGCTTTTTCGGCCACATTACGATGCAGTTTATCTGCCTACACACTCGTAAAGGTATTCATAATTTAAAAAAAAATGATATACCTCATACATTTGCGAAGGGATTTAATTCGAAATTTAAAACGTATCGGGGTATCGTGTTCTCTCAACGAGAATCAAACATCGTCGTGTGTGCGTACATGTGTTTAACACATTGTATCACAAGAGTATATTTATAAAAAAAATTGTTAAACATATTTATAAAATAATTAAAATAATTAAAATAATATTTATAAAATAATAGTATATTTATAAAAAAAATTCGTTAAATTGTATTTATAAACAAAAATATAGCGTTAAATTGTAGAAAATCCTTATATTGTAGCTTAATTAATTATCTTTAGATTGTAAAAGAAAAAAAAACTGTGACGCCATCATTAATTAATAATCTTACAGAAGTCATTGATCGAATGGATTTCGCAGAGCTAGAGCGTTTATCTCCTCGATGAAGGGAAGTTTCGTCCCAAAAATACAAAATACTTCAATCCTTGAATTGCGCAGTACGTTGAATGGGACGGTCGTCTTCGATCCGGGCTCGAATCGACGAAATTAAATTAATTCGCGAGAGAATCGAATTAATTAAAGAAACGATTTTACACAGATGGATGTCGGGAGCGTCAGGCTCCGGCAGACGACACGCCCGAGAACCGCAGAGAGAAACCTCAGAAGCCTCGCGGCCAACCGACGCAGGTCTCCAGGGCCACTCACCTTGTTTCCATACCAGAATCCGCAAAGATGTCACGCTGCGAGCCGTACGTGGGACGATGCTCCGTGGAAGGCGGTGGACGTGGTCTCGACGCTCCCTCAAGGTGTCGTCGACGCTGACGATGCTGCTGTTGGTAATAGTGATGCGATTGCTGCTGCTGCTGCTGCTGCTGCTGCTGTTGGTGATGATGATGATGGTGATGATGGTGATGATGGTGGACGATCGACGGGTTAATCTGGATCCGGTGAATTGCGCCCGGCACTCGCCAGCAGAGCACATATGGGATCACAAAGTCGGGCTTGACCTGCACCAGCGGCAGCAGGCGATACTCGATCTCGCGCGGATTGAAGGACCGGCCGCTCGTTGATCCGCGCACCAGAAGACGACCCTCTCCACGGAGGACGTTATAGTTGCGCCAGCCAAGGTCACGGGGTAACATGTCACGAGGACATCCCTCGAGGCCAACCGCGGACTACCGGCACCACCTCGCGCGTCCCATCATAGTGTCAAGGATACCCCGCACTGTTCCCCTTCGCCCCAGGAGGGAGGATTCGCCAACTCGAGTTACGCACGACGACTCGATGTCTCGATCGATCGATCGAGAGGGCAGACTCTCGTCGACGGTCACGGTGAGACGTATCGTTGAAGGAAAGAGGATCGCTCCTCCAGCGAGAACGGGGTTATTAGCGATTCCACGCGCAGCCGTTTAAATACACTCGGCAATCGATAGTCTCCGTGCACTCGCTGCCACTGAGGGATACCTGGCGGACTCCGACACGGGAACATTCGGTGGTCCCTCCCTCCCTCCCCCCTCTTCGTTTTTTCCACGGGAAGAAACTTTGATCTCCTGTTGCGATTATTGCCTTCTTAAATCGCGCGTTCGATCCAACGTGTTCGCTCGCGAATGATGCCGGGCGAGACCGGACGACTCGGGAGCGTCATCCTCGAGCAGCGGGAAGCGCGTGTGCCCGCGGAGGAAATTCGGGATCACTGGGAGGACCCGGGGAGGAGGGCGGCGAGACAGGCGCCCGAGACACTCCCTTCTCGCGCGACAGCACTCCGACCTTAGCATCGACTTCCACGACCGGAGCCGAACGGGAGCGCAGAGAGCGAACGAACCCAACGAACGAGCCAACGAATGGACGTGGAACGAAAGGCGAGAGAGGAACGCAGGCCCCCGAGGATCCTCCGCTGCGCGCCACGAATTTCAAACGCGGCCTGCGCGCGCAATTTACGTGCCCCAGGGCTGTCTCAAAGGAGAGGTGTTTTCGGTTCGAAGACGGTTCTGCGAGAGGGTTTCCGGGAAACCCTCGGACGGTTCTCCGGGAAGAATCGAGACGCCGCCATCGCCAGCATCGTGCGTCCTTTGACACTGACAGCTTGACCTCTGACACGATCAATTTTTCCGATGGGAAATTATTGAGAACGGGCAAGCGCGTTTCGTGCATTTTTCGAAGAACGGCAGGTACCTCGACGGATTGTTTTATCTTCAATTACAAATAATTAATATAATAAATTATATATAATAATAATTAATGTGAAACTGATGCAATGATAATTAATGAATAAGTAGCAATATGATATTTGCATTTTATTTTTTTCTTTTTTTAATACATAATAATTTTTTTAAATACTGAAGTGTTACCGGAGTTGTTATAGAAAATATCAAACATATCGATTAATTATTTTCTCTTGATATCGATATTGTTAGCTTCTAGAAATATCACAATATGAGTAATTATTTCATTACGTTACTAGGGCAAATGGATGTATTGGATGCAATGTCAAGTTCTAGATTATATTTACACGGCACAAACAATAACAAGGTTTATTATTTATCATTGCGATTACGCAAACAAGCACTATTGATTTGCGAATTGAATCAGTAGTATATAAATTATGCTCGCAATTTGGAGGGGAATAAATCGCGCCCGTCATGTGAACATTGGCAGAAGATAGCTGATTTGCTATTCAAGGGATATATTTAGCTCTTGATGTTAGATAAAACTTGAACGCTCTATCCTCTAAGCGACAGGCTAATTAAATGACTGTCCATTTGAGAAGTCTCTCTCTCTCTCTTTTTTAGGCTGCAATCGATTTCAAGCAAATGATTTAAGATCGTAAATAAATAATGCAATCTTTTTTTCTCTAAAAAACATAAATCGCGACGTTAATAATCCCAATTTATTATAAATACAAATGTTAAAAATAATGGAAATCTCAAGCTCTTATCTCCAATAATTCTCGATAAATTACAATCAAAAAGAAACATTTCTAAAAATTGTCTGTTGTCATGAAATATTTTTATTTTTATTTTATTTTATAATTAAAAATGATATGCAGAAAAATATTTATCTTATGAAAGCTATGCAGTTTTGTGTCCAACATATTTTTAAATTATAAAAAAAATTCCTTGATCTTCTGGTTTTATTCAAAATTCTTGGTAAAGAAAATTTTTTAGAATTTTTTTTAGATTTTCGAAATAATTTTTCTTATTATATTGCATTTTTTAAATGTTTTTCATTTATACGAGGAAAATAAAGAGCTACTTAAATTTCAAATGTTTGATTTGAAAATATATTGAAAACAAAACTGCATAGCTTTCATAAAATAAATATTTTTCTACATATTTTTAATTTTTTATCATTAAAAATTACGAAAAATATACGAACTATCCATTCTGTTAAAAAAGACATTGAATCTGTCAGGTATAATATTATAACTTGGTATTTATATTTTAAACGCATAATTTAATTGGCTTGCCGACTGGTAATAATACAAGAGCATAACAATTTTCAAAAAAATATTTTTTTTGAAAACTCCCTTACATTGGTCTCCAAAAAATCCCTGAAAATTCCTAATATTTTCAGGTATAAAAAAATAAAGAATTCTAGCTTTTCCATGTTTTTCCAAGTAGCAGATACCTCGTTTATTAATCAACGCATGGATAGAGCAAGAAATTTCTCTCAGCCATGAAATCTCGATTAATCCGGTAACGTGTATCCGATGATCGCGATACCGTTAACTCGATATCTTTCCGTCCGAAATGACTGCACCTGCACTTGCATCGGCGTCGTCGCGTTACCGAAACATCCGAAAATTCCGCAAGAGGAGAGAGGCTCCAACAAAGTTGCGAAGGTCGTTTGCACCTGCTCGCTCGACGTCAACCCTTGCACGATGGCTTCTGTAACTCTGGTGCATCACGAATCAAGGTCGCTTCGGGTCTCAACAATTCATTCCTCTTTTCGTGTTTCTTACATGATGTAAGAAGCACGCGATTTCTTATTCAATACGTACAGAAATTTATTTATTAATTTGTAATATAGGAATATATAATAAATATATAATATAATAAATTTTATAATTTTTAAAATTTTATAATTAATATTTATAATTAATATTAATATAATAATATAATATTAATATAATAATATTTTCTTTTATAAAGATATAATAAAAATGTGTACATATATAAATAAGATAAATATATACTATAAAAAAATTAATTGATTACAGAGATAATTTTTCTTCTCTGGAAAGCGATTATTCGATATTTATATTTTCTTTTTCGCAAACGTAATTTCCGTTTCGCGCAAAGTATGTCTCATTTATAATGCATGCCTAAAGTTACAATTTCAGTCGAATTGATATTACTTAATAACGCTGATTGAACTCAAATGCGGTTATCACGTCAACTATCAAAATATCGTATCGTTAATCAGCTCTCGATATAATATTAGAGGTATATATCTGGTTTAGTTAACCGCTTAATTGATTAATGTATTAATCAAGATAGAATTACATCGTTCACGGAACGTTGCGTTGTGTAATACTTGTCAAGCAATATTATATTTGCTTGTTTGTTTTCATCGTTTAATATCCATAATATCCAACTTAAATATTGATGAATGCAACAGTCACTCGCATAATGCGCGAATAATAATCGTACCATTGAGTGTTCGTGTTACACAAGATTCCCGCTCAAATTAAACGCGTCACGGTCGAGTAGAGCGTACTATTAATTTTTCGACGTGTAACGTTTGCGAAAGGATGGAGGAACTTATGCTGAATCTTAAGGACGTTCGCTTCTTGAATTCCTTTTCTCGGCCAAGAGAAAACGCAGATCGATCGTCTCTTAAGGTCACGCGCGGTCCTGAAATTCTGCGAAAAATGGATAAAATAATCCCGCGCTTTCACGGTCGAGAATCTCGATTGTATGTATCGTGCGTAAATATTTTCTCGCGCTGCGAGACGATAAATAAACTGGCTGGAAAAGGATCGCCCGGCTTATTATCCGTCGCGAAAATGGATAACCGTAATCATTGTCGATCCAAAACGAGGTTGGCGATGACATATCACGTCTGTTCCGCGCCGAGAGATTCCTCGTTTCACCTCGTCGAGGATACATCAGGCGATGGTTAAAGATCCGCGTGCATTCTTCGGTCGTATGGAAATATTAAATAAAAAAGAAGCGAGATCCTCCTTTCCAAGAAGCTCCTTTCGTCGAGAACCGACCTTCCTTGTCGTTCGTAAATCAATCAATCTTATTATTATTGCGAATCCTCAAACGTGATATATGTTTATACCAGTCTCCAGAAAATATCACAGCGTTAAATGCTTGTGAAACAAACCAAATCGTGAGATTATCAGCCGGCTTTACTAATATTATTCTTGGAGATGGAATGTTTTGTTAAAAAATTCTCGCGATGTGCTGGGGCAGATTTAATACGTAAGAGATATGAAGATAAAATCTCAATTGTTTTCAATATCGAGAAGAATGATTCTATCTTGCGCATCATGTTCCTTTTTCACATGTCGAGAAAGAATGGAAAAAATATGTTTTTCTCCTTTATATATATAATACGCAGAATATACAAAACGTGTATATTTGCATAACTTTAATTATAATTTTTAAAAAATATATATTTTTTTAAATATAATTTTTAATATAATATATATATATATATATAAATAAAAATTATGTTCTTGGTCCTCAATAAAAAATCGATACGTCATAATCATCATAGGAGAAGCAAGACGCGCCGCATTGACCTTCGTCGGTGATCGGTAAATCGATCGATCATTGCAAAAGATGGGGAGTATCCTTCACCCGGCAACGTCCGATCGCGCTGGATCTTGCATAATTATCGGTTATGGACTAATTTGTAAAAAGACGGCCTTCGAGACGAGTTCAAATCGGCGAGAAAATATATTTTAAATATATTTTCAATACCGATTTTTGATTATTTCACGGAAAATACAGGTTTTGCAGTACAATCGCCCCAAAAATTATATTAAAAAATATTATGTACATATAATAAAATTATTTATAAAGATTATATTATGATTATTTATTTATTATATAATTATTAATATTATATAATCTTAATGTTATATATAATAATAATTATTATATCATTACTTATTTAATATAAAAAATTATAATTATATTTATTTTTATTTATTTTCCCTTTATAATTATTTAATATAACATAATAATGAATTTATTTTGTTTAATATAAGAAAATTATAATTATATTTGTACCATTACACTGATAAGGCGTACAAAATGTACTCTCTAGAAATAAATATTTACCGATTGCAATCGATAATCGCGTCGGTGACACTAATAATTATACCGGTAATTAATCGCGAATTAATTGCACGCACTTCTTCGGGAGGAAGACATTCTTGCTTCTCCGGGCCTTAACACGGAGCATCAATCGACGTCTCGAATATCAGAGGGAATCGATTTTTCAATTCGTAGTGCAATATAGTCGTTGCGAGTAATTTGTCAACAAGAGGGATGTTAAAACTCCATGGTTCTCTTCGTGTTTGGTTGCTGCGACACCGAATCGTTCCACATTGATTACGTCATTGATAAATTGCGCGATACTTGCGGGTATGGAAAAGTGTGACGTTGAATAAAAATTTAACGGGGCGCATAAAAAAAACAGAACGAGTAAAACGGAATTATTCCGCGCGAGTGAGAATTTTTTCTTGCGTATCTCCGCGTGTTTTCAATAAAATACAGCTGCGTTTCTACGAATAGAGAATAACGCAAACAACATTCGTTTTATTGTCCAAAGCTATCGTAATAACGAAAAAAGTTGAAAAAAATAATCACATCTGCGATTCCTATGATTTTCTATGAAATACAGTGTTATATCGATGCATAAAGAATACCTCGCCCCCAAAGTCCTTACGTACACACAAAATATCGGCAATTATATTTCATCAATTTATTTCATTCCGTATATTGACACATATATATTTATAAAATCAACAGAAATTTCACGAAAAAAAAAAATCTTGTTTAAATAAAAACATTCGAAACGTATCAAAACTCACGAGCGCGTTATGATGAGAAGATAAATTACGAGATAAAAAAATCATAATGTATATTTATTAATTCGTATTTCTACTTTAGATAGATTCGAATAACGATATTAATGTTAATTATTGAACAGATAGGATACGAGATAGACATGTGTAATTACGGATTACAATTTGTGCGAATTTTAATGAAACACATTGTTATCGATGCGTAGAGAATATCCTGCGCTCATTCTTACGCAAATATTTCCTACATTACATTTGATCAATTCATTTTGCTCCGTTACATTATTGTAACAATGTATACAGAGTGTTTCTTAATAAGCGCGAAAAATTTTAGGAAATGATTTTTTGTCGAAAATTAAGGGGAATTTTTTATATAAACATATTCTCCTACAACATTTTTTATATAAACATATTCTCCCTCCCTGTGGAGTTACACTCCTCCAAAAACCGGGGTAAACATTAGATTTTTATTTTTTTCTCAAATTTAAAACAAGTTAAAGAAATGAAATTATGATATTTTTCACTAGTAAAAAGGTTATTTATTAATATTTTTTTCAGCCTCTCTTATTGTTATAAGGGGATGAAACCAGCAACTTCTATTCAATTTTTTATTAGAACTTTTTAACAGGCCGGAATATGATCATCTAAAAATATGCATTAAAAAGTTTGATTTATTTAGAAACTTTTTTATTTTTTTCATAAAATCAGTAGTTTTCAAGAAAAAAGAATAAAATACGTTATCGTGCACAGCACGATGCTAAATAGCATAGGTTTCGAATTACGAGAAGTTATAAATTTTAAAATAAAAATAAAATTAGAGGAAATGTTGGGAGAATTGGAACAAAAACAAAATTTTATAATAAAAACCTAAAAATCTAAAAAATAAAAATCGAATTTTTACTCCCATCTTTGGAGGAGTGTAACTCCACAGGGAAGGATGTAGGAATATATGTTTATACGAAAAACTCCCCTTAATTTTTGATAAAGAATCATTTCTTAAATTTTTCCACACTTAAGAAACACCCTATATATCAAAAGAGACAAACGTAGTAATTTTAAATTTTAGAAAACTTGCTTATGAATCAAGAATTATTATTACTCATATTAATAATTCCCAATCCATAAGCGAATTATTATCATTACTTGATTTATTATTATAACTCGCAAATAGTAAAAAAATAAATTGCGAGATAAAGAACGCGGGATATACGTAAAAAAGAATCGTTATGTGCACTTATTAACTCATTAATAAGTATCTCTATTTTAGATAGATCCGAGCAACGATATTGATGTTAATTACCGTACAGATAGGATGCGAGATAGGCGTATGTAATTATGGTTGGAGCCAAATTTCGATCAGGCAGATAACGCGAATACATACGTGCACGTGCACGCGTGATAGAAACGTGATTTCTAAGCGGTCAGAGAAACGTCAGAAACGCGCGCGCCCATGTGATTCCATGGCAACGACGCCGCCAAATACGATAAATGTTCTATTACGCAGGCCCAATCCCTTTGCGATATATAATATGCATCTAGCGGGGGCGAAATTCGAGGGTTCCATTATGTAACCGCGTGTCAACGCTTGACGAATCAAGTACATCCCGTCTCGTCCTGTTCCGAGCGACTTTTACGAGAAAAAGGGAAAAAATAAAATCTAAAAGTACCACTTCCCCTCGCGAAGTAATCAACGTAATCGATGTAAAGCAAGTGAATTCGAAGAGCTCTTTTTAGGAAAAAGAGCTTCGTCCCGAATAAAGCGTGGATTGTATCCGATAGGAAGTAATACATGTAACGTTTGCGGAATATATGTAATTATCACGTCTCGTTGCGTCTGTTATAGAGTCGCTTATTAATCGCGTTTCACGATTATGCTGGGATTATTTCGGATCACTTGGGGGATTTCAGTATCACGGTTTGAGATTATTGGAATTTTGTGTAAAATTGTGTAAAGCATGTGTGACTAGGGTTGATTGAAAAAGTCGGTCCGATTAAAAACTACCATAAAAGTGTAACCATGTAACATTAAAATGAATTTATATAGTAAAAATTTATATTTATGAATGTATATAATAAAAATTTATATTTATATAAATATAGTTTTATGCAAAAAAGTATTTTTTTAATAATTTTAAAATTAATACATCCTATTAATATCCTATTCTTTAATTAATAAGTATAGTAATAAATTTAATAAAATAAACTTTATTTAATTAATCATCTATTTAATCATCTAGTTTTAAAAAAAAGAAATCGTTGTAATAATAAAATATCTTTTCATTCAAATTAATACATTTTTTAAATGAAAAATTTTAGAGATACAAATGTTACGAAATTTTATATTAATTTTTACTTTTAACAAGAAAAATAAATGCTAATAGAGTTAAACATTTTTATAAATCTCGTTTGCGTTATCATTTGACATTTTGTAGCGCGAAGTTAATTAATTTTCTATGTCACCTCTTAATCTATTACGAACTTTATTTTGGATAAAGCTTAAATTAGGAAACACTTTCTCAAGCGACGAGTATTGATAAGGAGATTCTCTATTTATTTTAACGTTTTTAATAGAAAAGACCTGGTTTCATTCCCGGAAACTATCGTTTTTTAACCGCTGGCATTTCACCTAAAAAGCTAAAAGTGGAATTTTGCCTGAATCCCGAATACCGATCTCGTATTACGCCAAAATGAAAATTTTCGAGAGCGACACACGAGCGACGCTTTCGTCGAACGTGTCGCTAATGGCAAAAAAGGGAAAAAATAATAAAAATATAATAAAAAGAAAGAAAAAAATACAATCTTATATGAAAGATAAATGAAAATCGCGGAAATCGCTTTTGGCGCTAAATCTCGATTTCGAGATCAGAAGGATGCGAGGGATGCGAGAAATTTGCATGTCCGAAACGTGATGCCCTTACGAAACAACAAATCGTTGTCCTTGCCTGATATCGGAAACAATAGGCGAGTGGAGACGTACAATTTGTTAATAAACACGCGCGTGCATCGAAAACACGATACGCCTCGGTTGATTATTAAATTTCGGCCATTTCTACGAACTCTAACCCGCACTGTTATTTTTAGCACTTTCAAAATGGACGTGGGAGGATTATTTTTATTTTTCCGCGCGTTTCTCGAAGAGTAAAAGTATTCAAAAAATCTGAAAAAGTTCACAAAATTGCCTCCTTTGATATTTTTAAATAAAGGCTAGAATAATAGAATAAATTTGTAAAATAATTTACTTTAATATATTTTGATTGTAAATATATGAAATGAAGTCTTCAAAGTGCATCTCCACGAGAACATTGATGGAGTTAAAAATGACACAATATGGAGTAACGATTAATATCGAAAACTGTTTTCACGTATATCTACAAATCGAATTTGAATCGTTCGCGTCATCACGAGGGTTATGTCAATCTCAGTTAACGCAAAATTTATCGACATGACATGGTTTGTAAACATAATCGTTACCATTGAACTTCTCTGTTTGCATGTTTGGAAAAATTAGAGATATTTTATTTTTCATAACTGTGTGTATGTATGTGTGTGGATATGCGCGCGCGCGCGCGATATTGATTCAATGTAAATAAACAGTTAAATCAGATTCGCGAGAATTGGCATTTATACCTTATTAAGGTGGCTTTAGCATGTGCTACATTGATTTTTCTCTTTATTGAGCAATATGTAACATTAGGGCTGTTTTAGAAGATCTATCAATCCGCGACAATATTTCAGAATTTTACTAATAATTTTAATACATTATTTCATGCATGCATGCATGTACCATATATATAGAGTTTCTGTGTATTAATTATAGCTCGCGTAAAATGGGCTTAAAAATTGTAAAGATTTTATTTTGAGTTTTGTAAACTCGTATAAAAAAAGTTTTATGGAATTTGTAGCATATATAATGATATCACAAATATAAAACATTTTTCTAAAGATTTTTTAATTTTCCAAAATTCCATGTAAAATCAGATAATTTTAGATGCCACATTTTAACCTCTTAACTATGGCTGTCGTCAATGGACAATGAGAATGAATATATACCCGTAGTTAAAGAATTAAAATAAGTTTTTTTTTTATTTTATATAATTCGTGTATTATAATTATAATTATAGATCTCGTAAAGCGAGCTTAAAATTGTAAATAGAATTTTAGTTTGAATCTTGTAGCGACTCATAGATTGCGTAAAAAGGATTTTATGTAATTTGTAGCATTAAGGTCTACTCACAAATCTTATAAAATATTTCTCTATAAATTTCTTGATCTTCCAGATATTTTTCAAAATTCCAGATAAAATCAGAGAACGTTAGAAATATCATTTTTTTTAAAAAAGTTCTTACTTTATGGTATATTTGAATCTTATAACGAATCATAGATGAATGGTATAAAAAGAATTTTATAGAATTTGTAGGACCAAGATGTCACAAATTTTATAAAACATTTCTCTGAAAATTTCCTGATCTTCCAGGTATTCTTCAAAATTCTAGATAAAGTGAAATAATTTTGAGAGGTGCTATTTTTTAAAATAAGTTCTTCCTTTATTATATACACTTTCCGATGCTTTTCACTTAAAGAAGAATGCTTTTCATATACAGGAAAAATAAAATCACTTCAAAAGTTATATTTGAAAATGTACTGACCAGAACCGTTTTCATAAAATATAAACATTTTTTGCAAAATATATACATTTTCACTTTTTTATCATTAAAAATTTTAATAAAGATTAGATGTTGCATAGTATTTCGTAAAACATTGAAACACAAAAATCAAGAGAGAAATATACATTCATAGTGCATTTTCAATACATATGATTCACGACTTGGTCAATCAACGAATCGCTTACAAGAGAAGAAATTCTCCGAATTCCAATGAAATTCCATCAGAATTCTCGCACGAAAAAGAAACTCCTGAGAAATTCAGAATTTTCCAAGGGCTCCGAGATCATACATATAAGGGGTTGATTATTCCGTGTCATGGCGGATACACACGTCGCGATAAATTCGACACGAGCCTCCGGATTTCAATAGCGCAATGCGCTCGTTAAAACTTTCGAAAAAATTAAGCGCGAAAAATTTCTCGTCGAGGGGCACCGAGCGCCGGCCCTGGGGCGCCGCGGATCCTCCCTTCCCCCCCTCTCTCTCTCGCACCCCATTCTCCCCTCTTTCTCTCTCTCATCCCCTTCCGTCCGCCCTCTCTCTCGGTCTCGCCCCCTCTGTCAAGGGCGACTCGCATCGTGGAAAGAACCCTCGCGCGACTATTGGCTCACGGGCTCGCATGCGCTGGAAAGAGTATCCCCTATCGATCCGTCGCGACGACGTCGACGACGGCTGCTCCTCTCCTCCACCCCTTCGCGCTCTCCTCGCCCCCCCGGGACGAGGGCGCGCACCCGCGCACGCGAGATCCCCGATACGATGATACGACGACGTGGACCGCAACTGCGCCGTCGTCGCCGACGTCGGCGTCGGCGTCGGTCTTCGTCGGCGACCAAGCGCGCCTCGTTTCCCGTGCTTAACCCATTAAAATCCGGTCGCTTTAATTGTTTTGCGTTTAGTACTTAATGGACTAATTAACCCGCGACGAACTTACGGTGGCGTTCTAAAAATCGTTAAAATTTAATTTATTCAATTGCGGCGGCGAGTTGTAACGCATGCAACATATGCACGTATTGAAGCTCGCGTAAAAAAAAAAAACGTTGTTACAAAATACGATGCTCATTATATGAAACTCGAAAGAAATTGTTAGACACAAAATACGTGCAATACTTTATATAACAAATGTTTATATTAATCACATTATATAACAAATTACAATTATATGACAACAAATGACAATATGTAAAATATTTTTTTGTTTTTTTTTTAGACAAAAAAAATATTTAGCAGAATTTTCGTCATGAAACTCAAATTATGTGATTTAATTTCTCCATTTTATGCGATCCTCCGCGATATCAAAATAATCGAAATGTCAAAGTAATCGAAATAAAATCTAAGTATAAAAATAAAAAATTTGAGAGTCGCTTTGTCGCTCTTATTACATGGAAATTTATCGCTTTTCCGGGAGGTGTCGGAATTTTTTTTCCTTTTTTATCGCGTTATAGCAGTGTCGCGTTTTTACTGTGCGGTTTACTGCGCGTATGGTTTCCAAACGATATTTTAAAAATTATATTTCGACATTTCGAGTGATACGGAGCTGAATATTTTCGCCAGGTTCCCCTCGCTTTGTTTCGTTGCGCGTGGAAATTGTGTCGGAACTTGTTTAACGCGCGGCAAGTTTTCGACCGGGGGCTGTTTGGATTCCTTCTTCCATGTAGGCAAGTAGAAAAGCACGACCTGCCACCAATTGCGTTTTAGAGCTCGGAAAATGCGGGAGGAGACGACGCGCTCGATATTGTAATCCAGTTATATCGCGCATTGCAAACGTGTAACATGATGTACCGAGTGCTTAACCGCGTGTTTCGGGTTTTATGCTCGTGTAAAAAATTGCCACAATAGATTCTTCAATATTCATCTCGCGCGCGTAATTTTGTTTGAAAAATATATCGTTCCTTGCATAATTTCCACCGCTAAGAGAACTCGCATATAATATATTTAATTTCCTTTTTTATCGCAAGCATTCAAATGTCGTTGTTGAAGTTACTCTAATTGTAATAATTTCGAAAATGTGTTTAACGTTATATTATAAAAGATACAGCTGTTTAAATAAATCCTGGAATTTGTGCACCTCTTACAGCTGGCAAATTCAAGACAAGATTTTTTTAAATCTATGTGTGTTTATTAAAATAAATAAAGGAAAATTTTTTGAATTATTATTTATATAAATTGAGTATATAAATTTTCTAGAAATTTATTATTATTTATTTTTTATTATTTATTATTATTCTTCATTTTTTATTATTTTTTATTATTATTATTTATTATTTATTTTATATTATTTATTTTATTATTTATTATTATTCATTATTATTTATTTATTTTTATAATTTATTAAAATTTATTATTATTTATTTATCATTTATAAAATAAAATTTCGTAGAACATTTTAGTAGAAGCGAGTGGTTATAGATATTTAAAAAAATTATTAAATATATTTAAAAATCTAACTTAAATAATCATATATTTAAAAATCTATATATATATATAACTTTATTAAACATATTAAATAACACTTTTAGTATCCTGGTTTCTCTGCTGTTTTTTTTTTACACAATTTCAAACGCGACGGAGAAAATTACGCTGGGAACGGTTGAAAACGCCATTATTTGGCGAAATAATCGATGTATCATTCATATTCAAATTTTCCAGGAATTTCAGCAGGAATTGATCCGTGCAGCTACCGTAAGTGCAGCGTTAAGTGCACCTTCGACATGCTGGTCGTGCGAAGCGAGCGACAGGTATAGATTAGATAATGCGAACCAGTGTCAAACGTAATTGGCAGACGATGAGATGAGTGCACTTGTAACGGAAATTTGCGGAAAAGTAGCGACAATGTGCTAACATTCAGAAAGATTTGTATCTAATGACGATGATTAATTATAAAGAATTTGAATGCGTTTGATAGGCATGAGATTTTTTTTTTACGTCATCGGATATAAACGACCTGACGAATTGTAATAACATTTAAATAAAATTACGAAAAATCGTAGACTTTAATTCGCTCTTTAAATTCGTAATTTGATTGTAGAGGGAACGCGAGGCTGCAAAGTTCCGGAAGATAAAGGAAAGAATCAGAGGACTCGTTTCGTTCTCTCTTTCTCTCGCTCTCTCTTTCTCTCTTTTGTAGAAACGAAGGAAGGAAGATAAAGGACGGGTGGACCTACGAAGTTGGCAGATTGAATATTTAAGAGTCCCGTGCTCCTTCCGCGTGGAAAATCGAACGCTGCTTCTCCATTAAGAGGCGAGGTATATATATATATATATATATATATATATATATATATATATATATATATACGCGGAGGAAAACAAGAAATAAGAAAGAGGAATGATTCCTTTTGCGAGGAAGCCTCCTCTCCCACCCTCTGCCATCTTGCTTTTTATTTTTGCCCGGAGGTTAAATCCCCGTACCGTTGTTCCTTGATTGCCGATAATGGAAAAATGCACCTCAACGCGCCGAACTTTCGCTCGCTTGCGTTCCACGAGGCATGGAAACCGATGTCAACAGTGAATAATTAAAAAAAAAAAGGAAGAAAAATAAATAAATAAATTCGCCAATTGTTTTGCAGAATCGCAGATGATACGTGGAAATTTTCTCATGCTCTTGCATCGCCGATTATACGAATAACATAAATTTTATCTGTGTCACGTGTATATTTCTGCCCCACCTCGGAAACCTCGGAACGCAAGCGGAATTTTCGAAAATATTTTTTTCTGTTTGATCAATTGTATCTCCCTTCTTCCAATGTTATTGAATAAAAATGCAACATTTAAGCTTCGCTTTTTGCGAGTTGGAAAAAAGATATTTAAGCGGCTTCTCCCCCGTCCCCCTCCGATGTAAAAAAAATACCGAGGTGAGAGACTCAAAATATTATGTTTGAAGATAGAAAAAAAGGAGCGTCGAAATTTTCTCGAGGCGACTGCTAAGATTGCCTTATTCAATTATTTACGCTTTGATCCGCGTCTAAACGTCGCAACGAGATCAAAACAGAATGAGATTTAATCGTTCGAATAAATCGGACGACGAAGATGAAAAAATAAAAAAGTCGTCCGAGAAATTAACTTAATTTTCTCGATGGAAGAGTCGCCGTCTCGCGACACTTCAATAAAAGATTTCAGCTTTCCTCCCCTTTATTTATAGCATACTTTTATCCCAGTTGCAGATTCCTGCGTTCAACCCTTTCTTAGATTATTTCAAAATATAAAACATGAATCTTTCGAATATTTTTCATTTACTTTTAATTTCTCCCGCAGACATGTCGATATATAAAGTTCAATTTATTTGAAATAAGTCGTAAGAGAGTTTTTAATCGATCACTTGTGACAATCGAGCTGTAGAAGCTCGTATTTGAAGAAGCTAATTTTATCGGGGAATAATTATACACAAAGATTCGCTTAACCGGTCAAATTATTTAAGCACGCTTTTAGAGCAATAAATGAATCAATCGCGGAAAAGCGAATAATCAGCTGTATTTCCAGCAAATATCCTTTCCACTGTTTTGAAAATATCATGAGTGCGCAAAATGACGATTCGTCACTGTCATCCATTTCTGTAACATTTCTGGGTCATTTTTTTGCGCGACCGATGAAATATCCGAACAACGTGACAAGGAAACAGACATATCGCCTAAAGTGAATTTTGTGGAAAATGCGAGAGGCGTACGATTGATGTTCCCAGCTTCACAAGATAAGGTGGAAAGATTTCATACAATTATCCGTCATCGATTGTCTCGACCATTAATAATTTGGTCGCATCAGAATTTAAAATTTAGAATAAAAATAAAAGTAATTAAAATGAAAAAAAATAAATAAAAAAATAATAAAAAATTAAAATTATAAATATATTGATCCGATGTCAATTATAATGGATGCACGATAATTAACAAGATGTCTGAATTTTACGTTTATCTCGAGAAATTTCGAGATGTAGAGTGTGATGAAAAAAATTCATCAAAATAAATAATTCTATAAATCAAATTGTTATCGCTTATTGCGTAACTTTCTCAAGAATATCGTACAGTTAGCGAGCATGATAGCGCAAATATCCAAGCAAGGGGGAGATTCCTTCGTCGAAAATAAGCCACGGGGATGAAGGGTGGACGAGGAGGGTGTACACAAAGTACCAAAGGTGAATGGCTCCATGTAAAACAGCTCCACCCTCTTCGTTCCTCCCACAGGGTGCGCTTTCTCCCTCCATTGATCCGTTCTCCGCATCGGAGCATTGTTTCCGTACTCTCCGGCTTTCTTTTTTTTTTTTATCCTCCTTCGTCTTGCCCACCGCGACTAGGGATGTCGGGAGAAAGCATCGTCATTTTTCAAAGTGTCGGACGTTCAGGAAGCGTGCATGTGCATGCATATCGCAATTGTTGGAAATTTCGAGCCGACAACACTGCTCAAATATGCGTTTTTGAATAGAAGCCATTTCATTTGAAATACACGCGATAGCAATATTGCTATTACACTACGTCTGATGGAATCGCGACATCGAGATTGCCATTGATGATGCCGAACCGCAATGAAAATTCACGCAATTTAGATGGGTCGTTACCGCAGATATAGATTGCTGTATACACACACACACGGATACCATAGAAATTGTAATATGGGAATAGATTGTACATCCCTTCCCTGTACACATAATATCTCGTTTTTCATTTTCGAGTTCCTCAAAATACAATATGTACATATTAAAAATACTCTGCCTCTGTTGATTTGAATTCGGTAGAAAATCGAAAATGTTTTATAGATACTATATTCAAATATTATCATGTATTGAAATATTATCAAATTATCACGCTTCGTCTCTGTCTCGCCTTCCCTCGTTCGAGCTATTTATTTTAAAAACCATATTCGTGTCCCTCGAAAGCGTTACTCGACATTGCGGGTTACGTTATTGCACTCCACGATTACTTTTTAATAACGCTTGTGCGGCATGATAGAAGGTTCTCCTTTCGTTTCTCCCTTCCCTCATCGCAGATTTAAAAGGCTTCATCACGGTTTCCTCTCGAACATTGCATCTCGGGAACGCAAGTTACTTTCGTTTGACCAAAGTCGCTCTCTCTCTCTCTCCAAGTTACAGAGAGATGCTTTCTTGTTTCAGTTAAATAAACAAAACGCGCGCATCGCGCTCACCTCTCGTTATTTTTTTCCCACCCGATGGGCAGCCGATACCAAGTCCCATCAATGCGTCCGGGGATGCATGACAAAACCGAGCGATCTCGTTCATTAATACAAATGGCGGATTGCCGAGAGCGAGACGGGGTGTCCAGCGACGAGGATGCGATGGGAGAAGTGAGGGGAAAAAATGGGGGGGGGGGAGACAGAGGGTAGTTTGCTGCGGCAACGGTAGCAATGGCGTGGTTGCGTTTTTCAACCATCGATCGCACGCGTTTCGTGTACGTGTGTGTGTGTTTTTAGAACGCGTGCGCGCAAAATGGTCCAGGGAAAAAAATGCTCCAGGAGAGCGCAACAGGGGGAAGGGAGGAGTGAAGGGGGAAAGGGGCGAGGGTCGAACGATGCTCGTAAGTTCAACCCTCCGGTTTTCGGCGATCGAAAGGAGAGAAAAGGGGGAGATTAGGATATCCGTCCATCGCGAATAGATTTATTCGCAAATTTTCTGGTTTACATTCATCATTCGGGCGCGCTGGAACTTTCCGTGATTCTTTTAATTTGAATTTGATTTGTTTAAGGTCGCGGCGGAAAACCGCGGTACAGATTCCGCTCGAAATTCGTTTCGCAAATTTATACAACTCGCGTTGAAAAGTTGAACTTTTTCGACCTTGTCGTTCTCGCTTCATCGATCTGTTACATCGAAAGGCGTCGCGTACTTTCATCCTTGTATTTTTCAAATTTTTTTTTCTGCATTTTAGTAATTAAGAATTTTCGTGACAAATGACGGATAACTTTTCAGCAAATAATCAAGGTGTCTATTCGATTCTTGTTGAGAAATTCCCTGAGACTTCTCTGATTTTCCAGGAATATTCTTCAAAATTTTAAATAAAGAAACTATTTTAAAGATTTTTTGGTCAATTTTCTAAAATGTTTTCTAATGTCTTTCATCGATATAAAGAAAAAACGTAGAATCGCTTAAATTTTGTGTTTTTAGATTTGCAAGCGTATTGAAAAAAACCTGAATAGCTTCCCTAAGATAAACATTTGCCACCTGATTTTCTTTTTTTCGTCAATAAAAATTATGATAAAGAATATTTATTGTATATTTAATATTTTATTACGATATTGAATATATAAATATAAATATATATATTTAAAATATATTTTAAATATATAATTCACTATTTGATTTATCGGAAAATTGTCCCTAATATGAGAGCAAAATAATCAAAAAAAGAATTTTTTTTTAATTCTCTAAAGTTTTTATTAAAGTTCCATGAGAGTTCTCTGATTTTTCCAAAATAATTCCCAAAGAATTTTAGGGAATAGATACCCTGAAATTTCTATTTTTTGAAGCGGGAAAAAAAGATTTTTATAGATCCTTCCTGTAAAGACTTCTCCGCCGACAATCATGAATAAAAAAAGACGATTAGAAGCGTTCGACGTAAAGACTGAGAGACATTGAATATATAAGCAAAAATAAATATCCATAATATTATATAAGAGCAAAATTATCGAAAAGAGAATTAAAAAAGTTTCCTAAATCTCAATAAAATTCCATAGGAATTCCCTGATTTTCTCAGATTTAAAAATTCCCTAAGAATCCCAGGTTCCCCATGTTTTAAGAGAGTAGATATCCTAATAATAAAAAATTTTCCTCTCATATTTGATGAGATAACGAAACGATGGTGTCAACGAGGTAATGCTGTTAGTAACGAAAGCTGACATCGACGTGATAATGCCTTCCGTTTTCTGACCCACGAGACGTCTATGACGCAAGGTGTCTGGCCACTCGAAATTGACGTTGAGATAATTAAGAATTTTCTATCGACAAATTTCCGGAGCAGAGAGATGAAAATCGCGACATTGACGCGAGAGGAGAAATGATCCCGGAATATTTATTCACGATACACTCCGTTTTAGTGGAAAAATTAAATCAACCGAGTCGATTCCTTTGAAACGTAAGAAGATTCGCGAGTTTGGCGAGATAAAGGCGAATTTGGGATAAAATCAAGAAAAACTCGAGACGGAAGGGGAAATTAATATTCCTCCCTCTTTTCTTTGTTCCTCCGCTCGTCATCGGAAAAATGTACGCTAGAAAGCGTACTAGCTTTTGTTCCTTCCCAAGTTTTTTCCTCCCTCAACTTTTAATTGACATCTTTCCGGAGACCGTAACTTTCCATAACGGAAACTGCGTCCAATTGGCTAATCCAATCGGCCGTAATAAAGAAAGAGCGTGAACCACGGAAAGGGACATCCCGGAAGTTTCTACGAGATATCGTGACTTTTATATACGGTGACCTGAATTTCTTACGTCAAAAAATTCACGCAAGTACGTTTGTTTAATGGCCACTGCAATAATGACAGTCAGTTCGCTAATCATTCCGTTATCTCAATCGAATAGAATGACCTCCTGTTCGTACTTGGTTCCAATAATAAAATGTACGTTGATTTAAAAGACAATATTCCGATTGAAACATTTTTTATTTGTTTTATTAAAATCATGATTAAATTATTAAAATTATAATTAATTAATCTGATAGAATCTGCATAATAATTGCAAACTTTCAGAGCGTGAATTTGGGATGCCCCAAATCCTTTTGGAAGACTTGATTAAGAATTTAAGATGTCTTATATCCTTTTGAAAGACTCGATTGAGATTATACTAATATATGGCTCGAGTAACACAAGTAAGATATTGGCAGATCTAATAGAAGAAAAGGTTTGCACTTATAAGTAATCGTCTCTGCGATCGGATTGCGTACGATCAAAAGACACTTTATGAACTAGGTCGCTAGGATTTCTGCCCGAGAAAAATTCAAATTGGAGCCCGTCCCTCCGCGCCGATTTCCTCTAACTTTCTCGTTCGTTTCCTCTCGCGTTTTCCTCCGTGTCGCGTCGTCTTAATTGACATCTTCCACGGGAATACAAGTTTCCGTCGCGGTAGTCCAGAGTCTAGAAGTGCGGGATAAACTAATCCAGCGTAATGAGGTAAGAATAAGACCGGAATGTGGGAAGAGAGGCCGAGGAGGGGAAGACGAGAAGGCGGAAGAGCAAGAGGACGTCTCTTATCCTTCGGAGAGACCAGACCAGAGATGGGAGGGGGAGCGGCAAGGAATAAGATAGGAAACGACGGAAGATCGGAGAGAAAACTTTCCGCGAGATTTCTTATCAAAATGCAAATCCGGCGAGAGAGCGACCTCGCCCGATCTTCTCTTCCACCCGACTCGGCTTCCTTCCATTCCAGCGTTTCCTCTCTCTCTCTCTCTCTCTCTCTCTCTCTCTTGCCATGTTCGCTTCGATAGATCTGTCGTTCTTCCAACTTCGCAGTGACACCGGTTTAGACCGGCTCTTCTATGCCGTTCATCCTGCTTTTTCTCTCCATTTCGAGTCGTCATCTGATCTTCACATCGCTGCGTCTTGTCCGCTCAGACCTCATCAGCGATCACCGATATCTTCCACATTCGAGAATTTACATTCTTGAAAAGAGCTACTTTTACGTAATTAGCCTTCTCCCCCCCCTCCTAGATAAATAAGTTAATACAAAATACCTCAAGTATTTCCTGTCTTAGGCTTCTATTTTAAGAAATAGAAAGGAGATGATGTTTCAACAGCAAGATTATTATATGCACGCTTCGATGGTTACACGCACATTATTTTCTAGAAGATAATTTGATAATAATTATAAAATTAATAGATAGATAACCTTCTAGAAAATAATTAGGTAATAAAATTAATAGGTGGCAAATTATAAATTTTCAATTATAAATTTTCAAAATAACTTTCCAAAACTTTCAATTCTTTTAAATAATTAGATAATAAATTAATAGATAGGCAATCTTATAGAAAATACTTGGGTAATAAAATTAATACGTGATAAATTATTATAAATTTTCTAAAATAATTTTTTTTTAACTTTTAATTTTTCCTAAGATAATTAGATAATAAAATTAATAATTAGATAATATTTTAAAATAATGAGATATTCAAAATAGCTGATATAGCTAAATTACCAGATATATAGATAGTCATATTAACAAATGAAAAATTATATCCTCAATTTTAATAGATGCAAAATTTATAAATAATTTATAAATTTAAAATTTTAAAATTTAAATTTAAAATTTTTATTCATAATTTATAAATTTTCAATTTTTTTTAACTAACTTTCTAAAACTTTTAATTCTTTTAAATAATTAGATAATAAATTAATAGGTAGGCAATCTTGTAGAAAATACTTGGGTAATAAAATTAATACATGATAAATTATAACTTTTCTAAAATAATTTTTCTAAAACTTTTAATTTTTTCTAAAATAATTAGATAATAAAATTAATAATTAGATATTTTAGAAAATAATGAGATAATAAAAATAACTGATATAACTAAATTAACAGATATAGATAGTTAAATTACAATGAAAAATTATAAATCCTCAATTTTTTCCTGCCAAGTAGTTATCTAGTCAAAGTCGCGTTAAATCGAACGAATATATGATGAAGATTCGAAGGCGGGTATTCGATACAAATGAAGCTCCCCCGCGACGAGAACCGATAGCCGCGTATATCGGCGAGCAATAACGGCGCGTTTAAAATTTTACAATGTAGAATTTACAATTTAGATGAAGACCCATTGTCTGGCGCAACCCTTCCCTTGTCTCGGTTATGAAAAAGCCGTGGAACCCTCGTCGACCGTGCACACCCCCGTCGAAAACACCCTCTTCCTTTCTCCCACCTTTCGCGCCCTCCGTCCCATCCTCGAGCCCGACATCAGCCTACATCAGCTGGGATACTTTAATTTCGCGCATTCAGCGACTTCATGCAACTCGCCTCGCAATCCAGAGAGCCCGAGGCACACTCTTTCGTCAGTATTTATGTCCGATTGTAATATCTCTCCCGCAGAATTTTTTGAAAAGAGCAGTTCTGTATAAAAATAAAAAAAAAATTCTACCCTCGCAAGCTGGATTCGTTTGTACCATCACGATTTTACATTTTCAATTAGTTAAAATATCGCCTTTAAAAAATTAAAGCATTGTAAATTTGTAATTATTACTAAATTTAAATTTATATCCATACAAGCTGTCACCTTTTGTATACTTTTTTCAATGGTTACATTTTAAATTATAAATTTTTATCTCAGACTTTATTTTAGGACAGTGTTAATAAAATCGTAATTTTCGTTAAATCATATTTTACGTATATTCATATTTTTTTTATTTCAGCCAAGATTTACGAGAATGAAACCAACCATCGATTTTCCTCAACTTCCGTGCATTTACAATTAATAAATGTAAATACGAAATATATCCATGAAATGCATCGTGTCGCTCAAATAAATTTACACTTGTGTGTGTGTGTGTGTGTATGTATGTATGTATGTATGTGTGTGTCTATCGACGAACAAGATGATTCATCGTTCACGTTGAAGCTAGTTGATGAATGAAAATGCGGGCGAGACATGAGTACATAAATAAAATGCACGGTGAACATCCGGTTGGCGTAAACACTCGGCAAACTCCTCGATACTCGTGTCGAATACACGGTCGTCTTTTCTGTCAATTTTATTTACTTTCTACCGTTTATTTACGTGTATATCATACTTATTCTAATGACATGAAAATTCATCGACATCGTGTGTATTGGATTGTGAGATTTTCTCAACAAGGTTCTTTCCCTGCATCGTACAATGGGTAGTTTCCAAGTTTAATCTGATCAAGAGTAAAATTAAAAATTAAAAAAAAAATACGATATGTATCTCAAATAATCTACTTTCGATTTCAAATATTTCAAATTAAATTAAATTAAAATAACAGAGTTAAAATATATAGGACAGAGTTCATACAAGCTGTCGCTTTATATGCTTTTTAATAATTACATTTTAAATTATAAATTTTTATTTTAAACTTTATTTTTGGACAAAGTTAAAATAAAATCTTTTATTACATTGTACTTTTCATATATGAAGTGTGTGTAGTATTTAACAAAAGATGTAAATGTATGCAAAATATTTTACAGCTTTATATAATTAAAAAAATTTATATTGTAATTTCATATAAAGCAAACTGAATGAAAATGTTCGGAATGTATCTACGGAAAATTGACGATTTATTAATTTTTAAGCATCAGATTTAGAAATTTAAAGAGGTGAATATTCTGAGATACATTTGTATCTTCAAAGAAGACATAAAATTATAATATTGTATTTAGTTTATCACGAAATAATAATTCTAATGTAATATCACTTAAAGTTAAATCATGTAAATAATTAAATAATTAAATTAAATTATTAAATAATGCTATTAACGTGGATTGCGCGATCTTTTCGCCATATTCATTTCTAATAAAAATTTTGAATCAAGACAAAAGGAAATCTAATTATAACGCATCATTCTTTTTCTTTTAAATAATAATACATGAATGAAACGGATAATTTATCGATTAAATTACTGAGATAAATCGAAGTTTTTTTCTACTTTTGACTTCAATGTTCAATCTAATATTTATTTCGATGTTTCAAGTAGTAAAATCACCTATTTTGAAATCATTTATTCTACGATTTTTAAAAACTTCCCTTTCAAATCTCCGGAAACAGGAAATTGTTCGTTTACTGTTTATTTGAGATACAAAATAGGAGCTCAATACCCATCAAAATCCTCCAGGATTCGTGAATGTAAAAAAGTAGAGATTGAAAATAGAGGTAGATCTTCAACTCTCGGAGAAAACACAAAATCTAATTTTCATGTAATTTTATATTTTGACAGCAGACAGATGGTAGTTTGATAGCGGATAAATTTTATCATATTTGCGAAAACGCTCGAATGCATAATAGGTACATCCATTTCGTTTCAAGCACGGAGAATTTTACTAAAGGCTGTAAGCGAAACAAATTGACCTCTCTAGTCATAAGAACGAAATATCATATGTTTCACGAGAGATACATCTGCACCGAAACGTTAAAACATCGATCGTTTTTGGAATAAATGGACATGTTCTTCGTTAGATATTGTACTCGATGATCGCTATTCAATGATTCATGATACATCATTTTGCGCGGCCCGAATTCCAGATGTAAATTAATAAACATTGCGGATAATTTACAAGAACTACGATTACTGTAGTAAAATATCGTTATTATCGGAACGGTATTTTGTTTAACATCGTTGCGACATTAATGAAGAGAGAATGGATATTAATGAAGAGAACGAGAGAGCTGCGAATTAATTAGGAATAACAAACATCGTTCGCGCATTAACAGGCAGTTTAATCAGCTAATTGGAGCAGAGCTGGAATGCTATCGATAAGCCGTGTATGAATGTAAACGAAGTGGCAGCCGGTGAAGTTTCATGAAATTGCGGTACATGAAAAATTCAATCACGAAACGCATTTGCTAATGACGCTCCCTGCGTTCTTGCCACGTCGCGATTCATCGTTTTTCAATTAGCTGATTGGACCTGAGCGGCAATTCGTTAAAAAACCGGATGGCAGAAAGGAACAGCAAAATTTTAGAAACACCATCGCCTTTGCCATGCGGCTTAATCGGAAAAATAGTCATCTCACAGAAACAATACCACCTCTCGCAACATTCTCTCATTTAATCAATGTATATACAGCGTACCTGCTCAAACCCTTCTGTGAAAAAATTCCCTGAAAAGTCTTTGATCTTTCAGGTATTTTTGTTTAAACCTGAAAGTTTGTTTGTTTGTTTTCCGGGAAATTATTTTAAAGATTTTTTGGTTATTTTCTAAAATAAGTTCTTCCATTACATGTTCTACAAGTCATGTTACATTTTCTACAAGTCTTTTAAGTTTCAAGTGTTAGATTTGAAAATGTACTGAATAGTTTTCATAATTAAACTGAACAGTTTTCATAACTAACGAATTTTTGTTTGTGTAAAATTTTTATTTTTTTATCAAAAAAATTTAAAAATTCAAAAATTGCAATAAAGAACATGGATTTTATACTTTATTAAATATATAATATTAAATATATAAATAAACCTAGATGTATATTCATAATTCATTTCATTTTTTAAATAATGTTAGAGAGAAAATTAAAAAAAAATTCCCTGAAAATTCTCTGATTTTTTCAGATATTTTTGTTCAAAATTCTGGGTAAAGAGATTATTTTAAAAAAGATTATTTTAAAGATTTTTTGGTACAAATTTCTAAAATAAATTGTTCTATTAATAAATAAAATAAATTGTTCTATTATAAATTATTCTACTCATTTTCTAAAACGTTCTTAAGTTTCAAATGCTAGATTTGGAAATATATATTGAAAAAACTGAAGCTTTTGTAAATATTATTTATTTAAGCAAAATTTTTATTTTTTTATCAAAAGAATTAGAAATTTCAAAATTACAATAAAGAACATGAACTTTACATTTCGTTAGAAGATACTGAATATATGAAAAACATAGATATATATTTATAATATATTTTAAACACATAATTTACATGGCTTGTCAACTGTCAAAGAAGAAATTAAAAAAAAACCCTAAATCCCAATAAAATTCCATTAGAATTTCCTGATTACTCCAGGTAAAAAAAAAAGAAATCTCTGAGAATTTTGTCTTTCCAGAGAGTAGACACTCTGTACAAATATAAAAAACACGAATCTGTAATTTGCAAAACTTATGTGAGATGAAGTCAATTTTTAAAAATCTCAAATTATTGGATCTCGACTATTTCCGTCATATTATTTCGACATCTTCTTTTTTCACCGATACGAGTTTATCTTAGACTCAAGTTCCGGCGACGTATCGGACCTCGGAGAGCACGTGCCGGCTGAACTAGTAATTTTCGGCAGTTTTCGGGAAAGTGTGTAATCGCGTGCGCGCGGGCTCTTAGATCGGCTCTTAGTTCGCGTGACGTCGATAGATTTGTCTGGAAACTGAAGATCAGCCTCATATCGGGGCATGTTACGAGATAAGATGGGCCGCAGATAGTCGGTCACTCAACGAGGCCATACATGAGGCTCATGAAACATGCAAATCATCGTCATTGTGCTCCGGGAAAGTTGTCTCCGGACATTTCTATATCGTCGGTTGTTACCGAACTTTTCGCATACGTAACGGCAGCTCTATTATACAAGACCGTCGCAAGAACTTATTGCAAGCTTCGAGTAACACATACGTGGCGAAGGCGAATATCTGCGAATAGTCTGTCTCTAAAATTTCGAGCAGACAAGTAGCAAAATGTTGCTTCTTTTCGATATAATTTCAGGAGAATTTTCAGAATGTATGAGTCGCGAAAAATGGACATTTTAGATCAATATCCGTCAGAGAAATAGATTGAAATAAGATTGGATTATTGCATATAAAAAATAAAATATAATTGAAAAATAAAACATAATATTTTGAAATTAATAATTATATTAAAATATTATAAAATTAATTACATTTATTATAAAATTAATTACATAGTAAAAAGATTACATAAATATATTGTAAAAATTAAGAACTAAAAATATTAATGCCCAATAATTTCTTCGATAAATAATTAAAAATTATACAGACGTATATAATTTTAATTATTTATCGAAGAAATTATTGATCATTAATATTCTTGATTTTTATAATATATTTATATAATCCTCTTTTAATATATAATTTTTTGTTAATTTTAATATCATTATTAATTTCAAAATATTATGTTTCATTTTTCAATTATATTTAATTCTTTTATATTTGTAATAAATATTAATAGCTGAGAATTTGTTTTAAATCTCCAACTTCTCCATCAACGCTTTAATACAATTTAATACCTAGAATCCGAATCGAGAGTTGCGGACATTGGAAGATATCGATGTATCTAGCGATGTCGCCGAATTTGATAAATCATTCGCTATATAAATCTTATTTGGCCAGTGGTAGTTTGGGGTAAAAATGAAAATTGGCGCTGCTCCAGAATATTCTGCTATTTGCGCGAGTCATAAATGGAGAGATGCGTCATAAATTTTGTACCATGTATCTATTATGCACCGGGCGCTATTATACCTTGTAATTGCGTGTAACTTGCCATAAATTTGCAAAGAGATTTTCATATATTCGCGCAACTGACCCGGCTCGTAATTTGTCGACGTGACGTCATTTGTAATCTGTCGCGAAACAGAGCGCGACAATATGCGATTAAAGGGATTTTATTTTGCGGGTGACGATGAAGCGATCGAATGCGACTCAGTCGCTCGTGAAATCTTGCGTAAATCCCGCGTGTCGATCTTTTAAACCGTGAATTTCCACAAACCCAAACATCTCTTTCCACCCACAATCCAGTGCCTCCCCTCCAATCGTGACATCTCGACCTTGTTTCCCCGAATAAATCAGATCGGAGAATGCGGTATCGACTTGGCGAGATCGTCTTGCGTGGGTGACAATCTTGAGATAGAGATAGAAAGACGAATCGATAGGGAAAAGATGGACCTATTTGCGATTTCGTCGTCCTTTTCGAAATGCAAACAACTACTCGATGTGACAAGTGCCATTGAGAGAAGATTTTTATCAAAAAGGAAACACTTCTTGCGAAATTACTCGCAAAATTTCTCACTTTCCTATCAAACTCTCGACAATATTTGCTCGGGAAAATGTACTTTTTATTCCTCGAAGAGGAACGAGGATCAAAAAATACTGAAGAGTATCATGCAGTTTCTCCCAAATCTATGCTGCACCTAGATGCAATAATTACAAATTCCTCTCTCTCTTATAATTCCGAAATAATTAAAAAGACAATTCGTAGACTGTCCACGATATTTTCTGCAGAGTGCAAGCACTTTCTGTGTCGCAGAGGAATCCCATGGCGTCCCTTGGCGCGTCGAGAGAGGCCTACGCGGACGAAAGGATACTTCAGCCTTGGAACGAAAAAACGTAACGGTCGTTCGCCTGCAAGGTGAAGAAAAGTTGGCCGTAGCCAGGCACTGACCGAAGCCAAGGAGACGCTCCGAGCGATTCCTGTTCGCTCGAACGTGCCTCTCGGTTCGGCTCGATGACCAGCCAACCAGCCAACCAGCCAGCCAACTAGCCACCACCACGACCGGTCTTTTCTCTCCTCGCTTTTCTTCTTCTCCTCGCTTCTGTCGTGGCATGTGCGAGCGCTTCTTCTCCTCGTCTCTCGAAGAAGGGACCGGTCCCGGAAAATTACCGCGGACGGGTGATCTTTCAACCGGAAAGCTCTCTCGACGCACCACCTCTCTCTGGAACTTTAAAGGCCTGCCTTTCATACACGGATATGTGTGCGTTGCTCAACGAATGGATGAGAGTGATAGGCAGAACGCAATATTCACGATAATTTAGAGAATATTGTAAGAATTATTGGAGATATCCATGTCACTAAATGAGGAAACTTTCTCGCGATATCATTGCACCAAGACTAATCTTGTCTGAAAACTAATGAAAGATTTTTTAATAATTATCAAGACTAAAATTGAGAGATTACTAGTCTTGTCTCTCAAGATTATTAATTAAAAAAAATAGATTTGTAAATTTAATGAGAAAATTAAGACAGGATGTTTGACAAGATAAGATCTTTGTCACAAAGATTCAGTCAAGACCGAGACAAGATTTAAGCTTTCGAAGATTTTCGATACAATATTTTTACGAATACTGATAATTAATTAAAGAAACTGATGTATCATAATAATATCATTGCTTTAGGTTGCACCAAGACTAGTCTTGTCTTGCCTGGAAATCAATATAAGATTTTTTAACGGTTATCAAGATGATACCAAGACTAAAATTGTCTAGATATTAGTCTTGTCAAGTTTATTATTTATTAATTTAAAAAAAATTATATGTATATTTGTAAGATAAGATAAGATGTAAGCTTTCATTAGAAGACGAATATTGTCTCATTTCGAGTCTTGTGCAACTCTATCATTGCTTGTAGTATTAAAAGTTAAGAAATCACTGATGTAATTATATGAATAGAATTAAAAATAATGACACTGATCATGAAAAATTTTAACCAGAATTATAACCAGAAATCACAAATTTTAATAGAATTATAAATTTTAAATAAAAATATCAACTGCGACAAATTATTTTGAAAAATCAGTCTTCAATATAATCGTATCAAAAGATAATAAATATTGAATACCCTTATTTAAGCAAAATCGGAAAAATACATTATTTCTGCAAAATATTGAGAGCATTAATTTTCTTATTTAAATCGCCATGTCGGAATTAACGTGTGCTTTTCTTTGACAGTTCTCCTTGGTAACGTTCTCGAGAAATGATTCGCTAGGAAATTATCGTGAAGGGTGATTTTTCATCCGGAAAATTCGCGAGCGCACCTTTGATATCGCTCTCGGAACATGTATTGATAAGACGCTTCGGTTCTTTCAATTAGAAATTACAAAGATGAATAGGACAAGTTTCCTTCTCGATCAGACTCCCCCTCGCTCTCATCTATTTTCATTTCTTCGTTGAGTTTCCGTTCGCGCTTCCCTTTTTGGATCTCGAAAAATTTTGCTAATAGTATAATAATTAACTGGAAAGTTCGCAAATGACGGCTCTCTCCTCTCTTCCCTCGCCAAGTTTTACGAGAAATTATCTTGTAATTTGAAGAAGAAGGAAAGAAGGTGACGTATGATTCGCGCGGGGTCAAGTTCTCGAGTCGTGCCTTCGAGAAATTTATTACGCGAGAAGAAATTAATAATTAAAATTAAATTAAGTTAATTTATCAGAATTAATACGTATAATAAAATATATATGTATACAATAAAATTAGAACTAGTATATATGATAAAATTAGAATTAATATATTTAACAATAATTATAATTAATATATTAATTAATATATTAATTAATTTAATAAAAAATTAATTTAATAAATTAATTTAATAAAAAATGAATAATAAATTAATAATAAATTAAATAAAAAATGAATAATAAATGAATAATAAATTAAATACTAAATTAATAATAAATTGATTTAATTCTAACTAATATTATCATGTAAATTAATTTACACGTGTTTAAGGAGAAATTAGGAATTTTGCAGAAATTACGAACAGACTCGTTTTCCCCCCTCTTGCAACTACGTAGCCGAGAACAACATTTGTTTGCGTCGCTCGTATCGTACGTGGCCGGATAGTCTTAATATTCCATGGGTACAATCATTTATCAGACACTACAGCCGAGCGACATTCCTCGTCGCCAGGCGAGCTACCCGCTCGTGACAATGCGATTTCGTCGAATTATTTACGCCGCGCGTATACGCATAATAACGCCAGCGAAATTCACGAATTCACGTCGCCACGGCTTCCGTTTCGTTAATTTTTATGCGCCGTAAAATATCCGATAAATCACTCTGACTTTCGACATTCGAGATGACCCTGTCTCCAGCTTTGAACGTTACCAGGGGATATCTACTCGAAATCTTGTAAAAAAATTCTCTAAAAATTCCTTGATCTTTCAGATATTTTTATTCGAAATTCCAGATGAAGAGAATATTTTGAAGATTTTTCTAGCGCAATTTTTCAAATCATCTTGTATGTTTTTTTTATTAATATGAAAAAGACAAAGCCTTGTCGAGACGCTGGATTTGTAAACGTAAGTATGAAAAAAAACTTTCGCAAGATAAGTTTTTACTTGCATAAAATTCTTTTTTAAACTAAAAATTACAATAAAAAATGTGTGTTTCTATTTAATATTTTGTTAAGGTATTTTTTTAATATATAAACAAAAATAAATATTCATAATAGATAGACAAAAATAGTAGAAACACAAAAGTTCTTTTCAAGATGCTGATTTGCAAGCTGAAAAAAAAACTTTGATAAGGTAAACATTTTTTATACTTGTATAAAATTCTTATTTTTCTTTTAATCACTAAAAATGAATAAAAGTGAAGGACACTTTATACATTTAATATCCTTGTTAAGATATTTAATACGTAAACAAAAATAAATATTCATAATACTATGCAAGAGCAAAATTAGAGAATTTTTTAAAAATCCCAATAAAATTTCATCCCAAAAGAATTCCCTGATTTTCTCAAATACAAAAAAATCCCTAAGAATTCCAGATTTTCCTTTTCCTGATTTTCCAAGTTTTTTCTGTTATGAATATTTATTTTTGTTTACGTATTAAATATCTTAACAAGGATATTAAATATATAATAGTGTTCTTCACTGTTAATTTTTAGTGATTAAAAGAAATAAATAATATCGTGAAAAAAGAAGGGTTCAAGTTGCAAATTACAGTCGAGTATAGTATTTTAAGATCTTTCCACGCTAATATATAATATATAATATTTCTTGTCGCAAAATTTTCCTTCCTTCGTATTCGGCAAACGCGTGTGTATGAGTGTGTGTGTGTGTTTGTGCAGCTACCAATAGTTTACTATTAAATCAGAAATACATGGAGGGAGGGTCAGGGTCAATGGGTTTTCGCTAACTCGTGTCCACTCGGCTTCCACCGCATCGACGAGCGCGTTATTAATATCGACTGTCGTGTCACGGTTCTCTCATATATATACATATATATATATATATATATATATATATATATATATTTATACATATACATATATACGTATGCAACACACGTATATACGCATCCGCGAAGCTATCGCGATGTATGTAATGAATGACAACGTGAAAGTGCGACGCGTTGCGTAATCAACTAGCTGCTGGCGCAACCGCGTGTCGAACCTGCCTGCGTTTCGTGCCTGGCGTTTTTAAGGTCTCCTCCTGCCCAACATGGCAACACCAACGCGCGAGCGGTTACTTTTCGTGCGTTTTATGTATACAGGGTGGCCCCGAACGTTCCAGGCAAACTTTGAGAAGGACTTCTTACAGGAAATTTAATTCTGAACAAAAAATTTCCCATAAACATGGGTCGAAAAATGCTTCCTTAAGAAGTTATCGCTTAAAAACCTCTGATGAAGGAGGAAGAGCAAAAGGTGAAAAGAAAATGAAATAAAAAGGAAATGAAACTAAATAAATTTCTTGATAAAAATAAAAATCTTTTTCTTTTATGAAAATAAAATAAAAGTTAGTTAAAAAAAAATGATTTTATTTTCATAAAAGAAAAAGATTTTTATTTTTTATGTTTATCGTTTTTTTCAAGAAATTTATTTAGTTTCATTTTCTTTTCACTGTTTGCTCTTCCTTCATCAGAGGTTTTTGAGCGATGACTTCTTAAGGAAGCATTTTTCGACCCATGTTTATAGGAAATTTTTGGTTCAGAATTAAATTTCCTATAAGATCTCAAAGTCTGGCTGGAACGTTCGGGGCCACCTTATATATTACATGTGACATGTACATACATAAAACGCGCGTTTACCCTCGCGAGAGAAGGCGCGAGTTGATCATGCATCGCGTGTGTGGAGGAAGTCCATGATATTTCGCACCGACGCGCGTCTCGCTTGAGTAATTCCCTTGAATCAACAAACCGCGTTGTAATAACTAGGTAATCTGATGTAACGACGATTCTAACGTCGTTTAAATCGCGCTTTAAGAGAAGTCGGTATATCGGACATGTACGGCTCCAGAGGGCAGAGTCTGTTTCTGCCTCTTGTAGTCTCTTTTTTAAAAAAGAAAGGAAGAAACGACCACCGCAAAGCGCACGAAAGGAGGACATGGATGCCATGTGAACCGATGCACTTTTACCGACCCATATGGCATGCGAAGGCTATTTTTAACAGCAGATACCATGACGAGCCTGTGCGCGGCCCGTAAACCAGAGAAATTCATCGCGCAATATTAATGTCACTTGGGACAGAGCTTGACTTCAATATAAGGAAAAGTGTCGTTGAACTCTAGAATCGTTTAGCGTCTAGGCGGATAATAAATGAGAGTGTAAATATTAAAGGCCGAGGCTCTCACCGACTACTTTCTTTAAAACATTACTCAAACTACTTCCGTCCTGTTATATATCATTATATATAGTACGCAAGAAAAATATAAAACATGTAATATATAAATATATAAATATTTACAAAACGCATAAAAATATAAAAATAACATATAATATATATATATATATATATATATATATATTTTATACAATAATGAAATATCTAACTACGACAAGTATAATTTCAAGCGTTCTCCTGTTATATCTATCTTGTGTATGTATATATTATATATGAAATAAGATTGAAAAATTGACAAAAAAAAAAATGAAAAATTGATGAAAAAGTAAAAAAAGAACTTGGAAAATGAAATAATAAGCTCGATTCATCTCTCGTGATCTGAATTCGCGGCGCTAATTTCCCCTCCTCTTCCCCATACTTTATTATGGATTGATAACTCTGCGGTCCCCTGCATCTCCATGTGTTTTTCGAGATCCCCGAATTTTTTCCCGCCCGTGTGTTCGTTAACCCATCACGTGGGTCAATCGCTCGTATCCCCCGGATCGTCTCTTCGCGCTTCATGCGCCGGATATAATCGTCCCCGAGCGCGCTGCGAGAGAAAGAGAGAGAGAGAGAAAGAGGCGGGGGAGAGGGGGAAATACATCGAGCCGCAATAATTTCGGGATTTAACATACAGCTGAGCGTCACATGCTGTCTGTCGTCGTCGAAGAGAATAGGGTGTTGAAGGGGAACGACCGCGTTTTCCCTCGGGGGAGGGGCAAATTCGTCTCTCGGTTGGACAGGGCAACAACCCTCTCGTCCTCTCGCTCCCTCTCCCCCTTCCTTTGATGCACGTTGAAGAATATTAGTAATTTAATACGTTTAATTCTGCCGATGCGTGATAAAAGGATTAAATCTAAAAAGAAAACATTCGGGGGAAGGGGGCATCTTATTATTAATTAAATATTGTCAAAGTGGTTTTTTTAATTCCGATAACTTAGGATTTTAATTTCGGAAATTAAATTTAATCGCTCTCGCATACCTATGACTCGCTCTATCTCCGATTTGCCAATTTTACTCTGCAGGAAACGGTTGCTCTCGTCCAATCGCTGTACTTTCTTTAGAGCGCGAGTTTTTAAGTGCAATCTCAGATTCAATTTTTACTTCCATTCACTCTCGTGGATATTATATCTTATCATTCGTGTACATAAATCGTGCAGCAATTTTTGTACATGAAGATAACTTATTATCCTTTATAAACAATGCATGTATCACACGTAAAATATATATTTTTATTTATATTGTAGATCGCTTTTATATACTTTTTAATTTGCAAGATGTCTGAAATATTCTTTGTTTACAAATGCATCATCGAATCCTTTCGTCAGGGCTCCTTTATATTTATCTCGGATAAATATCCCGCGGTGGAAAAATTAATAATTCAAAAACCGCGTGGAAAAATATTTTAAAGATATTTCAAAAATATTTTAAATATTCCAAAAATATTTCTAAAATGTTTCAAAAAATATTTTTAAAATATACGAAAAATATGTCAAAAATATTGCAAGAGTATTTCAAAAATATGTCATAAATATCCTAAAAATATTTTACGTAAAAAAGAATATTTGGAATAATGGAGTTTCTTACCGAAGCAATGGCGTCACCTTAGATACACGCAATCTGACAGTTTCTTCCCACGAATTACAGAGAGCTGTTGTTCACTAATCTCGTTAATCGGTTCCTCGCATGCGATCGGGAAATTTGTATCGGTCTCCGCGTTATTTTTCGCGACACGCGAGTATGCGCGATCGGGAAAGATGAAAAGGACTGTACAAGATCGATACGCGACCAACGACAATCCGACCCGGATTGGATTTGGTGGCGCCATCGGAGGAACGAGTCGCAAAAGTGAATCGCCCTCCGATCTCTGTCGGTAACGCGAAAAAAAAATAAATTTTCAAAAAGAATAAAAAAAGATAACTTCAGAACATGTACAATGTGACTCGAAAACAGCGTCTCTCGATATTGCACTTTCCTACTTTATATCGGGATTATCAAAGTCACATCCATCAACTCTCATAAGCATAAGTTACACAATGGAAGACAATATTTATAGATAATTAATTTCTTGTTGCGTAAGAAAGCGTGTTTGGGAAGATTCCGTCAGAGGATTTAAATAAATATGTGCGTTTTTTTGTTTCATTTAATTCGCGAATGCCAGGTATATTATTTTGTATATAATATACACGGTGTATTTTTTTAATGTATATATAAAATTAATATTTTCCAAGAAGAAGAGGCATGTGTTATTAGCGTGATAATTATAGGATTTGTATTACCTTCTTGTCAGGGTCGCGTTGCGACAACGATCTACCTTACGCACTTTTTTTGGTCGGCACTCTTACCTGCAACAGAGAGGAAAAGGTGATTCATAAGTAATGGCGCGCCGTATAATTTAGAGAGGACAAGGCAAAGCCGGATCAAGGTCTCAAAAGGAGAGCCGTTGGGTTTATAAACTGGCGTCGATAAAAAGGGACTCTGCTCGCTGCGACTGAAGGGCACGCCAAACGTCAAAATTTCCAACAACCGGCGAGTCAGCTGTTGCTCGATATCGGAGCAGCGGATGAATAATGATTAATGTCCATGATTTTCGATTCAAAAATCAATGAAAAAAAAGAAAGCCAAGGCTACTTCTATAAGATAGTTATTTTATGAGATAATATTGCTTGAATCGGAAAAAATTAAACTCGATATTCATAGTCCATTCTTAGATTTAAGACCATCTTAAAGTATTATAACCCAATCACAGAGCTATATTAATATCTTAAGACATTACTTAAGACGGTCTTGAAATAAGAACGAACTATGCAGATTTATGTATCAATGGGAACTCTTATCACCTTTTTTTTTCTTTTGGTTAAAATTCACGAATTTTCGTATTGTTATTTAAAAAAATCGTATTGTTATTTTTAAAAATATTACATCGTTATATATTCCGAGAAAAAAATGATGCGAATTTTTTTCTCGAAATATATAACGATGTAATATTTTAATTTTGAATGATATCTTCGATTCCATTCTTCCCTGAGTAACTATATCAGGTGCACGAAATGCTTATCAAATTTTATGGATCTCTTGTATTATATGAAATTATTGCTTGAAATGTGAAATGAGGTGAAACGTTAAAGCAGCTTGTGAACGAGTTAATATTTTATTTATCCGAAAAATGATATTATCCACAAAGACTTATACGCGGTTTTGAATTTCCATCGGAATAATTGAATATTTCGCTTCAAATTCACATATCATTTATATCATTGTATACGCATTAATTTATTCACAATTACATTTTGCATTATTTATTACGCATATTTACCAGATACCAAAATTATTTATAAGCTTTCATTATTTTTCATCACTATTGTGGAATCGCGATTTGTTCTCTATCGCGCGATTCATTTTATTTAGGGTGAGTAAGAAACACAAGAGGAAAAGAGACGCGACATATGAAGCATCACTAAAATTGATCAGGATGTTTCATTTTTGGCAATGGTTCTTCTTAATTGAAAAACACTGTGTCAAAATGCTTTTATTATTAAGATTGCACGAGATGCTAAATTTGTAAGTTGACTAGTCTTGATCATATTTTGACTTGTGTCAAAATAGAATCGAGACAAGATTCTTAATTAAATTATCAAGACAATATCGAGATTAAAAACATCAAGATATATATATATATATATATATATATAATTTTTTTATAATAGTAAAGCTAAAATATATGTACTTGTAAAATAGGCAAGAGAAACCATATTATATTATATACGAATTTGAAAAAATTGTTTTAACAAATAGAGATATTTATATTAACAAATTTAGAAACAATTAATATAATGAATAAAATAAACAAAATTTTATACTAATTAATTTTACACAAAAAAATCTCTATTATTATTAGCTTTTATCTTTTCAAAAACAATGAATATATATATATATATATATATATATATATATATATATATATATACAGAGTGTTCCAATTATTTCCCGTCATCTTTCAAAGAGAGATTCCTGAAGATCATTTGAAGACGATTTTTCCTCAACGAAAATGTCGAGGCACTAATAATTTTTGAATTATAAGTGATTGGAAATAAGGAGTTGTTCGTAAATTAAGCTTTGTAGAAATAAAATATTAACAAAATCACATTCTTCGATTAATTTTAAATAGAATTTACTTTAGTTGAGTTTTAATTTAAGACTTAATTGCGAAGATATATGATGACAAAAATCGGGAACATGCAAAAAATGATGCCTTCATTGGCATTTTCGCTGAGGAAAAATCGTCTTCAAATGATCCTAGGAATCTATCTTTGAAAGATGACGGAAGATAACTGGAACATATATATATATATATATATATATATATATATATATATATGTTATATATATATATGTTATATATATGTCATAAATGTTATATATATGTTATATGTATAATTTTCATTCAATATTCTGTCTAAAATCTTGCCTCGAATCTCGTTGCAAGCTATTTATTATTATCAACCTCCCCTCCTCCCGTCGAGAGAGCCCGATCGTCTCGATCGATTCCGCTGTTTCGTTGCACGCCCATAAGCAAATTCACCGAAATGGACTTGGCGTGTAACTGACGGAAACCGAAACACTGTCGTCGCTTTGTTTATCCGCGCGAAAGGTAGGAATTCAGGCAGGCAGGATCTCTCAGAACGGAACGAAACGGAACGGGAGCCGAGTTTATGCACGAGAAACGCCACGATTACGAGACCGCGGCGAATACGAATTCGCCCGATTTCCCAGACACGAGGCGACCCACGCCAGTTTTGACGACCCCCGAGAGTTCTCGGGTCACGGTTCAACGTAACCGAACATTTATTTGCGCAGCCGCGTAATCACAGGCCGCGAAATAGCACGATCGAAAGCAGAATACCTTCGTAAAGATATACATATGTATATACATAGGCTGTGTATGGCTCCTTGAGAGAAACCTGGCCGAAATACTAAATCGCACTTCAAATGCAAACTTTGAATAAAATAAACTTTAGCGCACGATTACTTCAGCTATTTTATTTCGATAATTTTAGATAGAAAATTTGCGTTATAAAAATAAATTGTAAATATTAATTATTATATATTTAACCAATGAGTAGAGAGTGTAAATATATAAAGAAAGAGCTTATTTTTAAAGAGTTACGAAAAATTGTAATTTTTATAAAGAAAAAAAATTGATAATATTTTATTTAATTGACATTTTTCTATATTATATAAGAAATTAAATTATCACGAAATATCGATATATTTTAGAGGAATTAAATATAAAATTTCTTTGCATAAATTATAATTTTTCATAAAGTTCCCGAGTTGAAAAATATACATGGAAAGACCTATAAATGTATATAAAAAATAATCGTAAAGAAATGTATAATGAACGAAAAAAATTATATAACGAAAAGCGAATTATTATGAACAAGATTAATTTTTTATATAAGAAAGGTAAATATTAATATTAATATTAACAATAAATATTATTTTAAAAATCCTTTTACGTACCTAGATCGTATTTTCATATTGTCAAAATAATAAAATTAATTAACAAAGATATTATTAAAGAAAGTAGATATTGTTATAAAATTTATATTAGTGTTTAAAAAGTTTAATAAATAGTAACATGATTATTTATTATTTTTTGTAGATATATAAATATATTTCTAATTCTGTGAATTGCGCAAATTCTTATTAAAATCATATCTTGTTAACATTTATCAGAAATTTAATGTTTGTAGCCATGGTGTGTAAAAAATCACAATATGTGGTGCTTCGCATAAAAAGTTAGCATAACACATTTGTTTTTTATATTATTAGTCGCGCGTGTCATATCGCATTTAAAAAAAAATATTTAATTGAGCATAATTATTGATAACTATTATAGTACATTTATAATATCTCTATTAATTATTGTTATAATTGAGAAATAATTGATCCTTTTAGCATCGATAAATATTTCATAAGAATAATAATTATTTATTTAGTATTTTAATATCAATTATTTTATCAAAAGCAATTATGTATTTTCTTTAATTGTTGGAAAATTTTACATAAAATTAAAATATAAGTAAAATATCGTCAAAAACGAACTATTATATTTATTATTGAAAAGAATATGCGTTATTAACGGAATAACTTTTCAAAAAATATCCAAGTTATTCGTTAAATATTCATATCTGTTTCAAAAAAATGGAACGTGCTAATCTAATACAATATTTGTTACTCAATAAATTTTCGCTTTACTTTACTGTTCGGCCAATTGTTCAAATTATCTAAAATAATTATATAAACCTAATTATAATTGAGAATCCAATAATTGCTCAATTCGTAGTTCGATTTTTATTCCCCTTTAGGAAATTATAGCATACTATAATAATCTTCGCATCAAAGTTATATTAAGCAATCAAAAGGCACTAATAAAATTTTTGTAATCGGCAGACCGCTGACGTATTGTTTCATAGATTGATAATTATAGGAAGGCTTAAATGATTAAGCACTAGGAATAGAAAGCGGACTTAATTTATTGGCATTAATAATATCATTTTTCCTTGATAATCAGCGGTGACAATGAAATTTTATTACCTACGATCGTAGATTGGAAGTGATTTGAATTTACACAGATTGGAATTTATATTAATAATCTGAAAAAGATAATTAGATTTGAATAAAAATAATTAATAATAATTTTTAACTTTTTAGAAAGTTTATCATGAGATGTCAAATTTTTAGAAATCAAGAAGGAATTAGTCCGAATTGAAAAGAAAAATAAAAAAAATAATGAAAATTCTAAAAATCGATTTAATGAAAAATTTATACTTGTTGAAGAATCAAAAATTGAGAAAATAAACTTGCCATGTCTGGAATTATTTTTTTTATATTTTTAAGAAAAAAGACAATATTTTTCTATATTTGAATGACTGTTAAATAAATATACAAATGATTCTGTAAAAAATAATAAAATTTAAAACGAATTTGGAGCCAAGCGATATAATTATATCAATTATTATATAAATATGTCTGTTCCTCCTTCTCGCTTGCAATCATCCGACAAAATGAACTATATTCAAAATGGCGTCGTAATTTTCGAGAACAAACAATTTGAAGTTTGCTTTGTGCGCGGTGATCATTTGATAACTACTGATGTATATGTATACAATGATAATTAAACGTAAAAGGGAGTTTATCGAATTTTCAGAAAGTTGCTGAAGGCGTTCTCGCAATTTGCGTTATATGTCAACTCCCGGTATATATAATAATATTCTCAAAATATGTTTCGACAGAATTAAAAAAAAAGTAATCAACTATATAAATCGCGTGTATATTTTTGACGAAATAATTGGGGGCAAAATATATTATTTCCCGGATAATTACGAGACCCCGTGTATGCTAAAACGTACCGTGCCATTTCGAAATCGCAGTGCAACCGGGACGTACATCGTGCATCGTATTTATTCGAGTAATTAGCGAGCATTTTTAGCGAGCCAGTAGAGCCGAACTCTGGCTAGATGTTCCATCAAAACACATTTACTTCACCCGGGCCGCGTTCATTTTCATTTCGCAACAATGATATGTCCAATTATCACGGTTTGCTCATTATCGTTAATCATTTTCCCACGTTATCTGCGGATCAGCCGTAATTCGCGATTTTTAATCAGTGACGCAAGCATAATATAAGATAGGATTATAATTTGTATTACATCGTATTGATGCCATATACTTTATCGTATAGCCTTAGGTCCACTGATAATTAGCATAACTCTATAATCAAAAAAATGTAATAATATACATATGATACAAATATAAATTATATATAAAATGAAATTAATATAATAAATAAATATTAAATAAAATTATGTATATTAAACATGAATTTTTTTAAATAAAATTTTTTTATGATCAGAAACATATTTCAATTATAAATACACAGACATATTACAAAAATAAATACAAAATAATAAAAATGTGGTAAAAATAAGTATTATGAAAATGCATTTGGATGTTAAAAAAAACAGAACATAAAATTATGTAAAATATAGAAAATATGGAACACTATGGAAAATATTTCTGATACTTGGGTACTTTTGCATTTTTAATATACAATCATTGACACTTAATTAGCGGCTCAATGAAAAAATGTACGATATAATCTGAGATATAATTATTGGCGTTAGCGTAATCATTATTACGCGGCTATCATTGAACATAATAACATTATGAGCGATCCTGTCTCCATAATAATGGGAATTAACCTAGTATTATCTAGATGTCATCAGCTGAATGGGAATTAATCAATCTTCCACTCTATTTACAGGCAAAAATAATCGAGAAATAATCGATCAACAGATATTTTCTTTATATTTTTTAAATTTTCTTCTTATTTTCAAAAGAAATAGCTTTGTTAAAATAATCAAAATATTTTTTTGTAAAAAAAACATTTGAAAATTGCTCTTTTTTTAAAAAAAGTGCTTCTATCGTATCATCACTTTATTCGTAGAAATAGAAAAATATGCCAAGCTATTTTTTCCGCAAAAATATAATTTTACATATATATATGGTTTATATTTTTGTGACTCATGTTCCGTATCGTTAGAGACATCCATCATATTATTAGACAATAATACAAAAAAGCAACATTAGAATCGAATTAAATTTCTAACGATTTCTTTTTAAAGGAATCTATAAGATTATTAATCGATACACTCAAACATCGTGATTAATTTCGGGACAGTCCGCACGATAAATCGATTCGAAATCGCATCGTTTAATTCGCGCCGAATCTTTCCGACTGATCCCTAATTACGAGCGTAATCAGCTGATACGCAACGCAACGCATGTGACACGTCGGCGCCCGCTTCCGTTCGCGAATGACAGGGGAGGACACCGCAAATCGACACACACACACACACATACACAATTTGATAAATGAGCGGCATTTTACACAGACGTCGAGGTAAAAAGAATCACGTGCGGTGACATTTTCAATCACAGTTATCGGATCGTTTGATTTCCACCAATGAAAACAGAGGCACGCTTTCGGGTCGCCATTTTTCGGAACACAATTGATTGATTTATCCTTTCTCTCTCTCTCTCTCTCTGTGCCTCTCCCTAGGTTTAGCTTTACTAATATACATTGCTTCTTACCGATAACATGTCATCTTTCTCGAATAAGAGCGAGAACATCTCCCCTTTAATCAAACTTGTATCGTACGCGAGTTTCGAAAGGATCCCCTCGATATGCATATTTATCGTGACGTATAATGCCTGATTCAACGCGGGATTTCTGTAGCAAAGCGTCTCGTAGAGCTTAAGATTAAACTAAGTCTCGAGGAGCGAGTATATCGCCTGTTGTTTTGCGCAAGGATCCCGAAGAAGGATAGCGCGGAGGATCGAAAGAGAAAGTCGGAAATGGAGGGTAATCGTCCGTCGGAAACACAATTTGCGGATAAGCGGGGGATGATTCCCCGCGAGCGAAGGCAGAATGAGGTACACGCAAGTTACCGGAGCTGTCACTCGAAGAAGGAACTCGTGTATGTTTGTGTGTGTGTCGCTCTCCTTCTGGAGAACCGGCTGCGCCCCCAATTGTTGGAGCCATTGACCCCCTTCTCGCTCTTCACCGCTCGTTATATTCTCTGCCAGGTAATTCCACTGCGATATATATACACACATATAGATGTGCATGTATAAGTCTATTTATTCACGCTCTTAAGTTGCGAGGATATGTAAACGAAACAAAAGTTACATATATATGTAAGAAATATATAAATAATATATAACATATAAATAATACAATAAATAAAATAATATAATATAAAATAAATAAATATAAAATATATAAATAAAATAAAATAATATAAATAAAATAAAATAAAATAAAAGTAATATAAAATAATATAAATAAAATAAATACATATAAATAATATAAATAATATATAACAAAAATATATAGCAAAATATGAAGAAATATAGCAAGAATATATAGCAGAATATGAATGATATATTTATCGTAATAAGGATTAGTTTTCATTTTTGTTTGAATAATGCGCAAATATTTTTTTAATACTCATGAGTATTTATAGGAGAAATTTTTAAAGGATGTACACGCATGAAATGCAGGTAATTCTTTCTTTGATCACAAATTTGTTTTTTTCTAGACAGATATTGTCGTCAATCGAATTTTTCAAAATAAAACTAGCTTGCTGACAATATTTCTTTTATACTCGTTATATAACTATTGTAAGTAGAGTTTCTTTCAAAAATTAACAAAAGAAATTCTTATTATATAAGTTGCATCTGTCACGTTTTCTCTCATCTTATATATAAATTAAATTTTAATTAGATATATTTCAATTAAATTGATTTAAATTATCTTATATAAATTAATTTTTGAATAAGTTAATATTTGTTATAAAATTTTATAAATGACATTTCTGCACGTTTATTATTTCCAGATGACATTTCCATTTATTAAAAAGAACTTAATTTCGTTAAACAATATATTGCTAAAAGTATTCTCTTTATTAGAGAAAGATTTTATTTCTATAACATAAACCACTCATACATGATCGCAAATCATAAAATTCAAGAATTACTGAAAACTCTAGCTAATATAAATTATGTTATATAAATTATACTTCTCTCGTTTTTCCTAAATAATATTTCTTAAATTTTATTTTCATTAAATTGATTTATCTTATTTAAATAGATTTTATATTTGATAGATGCAATATTTGCTAAAAATTAAAAATTAAAAACGATAAATTTTCATATGATATTTATTAAAAAAAATATAATTTCATCAAAATATTGTTAAAAATATTCTCTTTATTAGATACTTTATTTCTGTAATATATGAAATGCATACGTAATCGTAAATCATAAAAGTGAAAAATAATTTCTGGAAATTCTAATATACATTATGTTATATATATATATATATATATATATATATATATATATTGTTTTTCTCCTTCATTTTTTGAACTACATCTTATTTTAATTAAATTAATTTAAATTATCTTATTTAAATTGATTTTATATTTGATCTACGCAATATTTGCTGTAATATTTGCTATTAAAAATTAAAAACGACAGATTTTCATACACATTTCAATTGATTAAGAAGAATTTAATTTCAAACATCATTGTTAAAAATATTCTTTTTATTGAAAAGAGACTTTGTTTCTACAACATATGAAACCCACATATGTGATCGCATATCATAAAATTTACGAGTAATTGCTAAAAACTCTAATATAAATTATATTATATAAATTGCATCCCTCTTATTTTTTTTAACTAAAACTTATTTTAATTAAATTATGTTTATATTTAGATTGATTTTACAATTGATTGATGCAATATTTGCTATTGAAAATTAAAACCCACAGATTTCCATATGATAGTTATTGAAGGTAAATCGGAATCGGTCCAATTGAAGCCCGCGTCATCTTGCGCGATGGTTACATAACGACGGTGTGTTATCAACAATGAGCGATCGATCACGCCGCGGATGAATTACGAAAAACGGATATCCGTCGCTAGTGCGAGGACGTGCTAGCCTTCCCGAACGTCCTTGGGGGCCATCTATTTTTTTTTCTTTCTCTTCCTCTCGCTCTTTCTCTCCCTCGGGGAGTTCCACTTCTGGATGCCGCAGGTCAACCACCTCGATCTACGCGTTATCGACATGTACATATATACACATACATACACATATAATTCTCCACTATCGTCGTTTTACGATTCAAGGTCCGGCCATTTAGTGTCATTAGCGCCGTGGGTGCCTTGGGTCCGGAGCGAGAAAAATGACCCCTGACCATAGCTGCTATAGGAAAACAAACAAGGGGAAGTCGCTATTGACAGTAATCAGCTGATATGTGCGAAAGAGAGAAATCGAGGCTCGAGTTTTCAATTTTATCGCAATATATTATCCTTTCTTTTTTAATCATTACATTAAAATTTATATCGTAATTATATAAAAATCCTGCAACTTTATCGTATACATTTTGTATATCATAAAAGCAAAGAGTGTATGTGTGCCTTTCGATAATGGAGAAAAATTATAAAACGAAATTATTTAACAAAGATATATTGTTCGGCGAAATTAAATCCTTTTTATGTACAATCGCGAGTCTCATTATCAGCCTGCGTTTGATGTTTAATTTGCTAATAAAAAATCCTCGACATTAACGATTAAATAACGGAGGCATTTAAAAACAATTTGGCGCAGAATGAACATCTTTGGTATTAGATATACAACGGTAATGCAGGTGTAAATTAAAACGGAGCATTTCTTTCTTCTGAATCTAGTCTAAAATACACCGGGAAAATAAACGAGACATTTACAAAACCCAGATTAACATAATAATGAAGCTCCAACGCAAAAGTCATCGTTTTTATCGTTTTTCTCTGTCTCGTTCTCTGTATCTCCCTGGCTTAGCCGAGTGGTCGGAAGAAGCGGGGATATTTTCTCGAGAGGATAAAAGCGTTAGCGCGAACGGAAGATAAAACTTTTGGACCAACGAGTTCGGGGGGGTCGGAGAGAACTCCCTCCCTTTTCCACCCTGTTCGTTCGAGAAACGTGTTGCCGCTGACGAAGAACAATGCACACAAATCGTTGGTGCTTGTCAGAGTAACTTTGTCTCGGGAACGACAAGTACGCGAGGAGAAGAAACACGAATTGGTCGAGGATGGGAACAAGTAAGAAGAAGAGAGTGATCCTCTTCTAGACAAACCGCAGGAGACTGTAACTTTCTCATGAAAGTCTCGTGATTCTCGTCTCTCTCTCTCTCTCTCTGCATTTTCTAAATTAAGAAAATTAAGTTGTAGCTTTACACAACTGATTATATGCCTCGCGAAGGCGAGAATATTCGTATGTCAAGATTTGACATTTAAAATCTGCTTCACGCATAATTTTTCCTTGAGATTTATGTAACTTTCTCTTTCTTTCTCTATTAAAATAATAAATTAAATAATTCTGTATTAAAGTAATAAACTAAGTAATTCTCTCTTGAAGAAACAAAAAAATAAATCTCATGAAATAAAAATTTTCTCGATTAAAATAATAAAATAAAAATTCTCTATTGAAATAATAAATTAAATCTGATAAAATAAATATAAGCATCGTTGCTTCAGGTAGAACGAAAAACTTCTCTCTCGAACCGCGAGAGCTGATATTGTAGCTCCAGGAATAAAAAATGTATGATCGCGAGTCTTCCAAGGGATCGATTCGACGGTTGCTAAACACGTATCACAATGTTTGAGTAATGGATAGAAGCGATTTTACATTGTAATGTTCTATTCGCGGCAAATAAAATGTCGCTAAAAAGAATTCGTAATTTGAGTCGATGTAATACGTATGTATGTATGTAAGGTCCTCTAAATATATCTTTGCACGACGACACGTGCACACTCATCAAATTGTGTAATTTTTAATTTTTCTTATGATAACGTTATAAAGCAAATGATTTATGTATATCGGAGAGGATATTTTTTTTTATTTTTTTATTAATTACAAGTCTTACTTAGAAATTATATAAGAAACTTTCTAAACGAAGAAAATGAAAAATTCAGAATAAAAGGTAATAAAAAATTCAGAATATATATATATACAGGGTGTCCCAGTTATCTTCCGTCATCTTTCAAAGAGAGATTCCTGGGATCATCTAAAGACGATTTTTCCTCAACGAAAATGTCGAGGCACTAAATAATTTTCGAATTATAAGTGATTGAAAATAAGAGGTTTTTCGTAAGCTAAGCTTTGTAGAAATAAAATATTAACAAAACCACATTCTTCGATTAATTTTAAATAGAGTTTACTTTAGTTGAGTTTTAATTTAAGACTTAATTGCAAAGATATATGATGACAAAAATCAAACATGCAAAAAATGATGGCCTTCATTGGCATTTTCACTGAGGAAAAATCGTCTTCAAATGATCTCAGGAATCTGTCTTTGAAAGATGACAGAAGATAACTGGAAAACCCTGTATATATATATATATATATATATATATATATATATATATATATATATATATATTCGTACTTGATAGTATATATACACGTGATTCTTACATCGGATAGGGGGTGCACCTACGATCCTTTTCTCCGTACACGTCTCGAGGCGAGGACGACGCAATCATTGCGCGGTTGCGTAATTATGAAAGCAAGGTTGCGCGATGATTCAATGAAAAGCCTAATACTTTATTAATGACGCCGTACGTAGGCGCGTGCGCGCGCGTCCCGCGTCGTTGCTTCTGCATTAAATGTCAATCTCATTATTGATGCTGTCAAATGACCCGCCGATCTTCTTCGTTAAAATCGACAACGTTAAAAGGCCGTCCAATATCTCTTGACAAGCGTCAAACAATTTTTAGCAGAATTTATATTAGATGCAAATTTTTAAATTTTATTACAATATATAAAATAATCCTTAAATTATTATAATAATCTTTACATTTTAATAATAATATTTTTAGATATATAATAATATCTTTAGATTAGATATAATAATATAATAAAATCATTAGATATAATAATATCTTTAGATTATATCTAAAGATTATTATAATAAAAATTGTAAATAATTTAATGTCGCTAGTCGAGTAATCAAAGGATCAATAGAAAAATTGTAGTCGACCAAACTAGCCAAAAAATTAAGTTTATTAATACGACGTTTCGACATTTCGATGTGGTCGTGGTCCTTATCAAGTATACACTAAAAAAGATTTATCAATACATAAATTAACGGTTTGAATACATAGTAACGCACAGAGAATTAAAGTGTGAAAAGATTTTTACCGATGTAATAATAATCAGAAGACAACATTAATGATGAACATGTAAAACCACGTAATCACGTAATACAAAAAAACGTTATTTAATTAAATTCAAATTTGAGAGAAGCTGATGCGTCCATGTGAGACTTCGTCAATAAACTAAACATAACAGGAAGAAAAGCGGTACTAAGTGACCTTAATAATTTTGTCTTTTCATACTTTAATTCTCTGTGCGTTACTATGTATTCAAACCGTTAATTTATGTATTGATAAATCTTTTTTAGTGTATACTTGATAAGGACCACAACCACATGGTCGAAACGTCGTATTAATAAACTTAATTTTTTGGCTAGTTTGGTCGACTACAATTTTTCTATTGATCCCATTATTATAATAATTTAAGGATTATTAATTAGATATGTAACAATATATATATATATATATTTTATATATATTATTTATATGTAATATAATATATGTTATATATATATGTTTTATATATATATGTATATGTTGTAATATAATGTGTAATATATATATGTTTTATATATATATATATATATTTTGTAATATAATAATCTAAAGATTATTATAATATAAAATAACATAGAAAATCTTTGGCTCCTTATAATAATTTTATGATTATTGTCATCGAAATATATTCCCTATGTATGACCCTTTTCGAGATTGACAATATACTTTCCAATCTCGCATATATTTTTGCATTTAAATAATGGATGCATACGCGATAATGCTTATCTGGTTTCGCGCTTTTAGAGATTGCATCGAAACATTTTTATTTATCGCGCGCTTTTTCATGTATGTGTGCGTGTACAGAAAATAAAACAAAATTCGTTCTAATTTCGCGTTCTATTTTGGCACCATTCATTAATGAATGTGAGTTGATGAGTAAAGTACCGGTACGGTATTATTACTATGCTTGTATCTCTCCCGGTGCAGTGAATAATAGCTCGATTAACGAGAGTCGGCGGTTAAATTTACATTATAACAATCCCGATCGATGCGATCCCAACGCGGCGATAAGCGGAGCGCTTTTCCTTTTCTTTTTTTTTTTAAATGTAAATTTATCCCCCCATCCCACGCGTTTTCCCAGCGCGGCGCGTAATATTTCAAAATCAATTTTCTTCTCTGGCGGTCAAATATTTGCGTCATCGTTGAATTAAAAACTAGCAAAGAGCGATGAAATTATCAATACGTCCGGCTGCGCCGATACCATCGCCCCCCTCCGTCAGCCCCTCCTTCCCTCTCCCCTGTCTGACGTTTCGCATTCATATGTCGCATGTATTTATCGTCGTTCGATTTTTCGATTACGTGGACGTGGCATCCTGACACGGCTCTCTCGCCATAACTCCCCTTAATTTATTGTCACCGATCACGTGTAGACGACACGCTGGATCCCCGAGATTAGATTTATCTATTTGCGCTTTTTAGACATCTTTTGGACGATCCTGATAAAACCTTCCTCTTCCTCCTGCCCCCGCCTCATCCGAAGGATTTGCCTAATATTTCAATCGAGGTGGTGGATGATAATAGGGGGTTTCAAGCGTAGCGCGAGATGGAAATGAAGCGAATAGAATTTTGTTTGGGACACTGATCACACACACGCCGTAACAAAGATCATGAAAATTTAAAAGCCGCGGGATCTCCATAAGAATGGCATTTTAAAATGAGTTATTGTAACTTGGGTCGCATAATAACGTTTGGTTTTGAATATTTTTGCCTTTCATCGAAAGCAAAATGTGGAAGTCCAGCGGAAATACATGCATAAGACAGTATTCATATCCAATGCAAATCAAATATATATAGTGTGTCTCTCTCTCTTTCTCTCAAATAACGATGAAAAAAATTACTCGAAGTTAATGTTAGGAAACCATTTATACAAGCGCGAGTGAAAAATATTAGCTGCATACGTGATGAAAATTTTAGATAAATTGAAGACACAGTTGGTTGGCTGGTTAGCAGAGAAATATTCATCATAAATATTTCAATTATTTATTAAAAAATATTTCAAATATGTATATAATAAATATTATTTCAAATAATTATTTAAAATTTTGTCTCGATTATTTATATTAAATATTATTTCAGATGTTTATTCGCGCACGAAAGCGTGAGAAGGTGCAATGACAAGCGTTGCACGCATCAAGTGCGTAAATAGTTCGCCTTGGAAAATAGTTACTTCACTCGGTGGAATTATCTATTATTCTTTTTTTATGCGTGCACACGTGTGTTACGTAGTTGCATAACGGATTGTGCCCTTCTCTCTTTCCGATCTCTCTTTATAAACATGCGATGCATATATGTATATTTTTTTTTCTTTATTTTATCAATTATATCGAGATCTCTCTCTCTCTATTTCCTCTTCGATTTGAACGAATCAAACACACGTGTCTCACACACACACACACACACACAAAACACACATATACATATACAAATACACTAGATCATGATACATGCGTGTGCGTGTGCGTAGAATTACACGGTTAATTAATGACTCGGCGTGTCAAACGTTGCAATCACGATTGAACGACTGACATAATCGCGTCGATTGACATTACCGGACCAATAATCAATCAACGCAGATAAGAAATTACACGCGAAGCTGGACACCACGCGGAACGAGATATACATAAATTACGGAAACAGCTTATGGAAATGCGAGTGCATCGGGCAAAGTCTGACTGTGAAGTCTTATCGATAGTGATTATTCCAGGAGCAAGCTCCAAGTCAAAGTGCGAAGTAATTTTACGCAAATGCGTTGCTATGCGTATGTATAAATATTATTTCAATTATATATAATCCCGATATTATATTATTTCAATTATGTAATATCCCGATATATTATAATCGTTTTTCAAAATATTTTCAGTCTCTTTAAAATGTTATTTCTACAAGAAATTAATTTATACGATAATACATGTGTCTAATCTTTAGTAATAAATATCAATATTTTAAATAAACATTTGAAATTATATTTATAATAAATAATTGAAATAATATTTATTATATACATATTTGAAATAATATTTGAAATTTCTTAATAAATAATTGAAATAATATTTGAAGTAAATAATTTAAGTATTTGTAATAAATAATTGAAATAATATTTATAATATAAATATTTTCAGAAAATATTTCAAACAAATAATTAAAATAATATTTGTAATACATAATTGAAATAATATTTATAATAAATATTTGAAATAATTTGAATATAAAAGACTAAATCTAACCGACTTTTATAAAACACACAAGTTTTAATTAAAAATAATCACACTTTACGCCAAGCCAAAGGCGTAAGCAAAATTTAATAAGCGTAAGTATGTGGTGATTTTATCATTTTTTAAAATCCGTAATATTAATGAGGTGTTTTTCCGAGTGCGTGGGATGTACAATGAGGCCGACACTTATCGCATTATCCATCTAATTTCGTTATCAACTTCGGTATAACGGGGATCGGGGATCGGGGATAAATATGGTAGACAGGTAGATGCGCACACGAAGAGTATCGCCCGGAAATACTGTCGTAAAACGTTGTCCTTATGATAAGCATAATTCACAAAAATTACCTGTCAGCATTACCGAATTTCCTGGCTGGAAAGACGCGAATTCTCGTCCTATCGTGATAACGGCGTGCCTGCATAACACGAGGCGGAAATTAAACGCGAAGTGGCAGTAAATAAGAATTTTCGTGTATCGCGTTGATGGTGTCCCGAAAAACTAAAACGCTAACACTTTACGGGTCTCGAAACACGTTACATCAGCATCTATCTCCAGACGTAATGTGAGACCTTTAGAATAATCGTATTCTTTCGTATTGTAATAAAATCTGTTACTTGTCAGATTTCTGATAAGTGTATTTTGTTACATAACTTTGCGCACGTTTAAATGCGTAGGTGTTATATCACACGTCACTTTTGCCTTGATTTTTTCGTATCCATTAGAATAAAATAAAATAAAATAAAAAAAAGAACAATTTTTCTTTTCAAACACGACAAAAAAGTTATTATTTTACTTAGAATTAAAAAATTGCTATTACAGTTTTAAAAATTAACTATTTTAATGCATTTTATAGTTATGGTATGGTTGAACAAGTTTTGTTGCAATTAAATTGTTATGTTATATTATATATGTTAATTAAATAGTTATAAAAATAATTTATTATATTAAATTTTAATTTTACTTATTAGCCGGAAAAGTGCGAATTAGATTATTAGAGGACTATCAAATAATATTTAATTAAGTTTATTCTAACTTATAGATTTTTTTAAATCATTGAATATATACATATTGAATATATACATTACATATCTCTGGTGTCAAAATCCAAAACGTATACATAAATTTCTGCACAATCCAACACTTTTTAATTCTGCCATTCGCCATATTACTTCTTTCATTTGAAATTTGTCAATTTCTGTTGACATTCGAGATTTGATAATCAATCATTTAAACAAATTTCAAATGAATAATTTAAAAAGATTCATAATCAATCATTTAAGGAAATTTCAAATCAATAATTTTAAAAATTCTCAAATTTAAATAAACATGATTAAAATTTATTATATTTGATAATTAACAGAGCAATAATTTTATTCATAAATTTGCTCGCAATACTTTTCATATTTAATTATGAATGTCAATTGACGCAACAAATTCCTTTTAGGGGCCAAAAATCCTAATAATGTGCTTAATTTTATGATCGCATCAAAATTTCTCTAACACATGATATATTGCAGTTATAATATGATAAAGTACATTAAATATATTGCAATTATAACATGATAAAGTACATTAAAATAGTTCACTCCTTTGTAATTTTAATCGTAAATTTTGCAAAATTGTGACATGCTAGAGCAATTTTTTAACCCGGAGCCTCATTTTACATCAAATAATTGTTTCCTTAATTTCTTATTTTTTTATTGAATTGTGTTATTATAAATAAATAGGCTAAAATCGAGCACAATGTCTACCACAATTTATGTTAGTTTATCTTAATTTATTGACTGAATATTATATGTATACATATTATATACTGCAATTTATATCGGTTTAATTTATTAATATATTTATAATATAATTGATCGGCCTGAATATTAATCCGATGAATATCGATTAGTCGCGAGCAGGAGCCAGACTGACGCTTGCACTCGTCGATAATTATTTCTGATCCGTGTGATAAAAGCTTTCTCATTTCCCACGCCAACATTTTAGTCGGATAACATAACGTTGTCACAGAGCGTATTATTTTTCCACAAACGATTCCTCGCTCGCGACGAATTCGTTCAACTAATCCCTATCCCGGCCTGCCTAATAAACTTTCCCCGTTGATATCGACGAACTCCAACTTCGTTGAGGCCCGTGACAATTTGCATATCCGTTCCGAGGAAGAAAGCTTCGTTAATACCGCGAAAAGGAGCAGCAGATTGCACGGGAGCGCGAAACTTTTGTCGCGCGAAGACGCGAGAAACGCGAGTCTGCGAGGGGTGCGATGAATATTTATGGGACACTGTTCTGTTTATGAACGACGATGCACTTGAGAGGCATCAAATTCCCTTCTCCCGTAGCCAGTCTCCTCTGCGAAGACATCGGAGAAGATTAGAAAACTTCGAATCGGCGTTTAAACGATCGTAAATCGTCGCGCGAGTCCTCCCTTATCGATTTCTCGAGTGAAAAACGCGAGTTGTAAGTCACATCAACGTTACAATAGATAGATTTTTGCTCAAAATTATTTTAACGGAGAATGTCTAAAAAATAGGACACAATTCACACAGCTCAAATTATTTATTGAAATTGATATATATATATATATATATATATATATATATTATTTATATATTATATATTATTTATTAAATTATTTATTTACTAATTTGATGTCAAATTAAAATTTGATAGATTATTTTTGCTCGAAACCATTTAAACGCCGAGTCTATAAAAAAAAGAGGACGTAATACGACTTATTAAAATTATTTATGAATTTGTTTCTATTTAATTTATTTAATAAAATAAATATTTAATTTATTAAATTTATTTAATTAAATTCTATTCAATTTAAGCTCGAGATGTTACCGTATAACTGCAAATTTACCGATGATATGTAATTGATAGGGAAATAAAGCTTGTGTATTTAAAATTATAATTCAGGGCATTGTATTTTATATCAGGGAACTTTCGACTCTACATCGGAGAAGCTTCGCACGAAAAAATAGCTTCTCATCGTGTTATATCATGTGATTAATCAGTCCATCGTTTGTACGACCGCATAATACATGCGTATATTTCTACGTCACGCATTGTTTACGAACGGAAATCCGAGCGAGCATGAAATGAACGATCGCATTATGTAACTGCTTTAATTGCACCGAAGGACTCGATATACAAAAGCGCGATACATCTGGATGAGATCTACAATTACAAGGGAGAGGAGATGTTGGAGTCAGACAGCTGGGAACTACTATATCCTTCGCACTCAGAGAGGCTTCACTTCCGTCTCTTCCCTTCTCGCAGCTTCCTCATTGCCGGCGAGTGCTTCGCATACAAATGAAACGTTACTCTCATACGGACATGGTATTAAAGTAAAGGATAAAAGGGGGGAATGTTATGGACAAGATCCCGGAACGAGATGGCGGACGACGTCATTTTTTTCGCTCTCCTTCTATTCTTCCACGAGTCGTTATCGGACTTATCGACTTAAAGGAGTACGAGAGGGATGTAAGATAGACGGTGGGGTCAGAAGAGTGCAACAGAGAATTGCAGCCATCTTAATCGTATAATTTTTTCAACGACAATTTTCGTTCTTTTTCTCTTTCTTTCTTTTATTTTAGTATTATAAGAATGTTAAGAGAATATAATATTAATTAATAATAATAATAATTATTACATATATATATATATATATATATATATACAAAATATTAAAAATATTAACATTATAAAATATATAATCAGATTATTGTTGTAGCTTCATAATTTTAATATTATATATATTATATTAATATTAATACTATATATATATATATATATATATATATATAATATTAATATAACAACAATATATATAATATATAAATAATATATAATATTAATATAACAATATAATAACATTATTATTAATATAAATGTATGGAGTTTGTAGTTTGATTAAGTACATATAAAATTATTATTTCTTTTTTCCGATATTATTTAGTTTTATGAAGATACAACTAAATAATAATTTGATAATAAACAACAATCATCTGATTATATTATTTTATAATTTTATAGTATATTAAAAAATATTAATAAACATAAAGATTATTTATTCTCTCTCCTTCTCTCTCTTTCTCTCTCTCTCTCTCTCTTTCTCTCTCTGTTTCTCTCCTTGTCTCTTCTATATGTTAAATACTTGAAAAACATTGTGTCAAATGCACATTGTTATAAATACGAATTTAATGAAGCAGGATGTGTGTGTAAAAAATTTCCTGATTTTCCAGGTATTTTTGTTTAAAATTTCAGATAAAGAAAATATTTTAGAGATTTTTTATTCCAGTTCAATTTTCTTTCTAAGATAAGTTTTTTTATTACACGTATTTTCAAACATTTTTCACTCAAAGGAAAAAACAGAGTCTTTTAAGTTTACTAGATTTGTAAATATACTGAATGAAAACAACCGAATAACTTTCGAAAACTGAGCATTTTTTATTTGCATAAAATTTTCATTTTTTATCTCTAAAAATTACAATAAAGAACACCTACTTCGTATTCGATACTTCGTTAAGACATTGAATAAACAAACATGAATATATGTTTATAATATATTTTAAATGCATAATTCACGTGGCTTGCTCACTGTAGCGATATAAAAACAAAATTATCAAAGAGAAAATTGCTTAAAAAAATTTCCAGCCCCAATAAAATTTCATGATAATTCTCTGATTTCTCTATGAAAAATCCCTGAAAATTTTAAGTTTCCTATGTTCACCCTATTGAGACACAATCCTCTCGCGACGTTCAGTCGCATAATTAAAAACACGCATGTGCGTGGCCATCTCAATAATCTACTCTTTTTTCTCGTAAAAGAATATTTGAAAAAAATGTTCACATTCGCGAGAATTTCTCTCTGCGAGAAGAGTATTTCCTCTTCAGAGACTACTTTTACCTTCCGTTTATTGATCGTACAGCGAAGGAGAGATCCGCTTAGTTCATTTTCCACGCGACGCTGAAGATACGACGTATATGAAAGACAATGCAAAACACGAGTAAAGTGCGGGGGTTGGAAAGGTCGAACGGCTCGTCGGGACAAATGCAAGAAACTTATTCCGATTCCTCGCGGCAACCTCGTGATTTCAACTCAAAACTTCCGGCAGGAATTGCATAATTATCGTGAAAGCGGGGTGGTTGGTACAAGCGGGGAGGAAAGAGAGAAAGAGGCTCTCCCTCTCTCTCTCTTTCTCTCTTTTCCTCCTGTATCCATGGATTCCCGTCTCGGGTGAGCGGACTGTTGGGATGCAGATATCAAAAAGTCACATCGACATATCTGCTCGATACCTCATTCCGGATATTCATATACGCTTATACGGAATATATCAAGAGAGGATATTGTGCATTATCGAGTGCTTGTGAAAGCACTCTGTAACGTCATTCCCCGTTGCTAGAGAGAGAACCCTTTGGAAAGTATCCAAAGCAAAACGAGTGTCGTACAGTGGAAAACTGCGCGAATAATACGTGATCGCGCTCTCAGTTGTTTACATAGTCAAATAGCTGCAACTATAAAGTGCTTGTATTTTTATTTAAACTTTATTAACATTTCCTCGGAAATGAGTTCCGGAAAATGATGATAGAAAAAATTGTTAAATTTTATCAAATTATTAAATGTCAAATTTTTTATCAAATAATCAAATAAACATCCCCTGACCAACTGACCGAGGGAAAGAGAGGGAATTTCGAAGAAATAAATTTTTTTTATAAGAACCTTCTAATAAATTAATCTCACAAATTTTTAATAAATAAGATATATTAATGAATAAGAAAATTGTTAATTTTTATCAAATTATTAAATGTCAAATTTTTTATCAAATAATCAAATAAACATCCTCTGACCAACTGACCGAGAGAAAGAGAGGGAATTTCGAAGAAATAAATTTTTTTTATAAGAACCTTCTAATAAATTAATCTCAAATTTTTAATAAATAAGATATATTGTTTTTTTCTATTTATTTCATTTATTTGGTACTATTATATTTTGATCTTAGAAGAAAAACAGTTGCAAATATGGAGTAATGAAACAGTAAACAATATACAAGCAGCAAATCGTAATTGCAAATAAAAAACCACATCGCACACATATTTGCGGTTTTTCTGACAAACCTGCAGCATGCATCGATTTTATTTTTTACGCGAATGTGACGATGTAATCACCATACTTCGGCTGAACTTGATGGCGGTATTCATTTCGGCCGATCCGTTTAATTAATATCGTTACGTGTAAATGAAAGATAGCGCCGTGTGTTTTCGCGAAATGAAATAATTAGGTGTATGATTGTCACGAATGGATTAAAAAAAAAAATCTGCGGTCGACACGCGTGGAAATATTGCGCGAATGCGACCCACACGTTGATTGATGAATGATGACATTTCGCATTTATCTTTAGATACGACTAGCAAATTCTTCGTTTTGTTGTATCGAACACGCTTGTCAACGATGAAAAAATGCTTCAACTTGCAAGTTTTCCTGATATTTTTGTCGATTGTTAATATTAAGACTTTTAAAACTCCTCTTCGTCAGATTTTAACATCTAAATTCACTCGTCGCTTTTTCTACTTGAATTTTATAAAAAAAAATTTCTGATTTTCCAGGTATTTTTGTGTTCAAAATTCCAGGTAAAGGAAATTTTTTTAAGATCCTTTGCTGTAACTTTCTAAATTTTCTTATTGCATGTTTTTCACTCATACAAGAAAAACATAAAGCCTCTTAAGTTTCAAGATGTTAGATTTGTAGAATGTAAAATGAAAAATAACTTTCATAAGATAAGCATTTTTCACTTTTCACTTTAAACAATAAATAAAAATATTATTTTCTTTATCACTGAAACTGAAGTTTTATTTTTTTATTACTAAAAATTATAATAAAAAAACGCATATTTTATATTCAATATTTTGTTAAGATATTTAATATATAAACGAACATATATATTTTATTTATTTTCACAATACACTACTTTATTAATAATTAATATTTTTTATTATTCATAACATATTTTAAACATAATTTCGTTTTGCCGACTGTTTAGAATATAAGAAAAAAATTATCAAAAAAAAAGAGAAAAAAATTCTCTGAATCTCTATAAAATTCCCCGAGTTCTTCAGGTACAAAAAAAATCCCTGAAAATTCCACGTCTCTCCAGAGACTCGATAACCTGAAAAATTTTTTTAGATGCAGATTGTCGAATGATATCATTAGAAAGCGATTTATCAAGTCAATTATGCCAAAATTAAGGATTAAATCAAAATTATATTTGCGAAGAACAGTCAAGCATTGGCGTATGCGTATTTTGCAGATTTTAGCGTGCGTTCTATCGCTTAAACCGCAGATGCGTCGTATGATGTATGAGACGATTGCGCAGATCTACGTTCACCTGCTTTATTACCATGCAACCTTGAGAAGATCTTCGAGACGATACGCGTGCTTCGCGCTACACGCGCGATTACCCGATTCGCCAAAAGAGACGGGCGATTTTAAGTCGCTGCCAAGACGTTTTCTGTTATCTCTGCCTCGCGACACTGCACAATTGCTTCCCTTCTCGGGAAAGCCGTTTTCCATAATGCTCGAAATTCATCGAGACGAAATATGCTGCACCGAAGGTGATTTAAATAACGACGATCGATAATGCGAAGGGATCTATAGAGAGTGTGTGTTTCAGGAACGGTCAATATTCTAGGACATAATTGTACATGTCATTTTAGACGAGAAAAGTTTATAGTATATATATTTTGGATAGTTATAAAGCTTATAATTAACAGCTCAATCTTAAGAAGGAAGCCATTTATTATCTTAATAGAATCAAATGTTATGAAGCAATTATTATTACTATAAATTTTAAGCTTCGTAAATTTGGAAAACTAAAAATTTAAAAAATTTATGATCAGAAATAAAATAAAATATAAAATCTTTTATTTTTCAATTTATTTTATTTTTTATTTCATTCATTTTATTTTTTATTTTTTAATTTATTTTATTTTTTATTTCATTTATTTTATCTTTTTAAATTTATTTTATTTCTTATTTAAATAATTATTTATATAATTTTGTTTATATAAACTTTTTAAAATTATATTACTTCTATATAAAATACTTCTATATAAAATATTGACTATTTCTTCTGAAACACTCTGTACATACGTTGTTGCAAAACAATCTTAAATTATTGGTATTCTATCTATCTATACATGTGATTAATACCTTTTAAAGATTTTCGAGTACACGTTAAATCGAATAATAAGCAAAAAGCGATTTCAGTGTCGATGAATATCTGGCGAGAAACGATTCCGTTCAATTTGCGTAATTTCAATAACTGGATGTATGAAAATGCTATTTTTAAACACATTGATTTCTAGTACACACTAAAACATACGCGAAAGTCGATATTGAGAGCTGTCTGATATTGAGGATTCCGTTTCTCATACAAATAAGCTTGCATTGGAGTTGTTTTTATCGCTCATGTGCGATTGACGGAATTGTTTACCTGTGTAAAGTTAGCCCCGCATTTTTCGAATTTCGCATCTTTATTAATCGTTCTATGTTTGCGTCGAAACCGCAACTCCATTTTAATATAATAATTCAGAATATTAAAATAAACGAAATTTTTGTACCAGCCAGCGCACTTTTTGAATTAAATTTATATTCATTTTATTGAATAATAGAGGAATTTTACGATAAAGAATATTCGCCTGCGCATAAAACATTGAATAAAAAATTGTGCCCGCGCATAAAAAAATTAAATAAAAAGTTTACGTTCGAATACATGTATCATCATGTGTAAAAAAACGTGTAAATATTTTTCAGACAACCTAATTGTGTAACTCGACAATTTGCACACGTCTAACTTTAATATAATTTTGCAACATCTAAAACGAGACAAGAGCGAGACAAATTTATAAAGAACACCGACATAAATTTCGTTTCTATCTTTTTAATATTATTAAATTATTGAGCTTAAATTATTGAGCTATGATTTATGACATAAAAATCGCGATAGTACAGTTAATAGAAAAATACAAAACTCGAAAATATTTGACGCAATAGTCTACAATAGAGAAAAAAAATTCCCTCATTTTATAAATCAAAGGAATTAGAGATATCACAATCGAATTTCGATCCAATTTTTCGCGCGGATTTTTATTAAAAATTAATAAAAAACTAATAAAGATAAAAAATAATAAAAAAATTAATAATAATTCTTCAAAATGTCGCCTTGATGAGACAGCGAGAGAAGAATGTATGTGCATTCGTACGTCGAGGGTGGATATTTGATCTCGTAGCTCACGACAATAGGAACAGAATCCCGGTGGCAAGCCAATAAAACCCAATGTCACGTTACATTTAGGGCGGAATATGCTTGAGGGATGCGGGGAATATTATTCGTGTACCTTGTAACGATGTATTGCACCTGTGATTTACATTGCGTCCGTGATTTATGTCGCGCAGTGAACTGTTAGGCGCGAAATAGGCTTCGCGTTTGTAAAAGTGATCGCGAAGTGTTATAAGCCCTATAGAGTCGGAATATTTAATTGCTCAAGCCAAATACGGGTATGCGTAATTAATGGATAACACCGGCCGCTTCGCCGCGAAAACCACTCGTGCTCTGTTCGTTGCACGAGTGGAACAAATTGCAGCGTACACAATGAGCGCTGGTAATCAATCGGGGAACTTTGAAAAAGAGATACGGGAGCGATGACATTTAAAAAAAATAAAATAAATCTAAAGGTATGATGGAAAAATAAAAAAAAAATTATAAACAACATAAATACATTTATTATCTACTTTTAGAAATAAATGAAATTTGAGGGGAAATATAAAATATAAATTCTGAAATATATATGTGCATTTTAGATAAAGATATATTTAGCATTTAGCAAATAGATGATCAATTCAAATTTTGTTCAAAAAAAATCCACGAGAATTGATACATCGGGTATTTTTGTTTGTTTAAAATTGGAGAAGCTCAAATTTATAGTTTTCTATTCATATAATCGATGAAAGAAAAATAAAGAGCGTTCAAGTTTTAAATATTAGAGATCTGAAAAAATATTAAAAAACTTCTTCTATAAGATAAACATATTTTTTTAGTAAAAAAGATTGATATTAAAAAAGAAATAAATTTAAAAATATAATAAAAAAGTAAAGAAAAATTATAAACCACATAAATAATTACATTTATTACGTGTTTTTAAAAATAAATGAAATTTGAAAGAGAAATGAAAAACATAAATTTAAAATTATATATATGTAATTTATATGTGCGCTTAGAAAGATAAATTTAGCAATGATAGAACGCATTAATTTAAATTTTATAAAAAAATCCATTGATCGATACCTCAAGTATTTTTGTTCGGATAAAATTAGAGAAGATTAAAATTTTACGCAACTTTTAAATCAATACTTTTATTGCACGCGCTTTCCAACGTTTTTGCATTCAAACAATTAAAAAAAAAAAGCGAAAAGTCATTCAAGTTTTAAATATTAGATTTGGAAAGATACTAAAAGAAAAAAAAAAGAAAACAGAGAGACTTTTATAAGATAAGCGCAACATTTTTTCATTTTACTTTCCCGACAAGTTTCTCGAGAGAATAAAAATCGAGAGGGATGGAAAATATATATGTATAATGACATGATTAATTTGCACTTTGCAACCCCTCTGCGCCCCCTCGAGCCAAGTTCAACGCTTTTCGGCGTCTTTCTTGTGAGATCTCGAACGAACGGACAGTTACACGGTCGTTTCTCCACCGAATGCTTCTTTTACGACGCGCTTCTGTTCGACGCCGATCTGACCGGGGGTGGCAGATGTGCGGGAGGAGCCGAGAGTTCGCCTCGTAAGAAAGCGTCGCGCCGTCTGGCGCGAACGCTCTCCTTCGCCGCAAACTTCCAAAAACTCCAAAGCGGGGGATGCCGCTGGCAGGGCGCAGTTTATTTCGTCGGAGAGCGTGCTTTCTGCGCGACAAGGATTTCGCCGATTCGGCGGATTCGAGATCCAACTCCAAATCCTTGCTTGACGCGTGCCATGCACAGTGTTAAAGTCCCTCCTCGATTCTTATTTATGTTTACCTTCTTCAACGTTTATTTTGCAACGTGTTATTTTTCTACATATGTAAACAAAATGAAAAGTAAAGTTTAATGAATTATAATTCTTGTAATTAATTAAATTAATTCTAAAATAATTAATATAATTATTTTGTCTTGCAATTCTTTAATTATTATAGTTTTTGTAATTAATAAACTTTGCATTTAATTTTTTCGCACGTGTGGAGAAATAACATTTTGACAGATATAATATGTATAAGTAAAAGCTTGTTAATTGTAAATTCCATTAGTTATTTCATATGTTGTATCTCCATATTTATATTTTTTAACGTTTACCTTGTATAATTTATTTATAATTATTTGCGTTATTTGTATACAATGTTATTCCTATGCATATATGAAAAAATTAAAAATAAAGTTTGATAATTATAAAGTTTCATTTTAATTTATGTTACATACATCATCATGTATTTTTATATATTTATTTGTCAACACTCATTTTGCAATGTGTTATTTCCGTCTAGATATTACTTGCATATAAAAAAATTGAAAATAAAGTTTATTAAGAGGAGATGTCTACTCAAATCTTGTCAAAAAAATTCTCTGATAAATCTCTGATTTTACAGCCATTTTTGTTCAAATTTCCAAATGAAGAAAATATTCTAAAGATTTTTTTAGTGCAACTTTCTTCTTAAGTTTTTTTTATTGTATATATTTTCTATCGTTTCTCACTCATATAAAGGAGAAACCATATAGAGCTTCTTAAGTTTCAAGTGCTAGATTTGTAAAATGTACTTAAAGAAACTGAATAATTTTAATTATAAGATAAGCATTTTTTATACTTGCAGAAAATTTTCATTTTTCATCACTAAAAAAATTACAGAATAGTACTTCATTATATTTAATATTTAATTAACATAATTCAATATTTCGTTTTTGAATATGTAAATAAACAGACATATTTTATTTATTCATAATATATTTCATTGTAATAATATTTTATTACAATTATTTCTCATTATTCATATAATATATTATAAACACATAATTCACTTGGCATTGTCGACTATAATATTTACAATATAAGAGCAATAAAATTATCACAAAAAAAAGATTTTTCAAAGAATTTTTCTGAGTCATAAAAGAATTTCATAAGAATTCCCTGATTTTTTCTCCAGATACAAAAGAAATCTTTGAGAATTCCAGATTTTTAATATTTTTGCAGGAAAGAGACACCCTAATTAATTATAATCCCATATGTCCTCAGTATCAAGGATACATGTATAATATAAATTTAATTAATACAATTAGATTAATTTACACTCTGAAATATTTATTACTGCCAATACGCGTTACAAAAAAGAATTCACCTTTAATGTATCCTTTTTCCAGCATAAAAAAAAAGGATTAATAACCGGATCTCCTTTCAATATAGAAGCGCACCTCGTTACATCTCGCCGGTGCTCCGGAAGCAAATATATATAGATACCGTGAATTATGATGGCTACCAATTGCAATGAAAGTTCGCTCGTGCCACGGAGACGGTTGGCTTGGAAACCGTGGAATCGCGCAGTTCTAAAACCTCCTCGGCACCATCGCGAAACTAGGCTACGCGATATCGATTCGGCGGGTTCGAGAGGTGGCCATGTGTACGGTTGCCGAGTGTGACGACGTGTGGGCTCGCCGTCGCATTGGACACATAAATAAACGCGAATCGTGACGTAACGCCGTCGTAAAAACGGCCAATTTGACTTGAGAATGACTGTCGGAACGAGGGCGGTAACGATTATGCGAGACACGAGATAGAGAGAGAGAGAGAGAGAGATAAAGAGCCAACAAAAAAGGGTTCTATATGTGGAACGCGAGGGGAAAGAAACAAGGGGAACGAACTTCCGGCTGAGCAAACAAAGTGCGACGACAGACACGAGAAACTTTGAAGACGTATTTCGATAGCCACATGTAACGAGAATAAATTTAAAATATTAACGGAAACTGATATGGCTCTCACGTATTTATTGTTAAATATAAGAATTGCCTTAAAACGAGATGGAAAAATTAACAGCGTGAGGAAGGAAAATATGAATCACACTATTTGTGCAAAGTATTTCATGTGAAAATGTAAATATAATGTTTGCACAAAAATTCTACTGCACAATGTATATGTATATGTATTGATAATTATATTCTATATTTTTATATATTTAAATGAGCCGATTTAAGTAATTTCAATTTAAATAACTTCGCGGAGTAAACTTTCGATTATTTTTCTTATTTTTTTTTACCAAAGAATTAAAAATTAAAAAATAATTTAACCACTCACCGCGTAAGGAGTTAAACACAGCGTTGATCTGTAAAATACAAATATTTAAATTATACAAAGCAATGTCCAAATTAATTAATATCTCAACAAATAAATATTGCGTACAATTGAATTTTTAATCGTCCCTTTGAGCACAGATATTTTACAAAAGGAATTATAGAATTTACAATTGTAATTATAAAAGACAATTTGTTTTGATATAAAAAAGCTTGTGTAAAATATAAGTAAAAAATGTAACTTTTGTGTAAATAATCTATAAATAACTTTATAAATTTGTGTGTAGAATATTATACGCATATAATTATTAATTATAAATATTTTAAATAATTTGAAACAAAATTTATGTTTTATAAACATATATTTTGCATACAATATTTTATATTATAATATATATAAAATATAATATTATATTGAAATATTTTACATACATTATTTACATACACCAACAATGACGTAAAATTGTGAAAATAAACGAGCGATTAATTTTACAAATAACAAATACTTAATATGTAAATTAACAAAATTATAAATTTCTTACCCCTTCAATTGCTTCCCCTCATCACTCGGTGCCGTCCTAGATCTTCTCCTTTCTGTTTGTTGTTATTTTTTGTAGCACTCGCACACAATGTTCACTCGTAAAAATATGACTAATTATAATCGATACACACAATCATCAAAATATCATCAGATTATCACGTGATACTTTAGCACTCGCGATGCAATTAATCGCATTTTATTTTACATTATGACTGGAGAAAATGAAAATCACGGTTACACAAATTTACAAAATTCACTCAACATTGGAAAATTCGACGATTAAATTCGCTGAATGTTACTTCTGTTATTAATAAACAATAACATAAGCAATTACATTATCTTTTTTTCATAATCACGAATAAATCATATAAAATTCACGCGTTTTATTCAACGAGCGTCGAATTTATTGTACGTGATCGATAAATATACAAGTATATGTACGCGAGGTCAATAATATTTATTGATGAAACGCGTTTATTCACGACGCTCAATTTAGGGTACATTCACGATGTTCTGTCAATGAAGAAATTTAATGGAGAAATTTAGAAACATATTTACCCTAATAATGGTAACTTTATCCTAATACGCGATACTACGCGAATTAACCATTAGTTGAGCCCCGATAATCGCAAGAGGTAATTAATCACGCAGGTTGCTAATTACTAATTGTAATAATCATAGTAGGAAGTAATCGCGTTTCGAGAGATAATACGACGCAGCCTGCTCGCTTGAATCTCGCGACGTGACTGATTGCGAGACATGGTACGTAACAATAACACGTCACGGAAGAAACGGCATGTAAACAATAACACTAGTGAATATATACTATCGTGGAAAGGACCCCCTGAGTACCGTACGACCTTGTTGTCAATGGAAATATTCAATATGCTGTAGTAATACATTTATACAAGGAAGATTTTATTCCTTGTATTTGAGATTAATTACTAATAAAGAATTGGACGTATTGCCACATTTCATTTTATTGCAATCACTCGGTATATATATATATATATATATATATATATATATATATATATAATTTTAAATATAATAAATTATTTAAATGTAATTTCTAATTATTTTATATAAAATTATTACATATGATTATTCCATATAATTATTTTATATAAAATGATGGAGAATTATATTTAAATTGAATGTGGAAAATTTGAAGCGCGCGATGAAAAGTACTTTATGTCAAATTTATTGAAGAAAAACAAATATAAATCGCTCAAAGGGGTCACAATGAAACGATGATTTATAATTCCTACCTTTGTTGCTTTAAATCTATTTCTATAAAAATCTATTTCTATAAATTGTGCGAAATATTTTGACAAATAGTTATCGACTTAGAGCGCTTATGAATCATCACGAATCTCATTTTTTTGTTCGAATTTTGATCGTGTCAATGATAATGATACTTTTTTTATAAAATAGGTGCGGATTTTAATAATTTATTTTTCAAAATTTAATAATAAATAAAAAATTTTAATTTAATAATAATTTAATAATAAAATTTTTTAATTTAATAATAATTTAATAATAAAAATTTAATAATTTAATAATATTGATTTAAATGTAATCTGTCAATTATTCTTGTCCTGGGAAAGTATGATAATATAAGACACATTCTATCTTTTACTAATTATTAATAAAAATCTCAAAGAACAGAATATACAAATTTATCTTATAATCTTATTATCTTATAACGTGCATTAAATATTCCTGTAGCGGCAACGAATTATTTTTGCTCGGATATTAATAATTTACGTTTTAAATCTCTCATTGATTTAAATATTAATCTACCAATTATTCTTGTACTCGAAAAGTGTGGTAATATGGCAAGATATATCTAATTTTTATTAAAATTATTAATGTAAAATTCTCCTTCAAGAAATGGAATATGTAAATTTATCTTATGACGCGTAAAATATATCTCCTGGAGCGGTAATGAATTATTGATCGCGCGATATTTTAGTGTTTGCTTTTTTTTTCCTGGGACGTATGTTTTCGTACGTTACGTGTGTTAAGAGCGGAATTACTGTTTATACCTGTTATTGTTTATACCTGCCTTGTCAGTCACGAAATTTAAACGAACAGGCCGCGTCATATTATCTTTCGAAATGCACAATTATTCTCCATGATTATAACAATTAGCAACTATCAGGCTGCGTGATTAATTACCTTGCGCGATTATCGGTTCTCGACTAGCCATTCATTGTGCAGTATCGGAGTATAAAGTTGCCAATGTTATTTTCAAATTTCTCACTCGTTCACAAAACATAGCAAGTATACAACGGATTGATTCGCGTATCATTGTGCGTGACACGTTTAATTAATAAATAAATATCATCATTAATGTGATCTCACGTATATATTTTGTAATATTTATTAAAGCCGTATATTTTCGAAGTTTATATATACATGTCGACAATCACAGTCGAAAGGTGTTATGTGTGATTTATTCGATTGTGTTCTAATGAGAGAAATAGTACAATTATCGTGAAATTGCCATACATAGACATAAATTGTTCATTAGGAGCAAAAGTAGCATTATGTAATTTGAACCATGTAATTTTCGAATGTCGAGCGAATGATAATTTTGTGCAATCATAATTTTCGCATTCTTCAGTCACAATATAAAGCCATGATTATAATCGTCGGGATCATTTATATTTAAATGACGTTGTATTCTGATGATTAGTGTGCGCGCAAATTGTAATCGGTCCTATTTTCGCGACTGATTATTGCTATAAAGTGCTACAAAGAAGCGAGCAAACAACAAACAAAGAAAGGAGAAAATCTAAGAAAACATCAAGAGAAGCAAAGCAATGATAAAGTATAAATAATATATTTAATAAATAATAATAATAAAATAATTATAAATAATTTATATTTAATATAATAATCTTGTAAGAATGTATATGTGTGTGTGCGCGAATTCATATATTATTTGTGTGTAAAATTAATTACACGTTTATCCTTGCAGTCATCAATTTTACATATTTGTTTATAATACAATGTAAAAAATATAACATGTACGAAATATAACTGTATGAAAATATTCTATAATTTGATTTCATAAATATCTAATAAAATATTTACAATTACTAATTTATCATATTATGTATATAACATACATAATTATTTCCAAGGAGAGAGAGAGAGAGAGAGAAGAAGGGAGAAAATTTTGTTTAAAATTTATAATCCTCTTTGGATTATTTACACAAGAATTATATTTGTATTTATTAATTTTGTACGAGAAAAAGGTTATACCAAAACAATTTGTTGTCATCTATAACTTTATAACTTCTTTTATAAATTATCTGTTTAAAGAGACAAATAAAACTTTGTACGTTATAATTATCTTTTAAAATATAAATTATTTTGCATTGTTTTATATAATTTGAATATTTTTTAGGAATCACAGCAATATGTTTTTACAATCGTTTTGTATATATATTGATTAAATTGCTCTTATGATATATACTAATTTTTATTATTTTTTATAAATAATAATCCTCTGATATAAATACAAAAAATAATCAAAAATTTCGTGAATACAAAGTTCGAGGAAATAGTATATTTTGAAAATAATTATTCTAGAAAATATTTTAAAATGCATAATACTTAAAATATTTTAAAATACTTTAATCTAAGACTTAATATAAAAAAACAATTATTTTAATATACTTCACAGCAAATTAGTATTGTCCTAGATTCATTGTCCAGATTCTTTTTCTAACATTAAACAAGAAACAATAAATTGGAAATTACAGCAACAAAGCATAATATTAGCACTTAAGTGAGTCAACATTTATAAAATGAAGTTATTTCAAGAAACACGTTATTTATCACTTAACATAAATCATCAGATAACAAGTATTAACAATAAATATTCGTTTCAATAAAAGAGTTTGAATAAAAGACTTTCATAGAGCCAACATTAAGCCATTATTGAGATATTGGATTATTGATTATATAGACTCGATATTAGGGGCAGCTGTGTCATTATATTAACATTCTTGTTTCTTGTGCATGTGTGTGTGTGAAATTAAAAAGCTATAGTTATTTCAAAAATATAAATTCTAAGAATGAAAAAAAATTAAATGTTAAAAATTAAATATATAAATTAAATATATATTATATATAAAATATATTAAATATATATAAAAAATTAAAAATTAAATATTTTCGATATCAAGTTAAATTGCACCACTTTACCACAGAAAAAAAAAAAGAAAAATATGTATGCATAAATTATTAAAGTTTCTGCAACGCAAACCGGTTATTGATAAGTAACAAACAACTTGATACATAAGCAGTTTGCAATATAATTATAAAAAATTGAATATATATTTTAATGCGTATATATTTTAATTGCGAGATGAGAATTATCTCGATGAGAATTAATATCAGTAATAATACATCAGTTAAAATCTCAGAAGCGCTTAAAAAGCCATCTTGCAATCTTGCTCAACGGGAGTGAGTCATAAACCTCATTTTCCAATGGCTTGACATTGTATACAGAGAATACTAATATAATTTATGTCACAGAAGGAGGTTACAATTACAATATATATTTGCGTTGCTAAATCACGCGCGAATGCTTTGCATGCCGAGACACGCGAGTAAACAACCAAGTTATTCAATATTATTAATAAGCACGATTTATAAGATGTGATGGAAAAACTGGATCGATCACAGTCATTGATCGTACAAGATAGCTATTACATTTTTTTTTCTAAAACAAAGTAGCAGGTTTACTCACTTAGAGTTAATGATAGATTATTCACGATTCATGCTAGTCTTACGTATTAATTGTATAGAAGGATCTCATGGAATATATGAAAATTATACTTTACTTTGCCGTTGATGCGCCAACGAATTCGCCTGCAAAAAGACGGGAAAGGGCTTACGTCTGATTGTGAGTTTACAAAGTTCCAAGTTAGTAACAAGTCCGACTTGCAGCGATGCACAAGCTGCAGGTATGGAAGTGCAGCTGAACTAATTAAGCAAATATTCTCGACTAGAACCCTTCAGAATATTCGTCGTTGCGGAGAAGTGCACTATAATTTTGGTTGCTTTCGCGTTAACTATGTTTCTACGGTAATAAAACCAAAGGCAGGATAACGCGATGCTTTATGTGCACTGCAAGAGACATACGCTTAACCGGGTCTGTCTGTTAATTTTTATCAAACAATTGATATAAAAAAAATGTAGAAATTCTATATTCAAAGTAACCCAATCAATCTGATGAATCGAGACTAATAGATGAAAAAAATAGACGCTAGTTAAGAAACTTCTCTCTTTCATCCGCACCTTCTGTCAAATCTTCTGTCAACGCGGATGAATCGCGAGGAACCTTGGAACGTTGGAAAAACAGACTCGGTCGATCATCGGAGCGTTGACATACCCAGGATTCAATTGGTTAACGCGATTAGTACGACCTTCGGGATGGGTCGGACGACACATGATCTGATCGACGACCGCGCGTGGGCCCTCGATGAGCGCGCTTTTGACGAGCGCAATACTTTAAATTCGCGTTCAAGGTTCGGCGATGTCCACGGTCGAGCTATATCGCCGACACGTGCTCCTACAATGGCCAAGGATAGTGAAAGCCACGTACGACTAGCGCACGTGCATCGTGAAACAATTTCCTGCCGTACGCTCGAATTCGCCGATACGTTTTGTACCACGTGGGCAGTTTCACTTTGACGTAATCGAGGCGCACGTGACGAAGACGAGACTCCGTGATTGTCTCTGAGATAGAAGGGAACACTTCGTGAACTTAAAAATTCTGATTTTGATTTTTAGTAATTTTAATAATTTATTTTTAATATCTTAATAATCTTTCGAGGAAATAATTTTTGCCAAATATTTTTGAAAAAAATTCCTATTCTGTTATTTTTAATATTTTAATAATTTTGAGGAAATAATATTTGTCAAATATTAAAAAAAAAAATTCCTATTCTATTTAACCGCATTAATAAAATTAAAAAAAAATAATTTTCAGGGATTTTTGAAAAAATATATTTCAAAAATTATTTTTTTTTTAAGTTTTATTAATGTGGTTAAGTAGAGGTTCCTACCACGAAATTTTCCCCTTCTTAAATACGCATAAAATTTTATTTTATTTAAAATCAGAATTTTTGGGTTCACGAGATTCCCCTGTTGGATGCCTTAGATAGGGAAGGATCGCGCTCTGACTATAAAAAGCCACATTATGCATCGTGTATCGCGACTGGTTCTGCGATTGCCTGGGGCACGTTAAAGGAAATCCACGCGTCACTTAATGATCCCGCAGATCGTAAACCGGACTGTGCAATCATTTGCATAATTGACGTATTACCGATCGCTTAGGGAACTATCGCTCCCGCTCCAGCTCAGAAACTTCCATCAATCAATCGCAAATGACGGCGTAATGCATAACGAAAGTGTATAGTATGTGTTAGAAGAGGAAAGTACGGAGAGATCTGATTATTAATCATTTTTGCAATCCTGTTTTAATAATCATTCATAAATACTATTATGAAGTGTAGAATGCGATGTATAAAAATGATTGACAATACAATAAGAACACTAGTTTGGTTTCAACCGGAAATCGTCATTTTAGACAAGAAATTAATAAAATTATCATGCCAACTAAAATATGAATATACAATTTTGATTTATAATTCAGACAAAAGCACAGACAGATATCATTTATATCATTGATATTATAAGATAAAACGCAGCCGATCTTGGAAACTGTTCAAGAAATCGTGAAGTTTCTTACGGGAATTATACGAAGCAATCTAAGATCGCGCAGGATTTCTCAAAAATTTCTCTCTTTTTTCTTCAAACTGATCAGTTAACTTTCGTGTCCTGGCCTTGAAGAGAGGAAAAACAGGGAGAGCAAGATGAAAGTCGACGAGAACCGCGAGAGAGATTCGAAGGGAAAACTGGTGTCGCGAACGAATCGACAAGAAAAATTCAATTGTCCTGAGGAATCCGAAGAGGCCCTTATCTCAAAATCATTCTCGGGACGATTGGGCGGGAAATTTATCAAATTTCAGAAAAATATACAGCATCCCTCCCTCGCACATTGATAATGTTTTGAATACACGTGCTCCGTCTTTTCGCGAGCGACATTCGCGTTGTTTTTTTTTCCTCTCTCTCTCTCTCTCTCTCTCTCTTTCTCTCTCTCTCTCTCTCTCCTCCAATTTTTCTCCTGTCGATATACCTCGTGTTGAGAGAAAACGCAAGAGAACGGAAGAAAAATTTCCCGGTGGCTCTTCTCCGCTGCACTCTACTCCACTCTACTCCAAATGGACCGCGCGAGAAAGGGGTGAGCGGGGGGAGGGGGAGAGCTTTTCTCTCTGACATAGACATTGCGCGATGGTCCGGCGAACTGGATTCTACAGCTTGGTGTTTTCAGACGAGTACCCGTTAAAAGGACTTCGCGGAATTGAGATATCAATCCTGGAATATTGCTCGCGAGTCGGATTTTGTTCGATTCGTTCTCGCCATTTCGGGGGATTGTTAGGAGAGCGTTCTGGATACGCGATAACAAAAAATACCAGAGCAAAAACAAGCAGGTTGATTATACACGATTATTTTTTTTTGATATACAATTTAAAGGTGAAAACGTACAAATTAATTGACGCCCATAAAAATAAATAAGTATATGAAATAATTATAATAAAAATAAATAATTATAAATCCATCGCGATAATAATTTCCCCGCACATCTATATATATACCCATTAATTGTAACGAAAATTCAGATGAGTCGATTCGAGCGTAATATTCTAATAAAAAAAAATATATATACGAAAAATATACTGTAAATTCAACGAAAAAAATATTAAATACAACGAGAGGAAATAGCGAATAAATACATACGTAAATAAATACTGTTGGGATCAAATGTAATTCATCAAATACAATTATGAATTATTGTATCGATTAAACCAACATTAATTACAGTAAATCACATATATCGCGAGATTTTGATTAATATCGGCGAGTGTTGTTGATTAATATTTGGCTATAATGCCCGCGAGATATTTCATAAAAGGATACATACACACAAATATTGCCCCACATTTTCACGACGTAATTGTAATTGTAATGTATTTGCGCGTTAAACATTAATTTTTTTCTTATACCTTCCATCCTCCATATCTTTTTACGATGTTTTGGATTACGATGTTAAAGAAAGTTTTATCAGTCGCAAACACTAGATTCGAGACTTATAGCGACTCGTGCGCAATTCCATGAGCAATATTGCGACAAAGGAAAAGAATGCTTGAAATGTGAGAAGAATGGAAAAAATCCAGAGAAGAAGACACTTGCAACATTGTCCGCAAGAGCAATGCTAAAAGACGAGAGAAAAATCAAGAAGATTTTTCTAAGTGATGTGGAAAAAGGAAAGGGGACGAGAAAGATATATATTTATATTATACTCTTTTATGTTGCTCAATGTGCATTATTCGAAAATTTCACCATAGTTGCATATGAAATTTCCAACAAGAAAAAAGCGCGCATAAAAATTCAGAGTTGTTATTGTTACATTCGCAGCGAAGTTGAATAAATCAGATGAAACAAAAAATTACTAGTTGCTACTAAATAAACCCACATGGACCTATTCAATTTTTATATGTTAGAAAAATATTCAAGTATCTTATAATAAGATCGAGAAAGACATCGATTAATCAAGCGATTTAAAATGTATTATTTTCGATAAATTAATTTGACAAGAATATTAAATTTAATCAGAAAAGATGAACAAAATATTTTGTCGATTTGGAAAATTAATTTGAAATGATTATGATTAAAATGTGGAAGGATAAATTTCAATTAGAGATATTATAATTATAAATTTAACATATAATTATATATTATATGTAATTATATATAATTTTAAATTATGCAGAGTATGTAACTATATAGGATGTTTCTTAATAAGTGCGAAAAATTTTAGGAGATGATTCTTTGTCAAAAATATAAACATATATTAAATTAATATAAACATATTAAATATAAATGTATAAATTAATATAAACATATTAAATATAAACATATAAACAGATATTCCTACATCCCTCCCAGTAAAGTTACACTCCTCTAAAATTTTTATTTTTAAAATTTTTAGGTTTTTAGAATTTTATAAAATTTTATTTTTGTTCCAATTTTTTCAACATTTCCTCTAATTTTATTTCTATTTTAAAATTTAACTTCTCGTAATCCGAAACTAAGCTATTTAGCATCGTGCTGTGCACAATAACGTATTTTATTTTTTTCTTGAAAACTACTGATTTTATGAAAAAAATAAAAGAAATAAAAAAGTTTCTAAATAAATAAAACTTTTTAATGCATATTTTTAGATGATCGTATTCGGCCCAAAAAGTTGTAATAAAAAATTGAATAGAGGTTGTTAGTTTCATTCTCTTGTAACAATACGAGAGGAAAAAAATATTAATTAATAAATAACCTTTTTAATTTGTTCCAAATTTGAGAAAAAATTAAAACTCTAATTTTTACCTCCATTTTTGGAGAAGTGTAGCTCCACAGGGAGGGATGTGGGAGTATATGTTTATATGAAAAACCTTCCCTTAATTTTCGACAAAGAATCATTTTCTAAAATTTTTCACACTTATTAAGAAACACCCTATATATATAGTATATATATGTAGTAATATATACATGTGTTAATTAATAAAATTTATGTGTAATAACTTAACTAATTAATATATAATGTCATTTATTATATAATTAATTTGTTAATTTGTTATTATATAATTAATTTATTATCATATACATAATATTCAATATTATATAATTATATACATAATTATAGACAGAAAAATAGAGAAATTAAGAAAAATAAAAAGTAATTGAATTTAACTAGACATAATACACACAACCACAAATAAAGCACTCCAGAAAATTACACATCAATGGAGATCGGTTATAACCTTTTGAATTAAAGCGAAGGTCAGAAAATTACTCTAGCTATAACCTTCGTTCTCTCGAAGTACTTTACTCAATACATGTATTTGCGCAAGAGCTCTTGAAACGTTTGCTCTCGCAAACAATTTCATTGTAATTCCCGAAACGGATGTATTATTTCGCGCGTGCGAAGATCTCTGGGAAATTATGTCGAATGGATGGATGGGACGGATCGTAGCAATCGAACTGCTGGTATCGTCTAACTTATGCAAAGCGAAATGCGGTGCATGATTTGCGAAACACTCTACCAGTAACATACGTGAGGTATTAATGAGGACATCGCGTTAAATCCTGAACAATGTCTGCGAGGATCGAGACAAACGCGAACATTTCCATTTATAATAACTTAATTGCGCGAAAATTTACAACTTGTTCTCATAACAGTCGGTTTACTGATCATCATCGTGACGAATCAAAGCATAATATTCACGATGCTTAATAATCTACGATCAGATATCCCTTTAAAAAAATAATAAACATATGTTTATAATACTTTCTGCAGAAATATATATTTATTATCAGAGGAATTTTTTTTCTCCTACATAATTAAAATCGTACTATTTTTTTACTTATTGTTTGACAATATATTCTTCAGTATCTTCTAATAAAAAATTATTTATAAAATTATTTATAAAATGAAATAAATAATTTATAATTATAAATAAAATGCGAATAAAATTTAATTGTAAATAAAATATTAATAGAATTTAATTATAAATAAGATGTTAAACAAATTATTTATAATTAAATAAAATGTTCATAGAACACAAAAAATTAAACTTTGAGCCTCCGTAAAAAAAAAAAAGTTAGAGATATCCGTACTAATATTCGTTAATATTTTTCGTTCATCTAAAATCACCAAAGTGACACAGATAATTTCTGGAAGAATATCTACATCATAACTTAAAAGTGCAGAAGCTACTATTCGGGCCAGGACACGTCGCTTTGTCGTTAATTCGCGAAAACGTGAGAACAGAAGTAATGCGGGAGAGTTTCGTTTTTCCTTGCATTCTCAGCGTTATCCTCTTACTTCCGGTGTCTCTTACAGCTCGGACGCCGAGTTGGCGACGTTGGCGTTTTTTAAAGAGACACCGGGGGGGACGAGAGGGGAGTGATTCATCGCGCGCTATTACGCCGTAATAGAGGAACAAAATAGTCTGCTGGAGGTATTCGCGCAATAGAGACAGCGTGAATAAAATTTTCATACCCCGGGCTCGGGAGTTACGCTGCACTTCATATCTCTTTTTTTTTACGCGCACGCGGAAAACGCAAAGTCAGATACGCCGCAACGACATAAATTTCCCGGAGAGAACACTTTCCGAATGCAATGACCAAGGAGATAATCACGAGAATAAAACGTGCAGGTTGTCTCGTAAAAAGATCACGAGAACATCGATGACCGCGCGAGTGCTGTATAAGTGAACGATCTGTCTCGAAAAACAGAGAAGAACGAGCCGCGAAGAGAGAATGCTCTTTCCAATTTTTCACCAGAATTTTTATTTTAATTTAAAATAATTTTTATTTTATTTTTATTTTCATTAAAATTTTTTTATTTTATTTCTATTTTCATGTAAAATCAATTTTGAAATTTACAAATTACTTTATATAATTATTTTTATTTAAAATAATTTTGAAATTTAAAAATTATTTTATATAATTATTTTTATTTAAAATAACCATTTTATTTTCATTTTAATTTAAAATAACTTTATTTGATTTTCACTTTAATTTAAAATAATTTTATTTTATTTTCATTTTAATTTAAAATAAGAAAAATTTATGCATTTTTTCTTTTTAAGGAAATCAATTAGATTTATTTAACAAGGCTCTTTATTTGGCGATCTACACGCTTGCGGAGAATGGAATACGATGAAACGGCAATAGAAAAACGTGAAGGCAATTTTCAAGAAATAAAACTCGCGAAAATCCGAGAGAATGTCAATTTCACGGAGGACGAAGAATTACAAGAGCATCTAACGCAAAATGCTCGACATATGCACGTAAGTTTCTGATGGAAAAGCCATAAGCTCGGTAACTTTTGCTCCTCCTCAAGTTCCTTTGAAGTCGAGCGGAACGCGAAGCACTTTGTGAAACTGTAAGCTAACTTTCGATTAAAATCTCCGCGAGGGAGAAATCCGCTTGATGGGGAAAAATCTCGCCGCATTTTCGACGTAAAACACCCCACAAAAAAGAAAAAAATAATAATAATAATTCCGTAATCTTTTAATTTGCGTATCGCACGATACAATTGCAATTACCTTGAGTGGAGAGGATTTTTTGAGCGGAAAGTCTTCGCGAAATTATCGATATCAATCCTCTTCCTCATCGCGTTAATTACTCGTACTCATCGCGAATATCACACGCTCCCGTACGTTCGTACAAATGAGCGAGACGATCCCGTTTTACGCAACGTATGTGAGACTGCACTATGCGAATTGCTATTCAATGTTTGTTTACGTGATGTAAGCGGAACGTCGAAGCACGTAGCGCTATTATATCTGTAAATAATAAATATTTGGCGAGAGAGAATTAAATGCATGCTGATAACTGTTATCTGCGGATCCCCGATGCACGCCCCGATGTCGCGGAAAATTTTTAATCGACTCGCCGCTTTAATCGCGCTTTTTAATGTGGCTCAACGCGCCGATTATATCGAGACAATGCGAGGTTTATTCGGTAGAATTAATAGCAATTTTCTTTCGCCTCTATTCGTATACACAAGCTTTGGATTTAGAAGCTGGTATGATCTGAAAATAATATATACGGTATTGTAGAAAGGGAAGCTTTTCTTTGAACACGAAATTATGCCTTTGAATAATAGCATTGTACTCTATTATATGAGAAAAGAGTTATTCGCATATGAATATACCTTTTATCATGTGTACAAAAATTTAGTGTTTTTATTTCTATTCATATAGTCATTGAAAAATGAATTAAACATATAAGTGTGGAATATATTGTATTTTTTCATTAAAAAAATAATAAATGTCAGAGTAAGTTCTATTTATTGAATGTTGACGGTTGCAAACTAATTAAATAATTATTTCTATTCGCAATATATTTATTCGCGCAAACGAATCAAAGTAATTGCGTTAAGCTAGAGCGACAGATCCTGTGAATGCCTATTATAAATCCATAAGGAATTCGTAAAAAATAATCTCCAAAACATCTTGTAAGTTTCCTCTGTAGATTTTGATTTGCAAACGACACGTTCGCTATAATTTTTCACGACATTTTAAGAACGGAATATCTTGTACGGAATATCGCATGTAGAAAAATATATATTATGTCATAATATACTTCACACATCGCAGAAGGTTTCTTGATTAGAAAGCAAAAATGCTGCAAAAAATACGATATTCGTATTTTATATTTTTTCTTAATTTTTCAGGGGGAGGGAGAGAGGCCTATATTTAAATCTTGTAAAAAAATTGCCTAAAAATTTCCTATCTTGTAGGTATTTTTGTTCAAAATTTCCGATAAAGAAAATATTTTTGAGATTTTTTTGGTTAATTTTCTACAGTAAATTTTTTTAACATGTGTCTTCTAACATTTTTTAATCATACGAAGGAAAAAAATAGAGCCTCTTAAGTTTCAAGTGCTAGGTTTTTAATGCAAATTCAAGTGCTAGATTTGTAATGCAAATGTACTAAAAAAATGTGAAAATTTTTATATATTATTTTATATTATATATTAATTAAATTAAAAATATTGCTAAAAAAATATAATATAAAAAATATAATATAAGACATAATAAAATATATTATGAATTTAAAAATATATAAAAATGTGAAAATGTACTAAAAAATGTGTGAGAAATATATTTAAATATATTTAAAAAAGTTGATACATATATTCATGATACATTTTAAACACTTAATTTACTTGGTTTGCCTGTACTTGACTTGACTTGACTATTTGCAATAAAAACAAAATTATCAAACAAGGAACTTTTTTAAAGAAATAAAATACGCAATAAAATTCCATAAAAATTCCCTGATTTTTCCAAGCACAAAAGAAATTTCAAGTTTTCCATGTTTTTCCAGAGAGACACCCTGTTGTTTCGCGAGTGTTCCGTATAATAAGACAAGTTTTACCGCAAAATGATGTTGACGCACGAAATCGCATTCCTAATGAATAGCATATATTCCGTAGACTAAAAATTCACGAGAAAGTGACGGAGAGGATAACGATGTATTCTGATTTCAGCAGAAAGAAATAAGTATAACCGCGCGAATAAATGATGAAGCTTGACAGAAGAGTTCTTTATATCGTAGATGCTGTTTTGCGTCGAAAGGCGACGAAATAGATTCGCGTTTAGTTCATAACTCTCTACACGATTACATTGAATAGATACTGTTTCTTACGTGCCTCATAGTACAGACTATAAATGCATAATCGGTGTAATAAAACTGCAGTAAAATATGACGACTCGCTTTTCAGATATGATCGTCAATCATGCTCAGACTCAGCACGTTTCGAATAACAGACGTGCTTGCGTGATCATTTTGTAATCAAGAATCGGATGTAATGCATATCGACGATGCATGCTAAAACTAAATCTAATCTTAATAGAATAACGGTAAACATATCAAATGTGCATGATGACATTATTATGTAATAATGCGCGATTGGCAGCAATCGGGAATGAAAAGTAATCGCAGTGATAAAGGTAAGAAATATTATGTATAAATCTAATATAAATTAATTCAAATTTTCTCTACAAGAATTAAGTAAAAGTAATTAATTCAAAGCTCCTCTAAAAATAATTAAAATTAATTAATTCAATTTCTTCTTGAAATACCTAAAATTAATTTTTTCAAATTTCTAAAAATTCATTGTAACTAATTAATTCAAATTTTCTCTAAAATTAATTAATTCAATATCCAAAAAATAAAGAATTAAAATTTCCTCTAAAAATATTCGAAAAGGAGAAATGATATAGGAGAATAAATCGCATATGCACGGAAAAAATTGAATTGACAAACAAACAATATATTCTGTTAACTTGAAAAAAAAAATGATAACAAAATTGTATGATGTTCCAGGAAGTTTAATTAATAAAATTTTTAATATCACGAGAAATAAAAAATTTCGAAATTTAACTGCCGGTGAAATGTTTACACGGAATATTCCTTTAGCGAGAGTCGTAATGTTTCGCAATAATGTACAATCTAGGTCTCGGCGAGGAACCTTGAAAGTGTTGGATCCAAGCCCGAGAAACTACGTCACCGCACGATACTTTGTACGCCTACACGTTCGAACACATGCGCTAAGAACACATACCAACGCACGAGTGAGGCCTGCCCCTGTTTACACGATGTTTCGTGTATTTCACAAGTACAATTCTCAAACTTGATATTTAAAAGAGGCAACTTGTTCATGAGAGAAGTTTCCGCGGAGAAATTTTCGCATTGATATTCTTAGCCTGGCGAGGGTACTTTCGTTTCCTTCGGCGAGTCATGTGTTCTCGCCTCTCGGGTCCTCAATCACGGGAAAAGGAAGAAGGAGAGGGAAAACCTGTATCAGATATACCGGATGACTTAAGGTCTCAGTTTATTCTGGCAGCATTGAATGAAAAATTGATCACTTTGGCATTTTATATTTTTTGGTGTTTTTATTGATGTTTAAATGTTATGTGTCAGTAAGCTAAGCAGAGAATCTCATTATTAAACAAAAAAACTAGATATCCAGGATTTAAAAATACTGACGTATTATTCAATATTAATAGAAACATAAGTCAAACTAAAAAAAAGATCAACTTTTAATATTCTTTACAAAAAAGTTCCTAAAAGTCATCAATTTTTCTCACTGCTAGAGTAAACTGTCTTTAATCTGCTCGAGTTCGCTCATCACGTCATATTTATAATCGAAATTACTCATTAATCCAATCGAATTAAAATGATTATGTCAAAGATTTGGATCGAAGAATAATTTTCATAAAAAAGAATACAGCGAATGACACCGTATATTGTATTTCAAATTCATCAAGCATCAAATTTATAAATTTAGTATTGCGTGAATTATGTATCACATACATGCGTGCACACTTTATTATACACATTGTATTTATGCAAAAGATTGCACGTAACGTTAGTCTGATTATACAAAGAATTGTGTAATCACAAAAATTCGTGAAAAAGCAATAAATATTCTCGCGATTAAGTTTGAGAGAATAATTTTTATTATAAAATAAAAAAAAGCCTCAATAAAAATAAAGAAACATTTTCGATTCCTTTCGAAGGAAATTGTTAGCAATTAATTATCTTATATTTTCTTACAAATTTTCAGCAGATTTCAGCAATTTTCAGCGGAAATTTAAAAGTATCATATCATATGCGTAACTTTTTTTACTATTTATTTTTTCTATTGACATTTCGCGATAAATAAAAAGCTATAACCGATATTTCAGGACACATAAACGTATCGCAGTTTTGGGCAACGATAAAAAAGAAAAAAATAGAACGCCTACGTGATGCAGCGCTTCCGTCTCGTCACAAGCGTGGGAGGTTATCCGATGGAGATCTAAAGTAGTAAATTGTGCAAGTTGTACACACATTGTAGGTGAAGGTAATTCAAATCGCGCAATGCAGTTCTATGACAACACAATTCAGTAGTAGGCGCAAATAATTCTATTCCGCTGATGTGTAATGCTTCAATAGACTGATTAAAACGTTGAAGTCTTGATAAAGGATGATTTGTACAAACAGTGGCATCGCCAGTCGATACTAGAGCGAGATTGGAAGTTACCAAATTCGTTTAATCGAATTTATTTTCATAAATAAATGCAAATAAGTCTCGTAAGGTCATTTTTGGATCCATTTAACGTAGAGCGAAACGTTTTACAACAATGAGGGTGTCTATTGAATCTTGTAAAAATATTTCCTGAAAAATTTTCTACGTATTTTTTACGCTGAAAATTTTAGATAAAAAAAATATTTAAACATTTTTTGACAATTTCTTACAAAATAAATTTATCTATCTGTCCTCTAACATTTTCATACAACGTACATGCGAATGAGAACATCAAGTCTCTTAAATTTTAAGTACTAGATTTACATACATAAATTAAAATAAAATAAATATAAATAATATAAATATAAATAATATAAATAATACAAATAAATAAACATAATAAATATACTTTTTATATATAAATATAATAAAAAATGGAATAACTTTTATATGAAATAAGAATTTTTTATTTGCATAAAAATTTCATTTCTTGTCACTAAAAATTACAAATTATAAGGAACAAACACTTTATATTCAATATTTCGTTAAGAGAGATATTGAATATATAAACAAAAACATAGATACATATTTATAATATTTTAAATACATAATTAAATTCTTGGCTTATTGATTATTTACGATATAAGAAACAAAATTATCACATGAAGGAAGAATTTTTTAAAGAATTTCCCGAGTCCCAATAAAATTCCACGGAAATTCTTTAATTTTTCCAGATAAAAAAATTTCTGAAAATTTCTCTGATGATTTCCCATGTTTTTTCAGGAAGGACATCCCAAAAAAGAAATGACTCATGATCACTATATATTTCTTTGCTAGTTGCTTACTTTTTAACCTTGATATCGTCGATAATTTCATCAAAATTCGCGCGCCTCGAAACTTTTCTCGTTACCCTAATTATTCGAACGACCGTTATTATTATCTTGCTCTAATATGCTCGCAAGATGTGCTGAAAGTCAAAAGCTTCCCTAAATAATTTTGTTCGTGAAAGGAAAAAAAAAGACAAAATTAGTGAAATGGCATAATAAAGAAAAATATACAACAAAGGATGGATTATTTTGATCGCTCTCGTGCTTAACACACACATACATACACATACACATACGCATGCAATTTCCGTTCTCCTATCTCTCAACCAAGATTACGTATCCTATGGGACGCCGTTAAACATAAAGGGAGAGAGAGAGAGAGAAATCTATCGTCCCTTCCGGGCACACAAGAAAGATAATGCAATATCTATGGCTACGAGAATTTATCGCTGGAAGTACAAAGCTTTCAGGCTTTGGCGTCCTCAATCGATCCTCTTTGCTTCCTCTTAATATCGGTCCGCGTTTTAATGAAGCCGGCAAGACGCTTCTCGCTCGTCAATAATTCGAATTATTCGAGAAACGAGTGTGCGACAATTCGAAAAATCGAGGAGAGAATCGTGGCAAATGGTCCGATGACGAAAATTAAACTATTGTACGTGTGTCTGACATTCGCCGTGTCAGCGACATTTTATCGGCGCAAGAGAAGAAAATGGAGACGGAGCGCGTATACTTGTTATATGTATTATATATTCCTGGCACAAATGGCACCGGAATGCTTTCGTCTCGAGTTAAATTCGGTGTTTCGCGTTGGACATAATAAATTTCGAAATGCGGCTCCCTTTAGTCCCGTTAAAATGGATCTCTTGATAACTCTTGCGTACCCCTGTAAATCGCGCTTCGTGTAAATACGAAGGAATTTTCTTCCTCGCGTTTTTCTCTCCCGCGAAAATTACCGCATTGTATAAATTCCTCGATAACCCCGTCAGCCTGACCGTCGTCGATAAACTGTAAATTGGAAAGCGTACGCACACGAACAATACACACAGATCACCGCCCAAATATCGCGGCGCTGCCCACGCGGTAAAAACGCTAGACCGGCACGAAACAATTTCTTTAAAGGGCAGTGTGAGGGCGAGGGAGGGGGAGGGAGGGGGGACAAACGAAACGCTGTTGTGCCTCTCTCCAGGATCAAAAGAACAAAGCAACTCGGGCGCACCAGTCAGCACTTTCGAACTCTCCAATAGAGCGGAGAATAGGTGGGTGCGATAGAATCGATGGGATATGCGAAAGGGTGGAGCATCTATTTGCTGGAATGTCCAAAATCTCGCGAGGAAATTCGATTCTATTTTTAATATGTGCATATTTCTAATTTGCACTTGTGCCATATTATTTAATTTCTTTAATTATTTCTATTACATCAGTTAATTTTTTTATTCACTTAATCAATTTATTTTTTAATATAATTATTTATTATATTATTAGTATATTGTTATTTGATATCATTATGTATCATATTTGTTATATTATAAATATATAACAAGAATGTTATATTATTACATAATACTATATAATAATAATAATACAACATTCTTGTTATATAAATATTTATAACGGATATGATAAATAATGATATCAAATCAATATTATTAGTGTAATAATAATAATAATATATTAATATTTATAACAACATGAGTAATAAAATAGTAATAAGATAATAATATAACAATAGTAATATTATAAAAAAATACTAGCATCATTAATATATTTATTCTATTCCTATTCTGTCAATTACATATCTCTTCGCGTCACTTTCGTTCAATTAGCAAAATTAGAGAAAGGACAGCGCTATGGATTCTCCTGCTTTGTTCGCTCCGGGAAATAAGAAAGAAATTTTCACGGCGAAATTTTAGCGACACGCAAGGTACATCGCACAAGTGCGTTTGAATAATGACCGCGGCCGAATATAATGCGCGGCTGATTCATCGCGCCGCTGATAAGCCAATTCAATTTCCGTGGGGGGAGGGGGGAGACCGGTTGCCCAGCAGGTGAGATTAATCGCCCTGAAGGAGGCAACCTGTCTGTAAGGGGATGGGTGGGGAGAGGGAAAGGCAACCGCGCGCTTGTCGAGGAGTATCGTCCCGTTGCAAGAGGGAAAGAAGAGATCGAGGGAGGGAGGAGGGGGTGAGAGGGGGAGAAAAGAGGGGATCTTTCTTGCACGAGATATTCCGCGGACATCCACCGTCGTCGCGGCTAATTGCGGCGCATTCCCCCTCCCCCTCCCCCTCTCCCCGCTCCTCTTCCTCTCAGCACCTCACGGATGGGCCCCTCGCGGCGATTAATTACCCGGACGAGAGCGGCCAATTAAATGCGACAAATCGTCTACATTGCCGCGCGACACAGTTTACCGCCTCCCCACTTCCCCTCGCTTCGGGTTTCCGAATGAAAGCCGGATTAGGCGAGCGATTGTGAATGAGGTGAGAGAGGCGAGATAGATATCGCTTTCGTTCGATGTAATGACGGCATGACGTATACGTATGCACAATATTATTTCATCAGTATACTCTATATATAATGGGAACGATTTCGTTTGAAATATAAATCGTACTTTCATCCCTTGTTGATGACAACACTTGACACAAGTCAGATTCCAATTTGTCATCGTTTTAATGATATAAATAATAATTAATATAAATAATAATTAATTAGAAATTAGTATGAGTATAAATAATAATTGGGAGTAATTTAAAGAAATTAATTAATTAAGAGATTAGCATGAATATAAATAATAATTGGGGGAATTTGAAGAAATTAATTAATTAAAAAATTAGTATGAATATAAATAATAATTGGGAGTAATTGAAAAAAAAAGATTTGTATTACGTTATGTTGAATATCAAAGATACTTTCTGCTGATATTCATCAGAATCAGCGATAGCTCTTCTGTATATTATAAATTCCATTTGATCGCCATTTAAAGAGCAATTATTAACAGTGTTATGCACGCATGAATCTGTTTAATTTATGCGATATATAATTTTATACGACTAAATATCCTAATGAGTGCAAGTTATTGTGTCAATAACGTACGGTAATTAGCTCATTAATCCATTACTCATATTCGATAGCATGATTATGTAATCTTGATTATTGGTACTATTTTCGATTCCATCGAAATAATCCATCACTTTTATTCATATATCGACGCTTATAAACTATAAGAGAAATGTCTATATTAATTAAATTATCGATATTTCTATTTATTTCTCTCAAAAGTAGAACAATCAGGACAAAATCTCTATTAAAGAATATCAAAAATACAATTTGAACATTGTCGTCAATAATAAGACCACATTTCACATTATAATATTTAAACAATACATATAAATAGGATCTAAATATGATAATATAAGGAATAATATTAAAAAGGTAAATAAAAGCATAAAAAAACATCAAATCCAAGTAGAAAATATTTTTGTTATTTATATTAATAATAATAAAAAAAATAATTAATAAAATTATTTTTTCCAGAATTTAATATTCTTTTTAGAATTTAATGTTTCTTTTTCGATTTAATGTTTTTTTTGACCGATATTGGCTCTTATTTGCCCTTTATTATTCAATAGTAATATTCAAACTTCCTGTCTTTCACGATGGTTAATATTACCGCTTTGTTTTACAGAGAAGAATTCAATTTTCTCTTTGTAATCCGTTTATCTATAATCTCGCTTTATTTTAGATATAATTTAGCGCCAGAACTTACGTAAACTTTGGGGAATACTGGTAATCTCTACATCTCGCAGTCGTGGTACGTGCGGAATATAAAGTACCATTTATTACTTTCATTACACTTTAATCTTACTTTAATGAAAAGAATTAAAAGTTTTTGCAGCGAAAATTAGTGCAAATTTGTTATCATACGTGATCCCAACGTAGTAAGAATAAGTTGCGAGGATCTATGTAAACTACTTTCAATGTAAACGACATTCGATTAAAGAAAAAACTCCTATTCTTGCGCAAAATTTTTTCAGTAAAAAATTCTCTTTAAAGGAATAAGCCTATGAAAAATGTCGGGATTACGTATTTCCATTTTAATTTATTATATTTTTCATTATTACATATTTTTCATTATTATATATTCCGTTTTATTATATTTTAATTATTAAATTATATCTATTATATATCCAATTTATTGTACGTATTGAAAAAAGAACGAAATGAAAGTCATGCAATTTTTATGAAGCAATAAAGCCATTCGATGCAAATATAAAAGTATGTAAAAGAGATTTATTTTTGGCACGATAATCGAGCTTATTAATTCTTTTATTTCCATCTCAGCTGATCGTAAAGTATTCTTCTTCTGTCAAGTGCCTTGAAATCGATTTAATTATTGCGATTGATAAATGTTCGTCGTAACATATCGTCGGCATTTTCATCACAGCAATAGCACGGAACACTCCCGACGACATCCGATTAACCGACGTTGACCCGACGTCACTTCCGTTATTATGATCGAATTGCCTCGACCCTCGGATAGACGGATCCTCCGTGGTTAAACAGCTGACTCGTGTATACACTGTCCATAGTATATACGGGTTTATGGAAACGTCCCTTGTTAGAAGCCAGAGGTTCTCAGTCAAAGGTTGCTCGATTGTTATTTCCGTGTAATAGAGGGTTTAAAATTTTGTCAAATTTTTTGTAAAAAAATTTCCTCTAGTCTTCCTGGATCTTTTGTTTAAAGTTTTAATAAAAAGAAATTATTCTTTGGATTTCTTTTGGGTGCAATTTTCACATAAGTTTTTTATTATGTGCTTTTCTACGTTTTCTACGTTTTTCATTCAAATGAAGAAAATATAAAAAGCTACTTAAGCGTCAAGTGCTAGATTTGAAAATAGATTTCACAAGACAAATATTTTTCATAACATTTTTAATTTCTTATCATTAAAAATTAGAATCAAAAATATGAACTATCCTATATTTTTGTTAAGTTTTATATTTCTGTTAAGAGACATTGAATATACAAGGTATTTCTTAATAAATGCGAAAAATTTTAGGAAATGATTCTTTGTCGAAAATTAAAAGAGGTTTTTCATATAAATATATACTTCTAATCTCTCCTTGTGGAGTTACACTCCTCCAAAAATAGGGGTAAAAAAATTAGGTTTTTATTTTTTTCTCAAATTTGGAACAAGTTAAAAAAATGAAATTAGGTGGATATCTTCTACTAGTAAAAAAGTTATTTACTAATATTTTTTTCAGCCTCTTGCCTCTCTTATAAGGGGATGAAACTAGCAACTCCTATTCAACCCCTATTTTTTTTATTAGAACTTTTTAATGGGCCGGAATATGATTATCTAAAAATATGCATTAAAAAGTTTGATTTATTTACAAACTTTTTTATTTTTTTTCATAAAATCAGTAGTTTTCAAGAAAAAATAAAATACGTTATCGTGCACAGCACGATGCTAAATAGCATAGTTTCGGATTACGAGAAGTTAAATTTTAAAATAAAAATAAAATTAGAGTAAATGTTGAAAAAATTGGAACAAAAGCAAAATTTTATAAAAATCTGAAAACCTAAAAAAATTAAAACTTAATTTTTACCCCCATTTTTGGAGGAGTGTAACTCCACAGGAAGGGATGTAGGAGTATATGTTTATGTGAAAAACTGCTCTTAATTTTCGACAAAGAATCATCTTCTAAAATTTTTTACACTTATTAAGAAACACCCTGTATCAATAGAAATAAATATACGTATATTTTAAACACGTGTTTTTTTTAATTGGCTCGCATTTGATTACAATATATAAGAACAAGATAATCAAAGGGCGAATTTTTAAAAAAATTTTCCGAGTCTCAGAATAAAATTCCATAAGAAGTCTCAAATTTTTCAGGTATAAAAAATCGCCTAAAGAAATAAAGTGATGAGGAAAAAATAAAGAGATGAAATATAAGAATGCTTTTTTATACGATATAACATATCCGATATACGAGTATAGTAATTGAAAACTGTTTGAGATAATAATATATTCTCATCCGACATTCCAATTAAACGATGTAATTATGTTATCTCGTGAAGGGTCAAAGTTATGATTTATGTTAAATTCCGACATTGTTACATACAAATAGTTGTATCAAAATGCAATACGCTATGCGGAGCATTTCATTTGCATCGGTTTCGAGCGAATAATTCGATGAATGAACAAATTAGCTTATTACTTTGCGAGCGGAATAATATATCTATATATCTATATATCGATATCACGAGATATCAGTCGCTATCGATCTTCGCTAACAAACCGCGGATTTTCCAACGAGGCCCATTAAGCCATCGATGGTGGAAAACTGGAAATGTAGCAAGGCACTATGGCTAATAGTTTTCACATTGGCCATCCTTGTGCAATACCACGCGCGTGAACTCGCATATCGTTATTGAATGTGAAAGGGATCCGGCTAATAGTACGCGAGATGCAGTAATCCATGCGATTCCCGTTGGACCACCCGGTGTATCAATGTTATTCGCACAAAATCATAAAAGAACTATCGAATTTATATTCTTGAGAAAAAATTAAACAGCGGATTAAACTTTTTTTCTTGAATGGAATGCAAATAAGTGACAATTTATGTTAATAATATTTTAATTTATTCGAAACGAAGAGTGTCATCATGACTTTTTATTTCTAGAGAGCAAATTATTTTTTATCTATTACATATTATATGTTTTAATTATTTTTTATTTATTCTATTATTTATTTTCAGTCAACTTCATAAAAATTCACAACACGTATAAATATTTACATATTTAAATGTGTATATTTTTTTATCCCCATAAAAAATCTGTTTTTCGATATTATATATATAATCACATGTCAGCAAGTGTAAATAGAATTTTTTTTGTATAAATATCAAGCGATACGCAAATTATTCGGGTGTGAAAATGCGCGCGCGCGCGCACGTCTCTTCTTTACGGCCAAAATGTAACATGCAACTACTCTGAGAAAGTTATTTCTGCTAAAAGATGGCCGTGATTCAGCCTTGCTTTGCGATAAAACGTGTTAATAATCTCATCAAAATTCGACGCGTAATGATGACGCCAAGTTTCACGGTTGCTCCGACTATAAAATGAAATTGAATACAGTTACGAGAAGATTTTTAATTGATTGCAACTAAGAAGATTCTTAATCTTGCACTTTTCTTGAAGAAAACTGATTTTTTCTCTTAATTTATGTCAATTACATTTATACAAGTTTGACATTAATGACATATAAATCGATATATTTCAATGTGTTATCAATGTGTACAAGAATATTAAGTATATAAAAATATTTTCTCTCTTTCTTTCTCTCTCAATACCATCCACAATCGTCACAAATTCTCTCTAGAGGAATCCAATAATTTAATTATTAATGAACGACGAACGGGAAGAATTTTCCCGTTCCGATAAATGGCTTTTCACACTCCTTCGGCAATATACCTCTCCCCGAAATTGCTACGATCAATTTTACTCACGGGAATTAATCGCCGAGCGTATGAGGTGTCCCGGATAATTTAATTTCTCATTAGACACACGACACTATTCTCGAAACGACATATGAACCAATATATGTATATATATATATATATATATATATATATATATATATATTTATATAGGATGTCCCAATTATCTTCCGTCATCTTTCAAAAATAGATTCCTGGGATCATTTGAAGACAATTTTTCCCCAGCGAAAATGTCAATGAAGGCCATCATTTTTTGCATGTTCCCGATTTTTGTCATCATATATCTTTGCAATTAAGTCTTAAATTAAAACTTAACTAAAGTAAACTCTATTTAAAATTAATCAAAGAATATGGTTTTGTTATATATATATTAATATTTTATTTCTACAAAGCTTAGTTTACGAAAAACCTTTTATTTCCAATCACTTATAATTCGAAAATTATTAGTGCCTCGACATTTTCGTTGAAGAAAAATCGTCTTCAGATGATCCCAGGAATCTATCTTTGAAAGATGACGAAAGATAACTGGGACACCCTGTATATATATATGAAATATTCATTTTAAATGATTCCTTATCGAACGAGGTGATCGAACATAAAATTAATCACTTGAAAAGACACATTCTAATTTAATGGTCATTTGCACGAGTTCATTAGATCTGATACAACACAGAACGTTGTAGTAATATTGCGGGAATATTGCAATATTCTTGCAATGTTGCAACAACATTGTAATATTGCCGCAATATTGCTGCAATGTTGCAAAAACATTGTAATATTGCTGCAATGTTCTGTGGTGAATGGGATAATTTGGTCATAAACTCCTTGTCGCTGTTATTATGCCACTGATGATGCGTCCGTTAACATGAGAACTGCTACATCGATTATTTAGATCCGCTTTCATGAATATTTGCACTACCATTTGCACTACATTTCATTATAGTAATAGAAAAAAATTGGAAATAAATCGTTGCGATAGATTGTAGTAAGTAAAATAATTTTTTTTTCGAACAAGATAAAATGTCTCGTTTTAATAAAAATCTTCAAGGTTTCTCATGAACCGTATTCTCTGATTTGTACTGTATCGCACATATTATATTCAACGCTAAGCCATTATTTACAGTCGCGCGACAGGGTTTAGATAAATATAAACGCATTTAACTGGTGGCTGGATTCCACCGGAGGTCCAATTATGAAGTAATGATACGGCATCTAATGATACGATACCCTACCTAGATCGTAATCCTATCCATAATGCAGACAGAGACGGAAAATTTAATTAACCACAGTTAGCCTAGTTGGTGCAGCCAGTCCTATATCCGTCGGCGTTTGGTTGCGAATGTGAATTAGCACAAACGTTATTATCCGATGTCCCGAAATTAATGAACGGTGATATCCCTGTTGCCCTGTCCAAAATTACGATCCGTCCAGGGCGTTTAAACGTTAATACGTAGAAAAACAATTAATTATAGAAATTATAGAAAATACTGGAAAAATTAAATATATAAACGTGCACATACATTATACACATTATACACACACATACATGGTTGGAGTGTCTATTTGAACCTTGCAAATAAATTTCCTGATCCTTCAAATAATATTTTGTTCAAAATTCCAGGTAAAGAAAATATTTTTTAAAATAAGTTTTTTTTTATTTTATGCTTCCACGCTGTTATATATATATATATATATATATATATATATATATATATATATATATATAAAACAGCGTGGAACCATAAAATAAAAAAAAAACTTATTTTCAAAAATATTTTCTTTACCTGGAATTTTGAACAAAATATTATTTGAGGAATTAGGAAATTTTTTTATATAAACATATATATAAATATATATATATATATATGTGTTATATATATGTTATATAATAATATCATATATATCAATGCGCATTTATATCTGAAAAACTTAGATGCTCCTTAGATGCATTATTCTTCAGAATAATGTTGAAAGCGAGTCATTTCAAGCAGCTTTATGCAAAACGACGTGTCATCGTGTGCCTGAGACGCGCAAAAGACGTCCTTTTACACAAAATCCGGCGACGTGAGAAACGTATCTCTCGCCTAAAGAAAGCCGTACGAATACACGTATATACACGACGATGTGTCTGTACGTCGTGCATACGTTAATGCGTTCGTAACCTGGATCTAATAGACTCTCTCGAAACAGCGACCTTTCCGCTTTGACGAGCGACGAAGTTAAATCGGAGTCGTTGCATAAAAAGAGTTAGTTCACGCTCCCTGTGCGCGCATTTACCATTACAATGCTCTTTGTAATATCGAAAAAAAAAAGAATAACCTCGAACGTAAATTTTCACTTAAGATAAATGTCTCTCGTCTCCCTCGGAAAAAAGAAATACATACGGCTGTTATAAATTATTCAGTATTACTATGACTGAACTACGCGCTCTATGTACCTTGTCTAGAGCATCGGCACTTTACAATGGGAAATAGTATCTTGAAACGTCAGAGGGACACGAGGGAGGTAAAACAGAAAAGGAGGAGGGAAAGGGGGAGGAGAGACAAGCGTGCGCCTGCTTCTTCCCCGAGGATTTAGCGGACACGAAAGAGAGTTAAAACGTTTGTTATTCGGTGATTAATGGCGAAGGGGGGGCGCGAGGGGGGCACCGCGGTCGTTAGGATCCGCTTTTGTTCTTTTTGTTAACACTTGGCCTCTCGCGGTTCCGCTTGCTCGTATCTGATTTCTTTGCGCGTAAAACGCTCGCACGCTTGATATATAACCGCCATTTTGTCGCACGCCGTTGCACTTCGCGCGCGACCGCTGAGTGTTTTTATTATTATTACGCGATGTTAAATAGCCGTTGAATACATGTTTGATATGTGTACGGGGCGCGGTTCACGAAGAAAAATATAAGTTTAAAGAAAGAGAAAGAGGGAAAGAGGGTGTGTACTAGAATTGATTTTATAAAATAAAGTAAATGGAAAATTTTATTAATTTATTAATTTTTCTATTTAATAAAATTTTGTTAAATAAAATATTTTATTTTTACTAAAGAAAATTCAAAGAAAAAGGGGGTGTGTACTAGAACTGATTTTACAAGGTAAAATAAAGTAAACAGAAAATTTTATTAATTTATTAATTTGTCTATTTAATAAAATTTTATTAAATGAAATATTTTATTTTTATTAAAGAAAATCCAAGGAAAAAGAAGATGTATACTAGAATTGATTTTATAAGGTAAAATAAAGTAAATGGAAAATTTTATTAATTTTTCTATTCAATAAAATTTTATTAAATGGAATATTTTATTTTTATTAAAGAAAATCCAATTCTTAACGAGTGTCGAAATAATCATGCATTTTTTGATATATTCATTATGTTTTAAATTTATATGCTTTGAATAAAAATACAAAGAATCATTTATAAAAAGATAGTAAAACGTACCAGAATTAATTTTATGAAATTAAATAAATAAAAAGTTTTGTTAAATCTTCTTCTTCTGCCATTAAGAATCGAAGCCGCTTCCTTATTTGATAAAATATAACGAAACTCGTTGCTATATGATGTTCTATTATATTTTATTTTATTAAAACAAATTTAAAAAATTTTTTATCAAATAAAAATTTTTTTAAATCCAGATGCTTCTTTATTTAATAATTTTTTTTTATTTCATGGCTATCGAGATAATCTGTCCATTTTTTCATATATTTATTAACCTTTCAAAATCACAATCTTTTTTGTATTCCAAAAAATGGCGATGGGACATCAACATGGGATAGCTTCAACTAATTGTCTCCCACAAAGATTGAATAATACGTAGAATAATAATGTATCGGAAGTCGAGATTAAAATTGCTACGATCGCAACAACGGATATTATAGCGCGAGATTAGAGACATACGCAACACATACACAGGAACAGTTAATGCATTACCTTCGACGATAATGTCACTGCGCAATATGTATACGGCACGGAACACTGTTAATAGCTTTAACAGGACGCTAACAGCTCATTTTCTGTACCGCCGTGATAAGTGCGTAAACGCACAACGCGGGGGAGATCGATTCGAAGGCTCTTGCCGTCGTAACTTCCTCGAAATGTCCTCGAAACGATATCCACCCAACCGGCCATAATCGATGACACGTTTCCAGATAGAAAAAAAATAAAAGCGTTATTACTTGTTGAGTAATATATCCCTTCCCTTTTGTCAACCGTGCGCACACAGAGAAAAATGTATACTTCAAGTAAATATTATTTATTTTGAGTATATCATAAGTTTGTATATCCGCAAATATATCATAAATTTACACAAGCATTAAATTTAATTAAATATATTCTAATTTTAGTAAGTGCAGTATTTTAGTCAAGAATATTAAATTAAAACAAAAATTTGATTTGCTTACTACAAGAGTTGACGTTTGATTTTTCTTTGATACAACTTTACAATATTCTTGAAGAAAAAATAAATTCTTCTTTTGAGTACATGATAATGAGATTTTCTACTTGTGATGAGTATATTTTAAGATTATTATCAAGAATATATTCTTTGTTGAAGAAAATTATTACTTAAAAAAAGAAAAATAAACTGAGTAATCGCTTTTCTTGACAGTAGAATGATATTTTTCTCTGTGCACGAATTTTACCTGTTACAAATGTTTCTTCCGATCTACGATAATTAATTGACAGATGTGGAACGTTAAAAAGAGTGCCAAATTCGATGTGAAATTATTGCAACCATTTTTATTCCCCCTCTATGTATTTATACATTGTATAAATACATAGAGGGGTAATAAAAATGGTTACAATAATTTCACATCGAATTTGGCACTCTTTTTAACGTTCCACATCTTTACATTATTCGTATATTAATCAATATTAATTTTAATTCGTTATATTAATATTAGGATTATAAAATACATTACTATAAGGACGTGAAAAATGGAAAAAATAAAATTGAAAGGCGGGGATTTTAATTTGACGGTATCCTCGATTAAAGCAATTTACAATGCGAACAGTTAAATTCAATTTTCTCGCGATTTTCCCCTATTTTATTAGAAAATATATTGGAGAGGATTCAATATATATAAATATAAAATTTAAAATTCGAATATAAAATATTTGGTTAAAACTATGCATTAATCACTCGACGTGTATCCTTGTCAAATACGTTTTCAGTCAAACATGAATTTATGATAATTGGATTCGATTTTTTCTGGACTGAGTTCAATTTCAATCGAAAATATACTGGATCCTCTAAAGGATCTCTCCTCGAGTTCAAATGTACATTTAGTATCTCGTTTCGAAATTGCAATTCTGAAAAAAAAGGATAACGATTTCGTGACTTTTGTGTGCCTCGTCAGCAAAAACTTTCGAAGCAGATTTGTTGATCGCCGTTGAAAAAGTTCGCAATCACACTGCAGTTCTGTATCACGGCTCATTACACGTGTAATAGGAACGAACAAAGCGTTCGAAAGGAAACTGCCGTCAGATCGAGGCGAGGGAAAACGTTGAGCGAAATTAGAGATACCAAACAATGAGACTACAAAACAAGTAAGCGATAAGTATTGTGCCTTTAGAGCCAAGAAGCTAGCTGCATTTCCACGTGAACGAAACATGAGCTTATTACATTACTGTGTTCATCTCATTATACCGAATATGATGATCTCATTATATCGTTGGACGTGATCTTATTACGGTGCTGATTAATTTTCACCCAGTTCGATTCAACGCTCGTGATGAGATCGCGATTTTTGTCCATCATCGTTTTCGAAATATTTCAGAAACAATTTTCATATGTTAGAGATATTAAGGCAAAGTATAATATCAAAAATTTCATGTGATACGTCATCGTGAGAATTTGTGATTCAAGTCATCGTAAATTTAATAAGGTTTAAAAGACGCACGCGACACGAACATTTATCTCATTTGTCTATTATATTCGTAGCACTATGATGTTATAAGGTTTTCAATATCCCCAACATGATGTCGTAATCAATTTTTCTAACGTGTATTATATAATATAGGATATTTATGACTCATAGCTGACATTATGACATAGTATCATGTGCACATACTGATAACAAATAAATTGAACCGCTAAAAAAACACCAAGTCGAGAATAATTTAAAAAAAAAGATATTCTAAAATTTAAATATTAAAATTATGATGACATTTAACATATATAATTAATATAGTGCAAAACATTTTTAAAATAATAATATTACTGTAAATTCGCAGGTTATAGCAGAGAAATTTATAGAAACATTGAAAAAAATAAATTTTATATATAATTAATAATTAATAATTTACATTAAATATACTAAATAATATATTATATATTGAAATTTAAATATTATAAAATTAATTAAAATTAATAATTTATAAATTTAATTTTAAATATTATAAAATTAAATATCAAAAAATATTATAAAATTAAATATCAAATTTTTTAAAAATAATATATTTAAATTTAAATATTATATAAAATTAAATATCAAATTTTAAAATAATAGAATTATTTAAGAAAATAAATAAATTTTTGTATATTTTATCAGATATAAAATTTTTAATCATTATTTTTATAGTGAGAATAATGTATATAGAAACAGTAAAAATCGATAACACAAAATATTCATTATAAAATAGTCTTAAAAAAATTATATTAAATTATTATTTTACTAAATAATAATATGAAAAATAAAATATCGTTTAGGAATCGACGCATCAATTTCTAATAATAGCATTTAAATTACATAATTGCGATATAAATATTGTTTGAAATCATACGCGATATTTTATCGATATCAAACAAAATTTCACAAAGCCTCAATTGCTCCTATTCATATTATGTATGTGCAAGATGGCACACATACTTGCGGCAAGAAAGCTTCTGATTAATTATACGTGGCAAAGCCCACAAGCTTCATCCGAAAATACAGAGTAATTAGTCATGAGAGTCAGGTACATGCGTTATTATTAAGGAAGGAACATACGCACGCGTACCTTCGATTTATTGCTAATCGAAGGCCGCATAAACAAAACTTCATTCGCAAGAGTTCGATTCTTGAATAAGAAAATCGCTCGAGCTGAAGATTTTTTAAATAAAATTATTATTTCAAGTTAACGTGCATACAGGAGAAATAATACAAGAGACTGGAAAATTAGGGAGATCGATAGTTACATTTTAATAAAGCATATTTAATGCGCATAAAATAAATATTTAAACATTTCTATGAAGAGATTTTTACATAGCTTTTCTCAATTTCATATTTTACCAATTTTTTTCAGCAAAAAAAATAAATCCCTAAAATATTATCAGTTGTGGGTGGAAATAATATGTCAATTAGACGGGCGAGTATTTAAGAAATCGCGAATATTTTGTTTATTTTCCTTTTTTCTCCGTAAAATTGCATCAAAGCGTGAGCACGAAAATATATATACTTCGCGTGCTTAAAGTCGGCAGACGCGTTGCACGATAACGTCGCTGTTAATAACGGAGTAATTCATTAGAGTTTGCCACCCGCCGTTTCATGAATTCACCGATAAATTCGCATTAGTACTCTGAGGAGAACTCGAGAATTCGCGTTCAAGTTACAGTGATCTTGCGGGGGCAAGAAAGAGAGAGAGGAAAGGGGATAAATAAACTCGATGGCGCGATCAGTATTGCCTATTGACAAGCCAGGGAAGTTAACCATTACAGCTGTTTCAGGAATACCGAGAAACTTCGTTCGCGAGGAACAATTAAAAATAATAATAAAAAAAATAATAACCGACGACTTCTTCGAAAAAATAAAATAAAATAAAATTTTTCCTGCTAAAATTAATTATGTAATAATTCGTCCTGCGATCCTGTTGTCAACAAATCAGTGCTGATTTTCGGGGCATACAATGCGCGACGATGTAAATGCCTGAAATTATATCAATTTTCCGACAGCAAAACAAACAACTCGCTTCAAAGGGAAGCTTTTTTATCAGAAAAATATTAACGCCAAAAAATCGACAAAAATAGCCGGAACAGTTTTCAATAGTGACCTTGTCAATCGCTTATTCAGTCTATTTTCAATCAAAATGACATGAAATTTATTTGCAATTAATGCGAAATTAAAATGTAAGATTTATTAAATTATAAATATAATAATAATTATATTATTATATAAATTTATTAAAAGAGAAAGAGAAAAAGAAAGAATCTAAAAATTATAATATAAATATTTCCATTCAGGAAAGAAACTTTATATTTGATTGAACAATGATTTAGATATTATTTAACAAATATTTAATAAATTTTATAAAAATATAAATTTAATATTTATTAAATTATAAATATAATAAAATCAATGCCGAGCTCGAAACTTGAAGATACTTATACGAGAAAAAATATATTCACGTTCATATATCAATTAACTAATTAATTGAAAAAAAATTACGATACAAACGACACAATATTGAAAAAATATTTTTAGCAGTTTCTCTTGAAAATAAATATCATGTAGATCAAATCTAATTTTATTAAGGAGCGAGAGTGCAATTGTGTACATCACATATAGCAGAATAATTACTAATTATTACTAACTAACCTATCATTATCTGTCTTTTCTTATCCCTGAGTTGATATAGATCAGAATAATTTATTTTCACTTTCTTTTTCGTACGCTTGAGTACATTTGATCGATATTTTTTGCTGAGCAAGCTTTTACTGAATTTTTATTATGACTGAAATAAAGTCAATTTTAAAAGTTAAGCAAATTGATGTCACAGGACAAATGAAGTCAATTTTATAACTTAAGTAAATTGATTACAGGACAAAGATTTTGACATCATTGTTACAAGTTTCCTTGACACATTGACATTTAGTATGTAAAGGAATCATTTTACGTAACTTGAAATATTTTGAAAATTATTTACTTTGTTTCAAATAAAAAAATTGCGACACTTTATACAATTTTCATTACTCAAGAGTGCAAGAGACTGCACTCTTTCCCGTCTAAATTATTTTTCGTCCTTCCAAACATCAATAATTACAGGAAAACATTTTTACAGAGCTTTCCTCGATAATTAAGTTTCGCTTATATGTATATAACACGTGTAAAGAGAGCACTCACTCAAGTCTGTCGAGATGATTCTCAGCAGCCTCGCAATCGCTATCGCGGCATCTTTCGCCTTATGAATTCTTCGCCGAGAATGATCCCGAAGAAGCCTCGCTGTTGGTCTCCCTATCCTTCGTTTTTCACTCAGCTTGTCGGAGGAAAGTCACGAATTTGGGAAAAACGCACACACGAATCACGGGGGATTAGTCACGCACAGAAAACGCACATAAACCGCTTCGACAAAAAGGCAGGGTCGACTTTTCTGGCCGGCTCTCACCGCGCGTTCCAATCTGACAACCACGTGGCAACGAGCGTCTACCTCGGGGGGAAAAGCGCCGAGTAGAAGAGAGGCGAACGCGCGACGCGGAGCGACACCGTGAACTGAATTCGGCGCGGCTACGCTCGCAGCCCGATTGACTGCCGCCCGCGGCGCCCCCGCGCCCCCGTGCCCCCGTGGCCTCGCTCCCACCGGCCGCCGTTGTTTATCGATACGTATTTTCGCGGTAATACGCTCGCTCGGTGCAGGCGCGGGTCGAGAACCGCAGTTACGCTCGATCGGAAATGCGGCGATTTACTATGATGGTGCTGAGGGTGGGAGATGACTCGGAAATTTGAATCAACTAATTTTAATAATTTAATAATTAGAGACTTGGCTGAAATAATCAAAAAATCAAAAAGAAAATGGCATAAGAGCCAACGCGCGAATTACTAATAAGCCTTTACACAAACAATTTTTATTTTAATTTCAAGAAGGTTCCTGTGTAAAGAGAAATAAAAATAATTAAAAATAAACATACAATTAATATACATTAAAAGTGTAGTGATGGCGATAAAGAAGGATAATAAAGTAAATATAAAGATTAAGGTTCATATTATTGGTATTATATGAGGAATGAAAGAATATTTTATTTAAGAATAAATATTATTAGATTGACAATTTAATGTTTTAAATATTAATATAAACTAATTCTTTACCATTAAAAATAGAATAAAATCTGTTATAATTGATTTAAAAGATCAAAACTTAAAATTCAGTCATTTAATGGGCAAAAAATGATATAATTAGAATGTAATCAATTTTTAAAATTATGAAAATTGATTACATTCTAATTATATAATTTTTTCATGCCCATTAAATGACTGAATTTTAAGTTTTGATCTTTTAAATCAACTATAATAGATTTTATTCTATTTTTAATGATAAAGAATTAGTTTAATATTTAAAACATTAAATTGTCAATCTAATAATATTTATTCTTAAATAAAATATTCTTTCATTCCTCATATAATATCAATAATATGAACCTTAATCTTTATATTTACTTTATTATCCTTCTTTATCGCCATCACTACACTTTTAATGTATATTAATTGTATGTTTATTTTTAATGTATTTCTCTTTACAAAAGAACCTTCTTCAAATTAAAATAAAAATTGTGTAAAGGCTTATTAGTAAACCTTTTTTTAATCTTTTTTTTAATATCTTGTTTTTGTAAAGAAGTCTCTTTCAAATTAAAGTAAAAATAATTTATCGACAATTTTCCTAAAATAAAGCGAAATTGAAGCTATATCGATCAACTATTGCTTTAATAGTTCATCAAGCATGCTACATGCTTTAATAATTTATCTCATTATAAGAAATTAGAGATTATTAACAGTTATCTATCAGTGTTAATAGAAATTTTTTAATAATGCAATGGTTTGTACAAAAAAGAAAGCTGGAAAATGAGAGAATAATATAAGCGAATTCGGAGCAAGAAATAGAAACCATCGAGCATGTTCGTTTTGGAAAACTGATCCAGCACTTGCGATGCTCGTGGCATAAACTGTTTGTGCGGGTCGACCGTAAACAATCCAAAGAGACAACCGACAGAGAATCTTCCTATGGCGAAATTAAATTGGGGAACCGTATCGTAAAGGGACAAAGCAAAATAAATTTACAAAAAGACAAAATGTGATAAAAAATCAGGATATAAAACGTAGCAACAACCGAAGGCGTTTTCGTTGTCCTCATAGGAACTTCCTCGCGGACTCGTTTGGTCAAGCACGGTTGTTTATCGATATAAAATCGATTTTAAATTCACACACATGTATATATACAGGGTGTCCAATTTTCATCTATTGTTAATTACAAATTACATATTTTTTCTTAGAAACAATTATATGTTTTCTTTATACCAATTGATTCCTCTCATTATAAAATCGATTTTAAATTCACACACATGTATATATACAGGGTGTCCAATTTTCATCTATTGTTAATTACAAATTACATATTTTTTCTTAGAAACAATTATATGTTTTCTTTATACCAATTGATTCCTCTCATTATTTTATACATAAAAGCATTAAGGTAAGATAATCGAAAAATATTTTATGGTTTGTATAAAATTAAGAAATTATTTCAAGCCTCATAACTCGAAAAGTACTCAATGAAAAAATATTTTATTATCATGTTTTGGACAGCTCTCGAAATAAGCAGTAAAAGAACAAGCAATAAAAAATAAGGGGTGCCGTTTAAAAAATTAAAGGTGACCTACATATGATCGTCAAACAATTATCCAAAGTCAAACCAATGGCATCACCTTATGCCCCCCTTCGAACCAAACAACTTTTGTCTGAAACATTTTTCTCTACGACTGTTCCCTGCAAAGTTACTAAAGATAGTAGATTAAAATTGGACACCCTGTATATACATATATACACACGTATAATCGGACCACACCTGGTCCGAGAGAACAGGGTTATTTCGAAGATAAAAGAACCACTTACTGATGCGATCTGCGTGATTGAATTTTGGAGTGTACCATGAAACTGTAGGCATTATTTGAATTATATCCCTATATATAATATATACACAGGATACGTGGGGGAGGACGATTATATAAATATATATATATATATATATATATATATATATATATATACACCAATAAATATCAATGTTCATCGAAATCCGAATAACTAGAAAAACATACAAATGCAGATTTTTTTAAATACAAGTTTCAAATTAACCACTCGATGAACAAAAATAACTGAAAAAATATTGGATACGAGTAATCTTGTAAAGCATGCACAAGTTTTTTCGTTTCGGATTTAAACATTTGACAAATGCGTGCTTCTGCGACATTTAAAAAAAAAAACATTTAGGAGCGTATAATGAACATTAAGAAAATAAATTCGCGAAGCTAATGTCGTATAAACCTCTGCTCATTGAAAAAAAAAACAGAGATAATTGACTGTTAGTTTCACAGATCGTTTTTTGGGGAAAGAGTGATTTCAGAGTGGTTTCCGAGAACAATTTCGGTTAATTAGCGGGTAATTCGCTACGAAACGCGAAGTAAATGGAGAAGCTAATTCGTTTGTTTCACTGCTAATTCACCGCGTCGAAATCTGGTAATCTGACGTTAAAGCCACCACGTGGCTTATTCGCAGAGATGAGATTAAGTGAATCGACGCGCAGCGCGATTTAATCACCGGGAAATCGCGAAGGTTCACGGACTACCTGAGGGATAAGCGTTGACACGAAGTTACAGCAGAATCCTCCCCGATAACATTCCAAGATACGTGCGAAATTGAGCAAAATGTCTCTAAGAGAGAGGGACCACCACAAACGTTGCATAGATATTTGTATCCTTTGTTCTTGATTTAATATTAAAAGGTATGGCTTCCAAACAAATTTAAGAAGATTCATTCTCATGCTTTCTAAAAGCAGTAGAAAATCGTTCAGAAACATAATTCGTGCACAACAATATTTTTATCATAAAAGATAAAGGTAAATTTAATCACGGAAAATTCCATGTGGTTTCATAATATAATAGCATTACACTGGAACATAAAAAATATAAAAAAGAAGAGATTAACAATATACATGTCACAAAAATAAAATTTAAAAAATAAAAAAATAAACATAATTAAAATAATAAAAAAATAAACATAATTAAAGTACTAAAAAGATATACATAATTAAATATAATTATAATTAAAAAATATAATTTTAAAAAATATAAAAATATAATTTAAAAAAATTTTTTTAAACATACATAAGTATTCCATCTCTCTCTCAAACTTCAAATTCATTAATCATGTAAATTAATAGAGAGATAGAAGAAAGTTCTTCCGTGTATTACATTATATATCTTGCTTAGCTGTCCAAATGTTTCGAATCAGTGACAAGCTTTCAATATAGCATATTTTCTCTCTCTCTCTCTCTCTCTCTCTCTCTCTCTCTCTCTCTCTTTCGCTCGAGCCCTCGAGCCAGCAATCGCTTGATGACTCGCGCAAATTGCGAGGAGGCAATATATTCCACGTGCATACGAAGGTTCTTGGCCCTCGCTCACGCACCGTTAAGTCAGCCTTAACCGAGCGCAAGTTCGAGGCCGCGTGCAGTCGAAGACACGCGGAACAAATGCAATTAATTCGATCGCGCAAGCCTCCTGCTTGGGAGGAACAAAGATGCCAGAAGCAAAAACCACGTTGAAAAGACAGGCTTTAAGCTTTGCCTCGGCTCAAAACGATTTATCCAACGCGCTTCGTGCAGACATTAAAAATTGGAGTAAACATTTTTCAGGATTTTTCGTAAGCCTGTCATGAACGGCCGCGATTAGGTGTGCGACATTTACGTCACAAAATATACCTTCTACGAGGTGTGTGTTTTAAGCCTTGTCAAAAAATTCTCCGATCTTCCAGGATATTTATGTGTTCGAAATTCTAGATACAAAATATCTTAGAGATCTTTTGATGAAATTTTATTGCATGCAAGTTTTATTCATGCAAAGAAAAAACACAGAGAGTCTTTGAAGTTTTCAGATGTTAGATTTGCAAGTGTACTGAAAGAAAGTGAGCAGCCTCCGTAAGATAAATATTTTTTTCATTTTGCATAACGTTTTCATTTTCTAGTTATTAAAAATTATATAATGAAGGAAATAATTAAATAATAAAAAGAATAAACAAAAGAAATAATTAAGTAATAAAAATATACTGTACATTCAATATATTGTTAAGATATTATTAGATATTATATACTATAAACAAAAAAATATATAGAAAAAATATATTTACAATATATTTTAAATACATACGCATAATTTATAACTTGATTTACCAGCGAATTGTCGCGATTATTTACAATATAAAAACATTAGCAAAGAGAAACTTTACGAAATACACGGGCTCCAATAAAATTACTTGATTTATCCTGGTATAAAAAAAAGCCCTGAAAATTCCAAGCTCTTTCCATGTTTTTCGAGGAAATAGTAGATACCTTCCTATCTCCGTATATCGTGAACTCTTGCCCGATCTCACACACGCACAGAAACACACCGGCAACAATCGTTTCACTGGGCCGCTCGAGCCAGGTGAAACCTGCGCCGAATAAATGTCGAGTGGCGCGCAGGTGCGTAAAGACGCGTGGCATTTATTAAGTGATTATTCGTATACCGGACGCAACAATCTCTTTTTTTCACATCGGATTTTATTCCGTCAAATGTCAAGCGGCGGGGAGAAACGCGTTGCGAAATAAGTCTTTATCGCGCCTTTAAGGCGCGTCCGCATGTCATATGATTCCCGTGTATATGTGGCATAATACGATATTGGCTCGGAATTTTCGTTTCTGGGGGAAGGCTTTCGCTAACTGTTGGGGAGAAAGGAAGATCTTTGCGAGAAAGAGAGAGAGGGGGGGGAAGAGAGGGGGAGGGAAGGAGGGAGGGAGAGAGAGAAACGAAAAGATCCATTCCACGTTTATATGAGAAATAGTAGCCTAGGTCATAATGTATTTACGTAAAGAGATTACGCGAATGGAAGCTATATCCGATTTCCAACGAATATTTCATGTCGAATTTAAATGCGTTTTCTTAACGAACGGTTTCAAACATACATTCGAGTGTATTTATTGTAACGATGAAAATGGAAGGAAATAGAATAGTCTCTTTTTAATGAGATTAAGGTCTGGATTAGCGTTTGTTATAATATATAGGGTGTTTCTTAATAAGTGAAAAATTTTAGATGATCCTTTGCCGAAAATTAAGGGTTTTTTTTAAATATAAACATATACTTCTACATTTCTCCCTGTGGAGTTACATTCCTTTAAAAAAAGGGGCAAAAATTAGGTTTTTATTTTTTAGGTTTTTATTATAATTTTTCCAACATTTACTCTAATTTTATTTTTATTTTAAACTTTAACTTCTCGTAATTCGAAACCCAAGCTATTTAGTACTGTGCACGATAACGTATCTTATTTTTTTTCTTGAAAACTACTGATTTTTATAAAAAATAAAAGAAATAAAAAAGTTTCTAAATCAAACTTTTTAATGCATATTTTTAGATGATCATATTCCGACTGATTAAAAAGTCCTAATAAAAAAATTGAATAGGGGAAATCTTGCTATAGTTTCATCCCCTTATAACAATACGGGAGACTGAAAAAAATATTAATAAATAACCTCTTTACTAGTAAAAGATATTCATTTAATTTCATTTTTTAACTTGTTCCAAATTTGAGAAAAAAATAAAAATCTAATTTTTACTCCCATTTATGGAGAACTGTAATTCCACAGAGAGGGCTGTAGGAGTATATGTTTATATGAAAAACCCCTCTTAATTTTCGACAAAAAATCATCTCCTAAAATTTTTCGAACTTGTTAAGAAACACCCTGTATAATAAGATCCCTGCATGCATATATGTGAACACAAAAAGATATACATTAATGATAAATACAAAGATGAATTGAAATCGCTGAATAGTTAGTCTCATCCATTTACATGTAATGTCAGTTTAATAATTTACCATCTGATACTTTATATTTAATTATTTATATATTTTTTAATATTTTAAAATATTTTAGTGAAGAAAAATTAGTAGAGAAAAATTTTCCATTGTTGGAAAAATAAAAAAAATCTTTTATCAAATCAAAATTAAACGCACATATTAAAACGTTATCAATTTTGATGTATTTTAAACGAAAATTAAGTAAATTTTCTATGCAAAGAGCTTTTATCCAACAAATGCTCGTTCCATCGAATGGTCCAATTTCTTGAACGCAAGAAATTTCGGTTAAGAATGATGCAATGATGTTCGTAGAATGTTTTCATTCGTAGAACGAATCGTAAAAATGTCCAACGACATTATTGTTAATGGGACGTCGACAAAAGATACTTGGCAGTCAAGGTCCCGAAGCAATGAAAATTAATAATGCATTCACCAGGATGACTAGTGCCAACTATTACGAGGTCGTACGCGGCTACTTTACGATCGTGAGATCATCATCGGTCGGCTGATAACGTGCGAATACATCGATATATGGACGCAATGCCTTTAACTTTCATATTTTCCAATTAAGCAAGCCGCCCTCTCTCATCGAAAGTTCACGGAGAAGAACACTCGTGAATTGCGCGAGTCGCCGCTGATGTTATCTTTAAAATTCAATTTTAGTCTAGGAGTTTTAATGAAGTAAATTAATTCATTTAAACGCAAATAGACGTTGAGAGAAAAATGATCTCCACGCATTTATAACTTAACATTTAAATTCTAATTCCTTCATAATTAACCCTCCCACAGGAGAATCAACGCTGGAGAATCAATAGATCATGCTTAAATTAATAAAGAGTGTAAAGGAATATTATAATTTCAATTTTGAATAAATAATTTTTTATAATTTCAATTTTGAATAAATAATTGTTTACACTACAACAAGAAGATAAAGAGAAAGAGAGATGGCAATAGAAGCTATTTATTTCACAAAAAATTATTTATTTTACAAAAAATTAATTTAAAAAAATGCCGCATTGTTATTTGACAATCTTCCTTTCGTGGCAAACAGACGAGACGTTTGTCAGCGAAAATCGCCGAGAGGCAGGCGAGGACAAATCGAGACGCGCTGAATACGGGTTTGCATAAAAAACTCGGACATTGATATGCACATGTGTTTGAATTCGACTTTGAATTCGATTTCGACGAGCGAGTATCGCTCGCGCGTAAAATTCTTGCAAGACAAACGTGCGAGTTGGAGCTGCTCCGGAATATAAAGTATGTCGGGGCCTGTGTGTAAGTAATACTCGATCGACCTTTTCGTATCGGGCGTTCGGATATTTTTAAAACCGGTTTGTATAAGTTTGTACCGCGCTACAAGAGCGGCCAGGCTAATGAACGCTTACAACAGTATCCCAACTGTGCGCGTTTCTGACGCTGAATCCCGTAATGAAAGTTAATTGACGGATCGGGGTCGATCGTGATTGTCGCGACAAAAACATGAGTGCGATGCATTTTAAATTCGCCATCGTTCCGTGTTTGCGCGGTTGTAAATTAGAAAGTTTCTACAAAATTGGGAAGACTTTCAAGCACGAGACCACCGAGGTGTGTATTCAAAATTCAGGAGGTATCTGATATTATCAAGAAATTTCCTGAAAATTTTGTAATTTTCTACGTATTTTTGCACAAAATCCCAAGTAACGAGAATAAAGATTTCTTGGTTAAATTTTGAAAGAAAAATAGAGCGTGTTGAAGGAAAAAACTGAATAATTCTCGTGACAAATATTTTTCGCTTGCATAACATTTTCATTTTTTAATCGCTACAAATTATACTAAAAATATTGAGTATTAATAATTGTATTCGATATTTTATTAAGATATTAAATATACGAATAAAGATAGATACATATTTATAATATATTTTGAACACATATACTTTACGATTTAACTCTTATCAGCGAATTATTCATAATATGAAAACAAAATGATTAAAAAGAAATTTCTTTTTTAAATTCCATAAGAATTTCCTGATTTTTCCAGGTACAAGGAAAGTTCCTGAGGAGTTTTTCCAGTTTTTCCAAGGACTGAAATTCCAACACCCTGAAATTCCTATTTCATGAGGAAAAAAGATTCTTATATAATTTTACATATATAGATCCTTTTAAAGACCATTCTCCTCCGCCAATAGGCGAATGTAATCATGAATAAAAAAGGACGATTAAAAGTACTCGACGTAAAAATTGATTGATTGAACACTCGACTGCGCGTCTCGATTAAAAAATAGGGTCGAAGGCCTTAAAGACAGTTTCGGAGCTTCTTCTATTGCGCGAACGTTTGCTCGGACCAGGGTAAACGAACCGTGAAGTGTCATCGAGACTTGCAGTGAGGTTTAGTCACGTGAACGGACGTGTGTGCAGACACGTATGAATATATGAGTCGCAGCGGGTCTTCTATTACCTTGTAAGAGTGTGCAGAGAGCTTGCCGCTTCTGGTTACCTTTGCTCGCGTTTACGCGAACGTAAAGTCTGATCAAATAGTCTCGGAGAACTCGTGCTATTGCAACTTTATAACCTGCAAGTTGATGTAATTACACAGCTACACAAGTTTCGTCGATTGTTACTGTTAAAGCTCTTAATTTTTTCATTATTGTTAATTAATCTGTATAATTTGTTACACGTATAAATGACTTATATATAACGTATGAAAAAATTATTTATTTAGATCTTTATATCACGACATACTTACGAGGAAATAAATAATCTAAATTATTGTGTGCAGCTTTGAGATTACAACAAAATGTTCTATTTTTTTAAAATAATGTAATTTTTTAATAATAATATATAAAATGTATAATTTAAAAAATTTTTTCAATTCATAATTTACACTGTTTTAAATAAAATTTATATTAAAATATTTATATTAAGTAATTACAGCAAAATATCATATATCTTTTGCAAATAATTATAGTAAATATATTTAAATTAAAAGAGAAAATTTAATATTATGCTGAGGAAACTACATCTGTTATTTGCAAAAAATCAAATTTCATTTCTAGTCTAATTTCATATATTTTTAAATAATTAAATTTAAAAAAATTAAAATATAACTAGAAAAAATAAAAATTATAATTACAAAAAATAAAATATAATTAAATTATAATTATAAAATAAAATATAATTAAACTGTAATTATAAAATAAAATATAATTAAAAAGTTCCAATATAATGAGATAAAAAATTAAAAACTTTAATAACAATTTGACCGAAAATTAACACGAATCAGAAATGAGAATGTCGGGAATAATTGTAAAAACGTGATTCATATTGGAGTATATTAATAGAATTAAATCGAATTAGAGTATATTAATCGACTTGATAAATCAGAAAGACAGAGAGAGCGATACAAATCGCCAGCAAGACAAATTGTGACAAATATATATCTCTTTCTCATTCTCCTTTAGCGTGTAATCCCACAATAACTAAGGCCGGTCAAGGTAAATGTAGTCGACTATCGATTAAATTTAAATTAGCTCGAGCTAATGTATCCTTAGAATCACTACGGATTTCATTCCAAAAAAAAAGCAATCGATACATCGATTCATGCATTGCGAAAATACGCGCGAAAACTTTCTTGATCGGTTTACTTGGAGAATCGATACGTTAATTTTCAAAGGTTTATATCGGATGATGATGGGAGACAAATAGCAAACTAGCCGACCGATAGAGCGTGTTATCGCAATGAGGTTTCCGCTAATTTTATGCTAATAAAGCAATCGCGCGTGCGATGATAATGACCCTGATAATGACGATGCCATTATCATTACGTCAAATTCAAAAACCGTAACGCTATTAACATTACGTCATTAAATCCGTATCGTAAAATTTTCCGAGCAAGATCGCTCTTTATCTCCATTTATTGAATGCGATGAGAATGACAGGAATTCCATTGCATACTGAAAAAAATCGATTGATTCAAGTTTCTTTTAAGCGCTAGTCAGTACAAAAATTACGATCGACGCTCGTATTTTCGCTCGTTTTATTCGGTGACCTGCAAAACTTGAGAATTACGAAAACGAATCGGGAAGAAAATCAATATTAATATATTTGTGCAACGCGTGAAGAACGAATGAAGATTATTAATTTCAATCGTTGTGTATGCAGGAGGAAATTATTGAAATAGTAAAATCGAAAGAGAAAAACGAGAGTTACTAGATTAGGTATAAGAGTAAAAATGTTTTTTTTTTTATGTGACAATTTTATATATTATTTGTTACATGTACACACACACACACACACACACACACACACACACACACACACACACACAGAGAGAGAGAGAGAGAGAGAATTTTACAGTGCAAATTATACGAAAAGTACATTTTTTACATTTATTATAAAATTGGAACATAATGACAGGATTTTTTTCATTCATTATCATAAAAATTGTAAATTATTCATCTATTTTTATTATTTGCTTATTATGCATTTCTTTGTGCCTCAAAATATTTGAATAATTGTAATATTCCTTTGTAAAATATTATTGAATAAAAATAAAACAATATCATTTCGTTTCGGAATTTTTGATCAAGAAAAATACCGTCAGATTTTTTTTGTGTCGCTGACCTTTGAGCCAGTACGGCCACAACATATATTTCATTGTGTTCATGAGAATGCATTAATCAATATGTAAATATCATACGTATTTCTTAATTTAACTCATTCGTGGCCTATGAAACTTATTACAATCCATGCCTTCTCTCTCTTTCTCTCTTTGTCTTACATTTTATTTTTCCTACAGTTCTCTATCTGCTTCCGAAGGTTTTATTTCCATGAAAACAGGAGTAATGTACGCGTCACGGGAATTTTCCCGTCGTACGTTATGCAATTTAAATTTCACTACAAGACGTCTCTCTCTTTTCCACACTCAGGAATATAAAATTTTCTAATTTAAAGTCAATATGTTTTTTCCTCGTAGAAAATTAACCGCATTATTTTTTCCTGAATCTTTTCCATAGATAAATATATCAACAAAGAAATGGCTCTATAAAAAAATATAAAATTTCCTCGACATATTTATTAAGTGTCCTCATTTTGACATTCGATAAACGTACTAATTTCTCCTTCAATCGATCATAAATGAAGAAAATGGCTGAAACTGTTTTATTTTTATAAAACTTTTCTCTAAGACAACTCTTTTCTCGAAGACCTTCGAGAATTATTCAGCAAGTTCACGTGAAGTAAAAGAGAATGGAACATCCTGTACATCGAAGAACCATGCACACCTGCATCGTGCATTCTACACACGCACGTCAGTGGTATTCTAATGGCAACCGGTGTTTCCCAAGCGCCTGTTGGGTCGTTGTTGACCCATTCGCTTCTGTTGACCGTCATTGTTTGTCAGTTTCTATCCTCTCCTCTTGCAATCATACGACAGAAAACTTTATTCTACCGAGTAATTATCATATTGGCTTGGACAATAACTCAACAAATGAGATAAATGGTGTTTTTCTCGAGCATCTGCAGCATCCTATTTGCGGTCCAATGTTCTTTTTGCAAAACTGCTGCAATTGGCTTCGCGCAAAAAAACCGATTAGCTCGAGCTGACCGACACTCAATGCTCTTCGTGCATTCACAGATCATATAGTGTGTTGAATCACTGTTCTACAGAGTATACGGAAAGTTGTTGAAATTAATCAATTGTTATTTTTAAATAGCATATAGAAAGCAGAGAAAATAAAATTCTTAAGTCTTCTAGAGGATACTTGGTTTTCATTTATATTCGGACTGAAGACAATCTTCGGAGATATTTTTGTCATTTAAACGTTTATGAAAAAATAACGACAATCTTAATGATACAGTATATTTTCGAACCAAGTCTCTTTTAGAAACTGTAAAGAATTTTCAAAGATATTTTCGATGTCTTGGACATATCTCAGAGAGAATTGAAACAGATATCAAGTCTCCGTGACAAGAAAAGTGTTTAGAAAGTAATGTGTCTTCCAAGAGGACATTTGGCAGTTTTCATTTACACATGGAGATATTTTTGTCATTTAATAAAAAATGTTGATCTTAATGAGATATAGTGTCTTTTCGAACCAAGTCTCTTTCGGAAACTGTAGAGAATTTTCAAAGATACTTTCGATTTTCGATATCTTGCACACCGAGAAGATTGAAACAGATCGAGTTTCTCTCGTGCTGAATGATATCAAAAAAATATTATATAGTTTTTTCCAGTTGTTGAGAAAGTTTTGATTTCATTAAATGATAATATCCCGGATTGTTTTCAATTCATAGGTAAACAAAAACTTTCAGTAGCATACAGAGAGCAGAGAAAATAAAATCTTTTAATAGAGGATACTTGGTTTTGATTTATATTTAAACTGAAGACAATTATCTTCGGAGATATCCTTGTCATTTAATAAATCTTGTCATTTAATATTTATGAAAAAATATGACGACAATCTTAATGATACAGTATATTTTCGAACCAAGTTTCTTTTAGAAACTGTAAAGAATTTTCAAAGATATTTTCGATATCTTGGACACATCTCAGACAGAATTGAAACAAATATCAAATCTTTGTGACAAGAAAAATGTTTATAGTTTTTACGGAAGAATTGGTTCGAAATATACCACATCATTAAGATTGTCGACATTCTCTTTCACAAAAGTTTATTAAATGACAAATTGCGGAAACGAATGCCTATTTTGCAATCCTTATTCGGAAGGAATCAACAAACTGAAGCAGCGTTGAACGAAGTGTATAAGCTTAAAAGGAAACTACATTGAGAAATAAAAAAGGTTTATCCCGAAGAATTAAGTACACAGAGAAAAATGTATACTGTATTCAAGTAAATATTATTTATTTTAAGTATATCATAAGTTATATCCGTAAATATATCAAGTTCACCACAAACATTAAATTTAATTGAATATATTCTGAATTTTAGTAAGTGCAGTATTTTAGTTAAAAAATATTAAATTAAAACAAAAATTTGGTTTGCTTACTACAAAAGTTGACGTAAAATAAGTTTGATTTTTCTTTGATACAACTTTACCATATTCTTGAAGAGAAAATAAATTCCTCTTTTGAGTACATGATAATGAGATTTTCTAACACTTGTGATGAGTATATTTTAAGACTATTATCAAGAATATATTCTTTATTGAACAAACCAATTACTTAAAAAAAAATAATAATAAACTGAGTAATCGCTTTTCTTGGCAGTAGAATGATATTTTTTTCTGTGTAGTTTTCATTTTTGCATGGACTTTTCAAACCAGCCTCGTAAAACTGTCAATTCATATAAAATAAAATTCTATCAGAAGACACTTTACTTTCTCCGCTCTCTGTATGATACTTAAAAATGACAGCTGATCAAGGAACATCCTGCATTTTGATTAAGCTGGGAACGAGACGTGATATTTCACATTCGGAACATCAGACGCAACCTATCGGGATGATGTATCGTTCCGATGGTACGATAAATAAAATATGAAATTGATGGGATAAAAGTTTCACTCACTATGAATGCGTACCGAGCGAGACGAACTAACGAAACGAAGCAAATAGTCGGGCATAAAGCATCAACCGTCGTCGTTTCTCCATGTGACACAACAGAGAACGTGACTTATAGCTTCTTCTGCCGATAATTGCGACCGAGTTACCGTATACTTGCGTAATGGCAGACTTGTTGTACGTATGTTGGTCAAGGCAATTGGGTTAAAGCGCTCGTGACCAACGTAAATATCTCGTCACTTTCACAGATCATACGAACTCTCGTCGCGTGTAAAATGCTCCGAAAAAATATGCGAGTTACGAGATATCGAACGATCTGTTCGCTAATTTTGTGAAATGGAGAAAAAAATTTAAACAGCACTTTCAATTAATGTATTACAATGGTAATACATTGTTTTAATTGTTATTAGTACTAATTAAATTTAGTCAGTATTAATGTCAGCAGAAAATTTCGCAAATTCTGTTGACGAACAGAAGTTGGATAATATTTAGGAGAGAGTGACAATTATCCCTTCTCTGGCAGTGTGTCTTTTGTCATCTAGGGAAAACGTTTCTGAGACACCGGTTATATCACAGACCTGCCAGTGAAAGGAAGGACGCACATGTGCGTTGAATCAAGAGGATCGTACCTCTCTTTCTAAACATATCATTAAAAAAAATAATAAAAAGGAGGAAAAAATAAAAAAAAATTCACAATATTCACGCTGATCTAATGATGATTCAGTGGCAATTCAACGATACTCTCGTGCTCGAGAGAGCTGAAACGCATTTTCTTTTTTTTTTATTTTTATTTTTTTATTTTTCTTTTTTTCTTTTTATATTATTTTTACTGTCTCGTCGGTGTTTTCGATGAATCAAAATCGATGGATGGGGGCGAGGAGGATGAAACGAACTGCAAGTGAGACTCGAGAGCGAAATTATGGCGAGATGTCGAGGGAGACGCATTTAAACGCCGCTGATCGAAACCCCGGATCGCATCCCGCATTTGCAGCGAGTGCAGCAAAACGGCGAGGAGTGCATTTCGCGGAGAAAAAGAGCAGTCATTTTCAACAACGGTGGCCACGGCCTTTGTACAAAGTGCTACCCGTTTCCCGACGTGTCTGTTCCGCTCCACCTCGCGCATCTCTCGCTCACTCGAGTTGAGAAAAAGGAGACAGGATGGACGGAGGGAGGGAATTTTCGCCGGTGGAAAATTCCCGGCGAGTTGTATCAACCTTGTGCTTTTCCACAATGAACGGCTTTAGAGTTGGAATCATTATTTATGCGAGACGTTCTCGATTTACGACGACCTCGTGCTTCAAAGTGGACCGATGTTTTATCTTCTTTTTTTCTTTTCTTTTTTATCATGTGGCGCAAGAGAAACCCGAAGCAACATTATGTTGTAATAAATTCGATTCACATTGCATTAATACGGAGTATTTCACGCGGAAAGTAAATTGTTGCTGACATTAATCAGCTGCTACTTTTAAATAACGGAGAAAGTAAAGTGTCTTCTAATAGAGGACACTTGGCAATTTTTGTTTACATTTGGATTGAAGACAATCGAGAGTAGTTTTGTCATTTAATAAACTTTTATGAAAGAATGTCGACAATCTTAATGATATAGTATTTCCAATTTCGAACTAATTCTTCCGAAAACTGTAAAAACTAGAAACATTTTTCTTGTCACAAAGATTTGATATCTGTTTCAATTCTCTCTGAGATGTGTCCAAGACATCGAAAATATCTGAAAATTCTTTACAGTTTCTGAAAGAGACTTGATTCGAAAATATATTGTATCATTAAGATTGTCGTTATTTTTTCATAAACGTTTATTAAACGACAAGGATATCTCCGAAGATTGTCTTCAGTCCAAATATAAATCAAAACCAAGCATCCTCTATTAGAAGACTTTATTTTCTCTGCTCTCTGTATGCTACTGAAAGTTTTTGTTTATCTATGGATTGAAAACAATCAGGGATATCATTTAATGAAACCAAGATTTTCTCAAAAACTGGAAAAACTATATAACATTTTTTTGATACCATTCAGCACGAGAGAAACTCGATATCTGTTTCAATCTTCTCGGTGTGCAAGGTATCGAAAATCGAAAATATCTGTGAAAATTCTCTACAGTTTTCGAAAGAGACTTGGTTCGAAAAGACACTACAGCTCATTAAGATCAACATTTTTTATTAAATGACAAAAATATCTTCATGTGTAAATGAAAACTGCCAAATGTCCTCTTGGAAGACACATTATATGCTTTCTCTTTATATGCATTTAATGAAAAATGACAGCTGATGACAGTTTCAACAGCTTCTCAGGAGACACCCTGTACATTCAGAGAGTCATAAACCAATTAATAAATTCCTCTTCGGTCAATTTATTTATACTTGTCCTCCTCGTATTATAAACTGTATAAAAACTCGCGATAAACCCACAGTGATAAAAATTACGTGGACAAATGAAAATACACTCGTAAATCTGGGAATTAGATCTTAGCGATCTTGAACATATTCAGTTTTATTTTCGTGGAAAGGTTCTTATTGAAATTTTCAGGTATTTGTGCTTCTTTATAAACGATGCAGGATTCTGAATGATTCGCTGTCCCCTAGTAGTGTGCCAAGTGGCATCCAGGGCGATTTATTGTCTCTGTTATGATACGAACGAGGGGCTAGTGCATTACGCTTACGTATAGGGTGACCGAAGTAACGCATGGGAGAGCAAAGGTTTATCATTTTATCGCTATAGGACACAGAGCTCCAATGATACGTGAGAAATCTTGATGCGGAGCTCTATACGGCATCATTACGGTCTATATAAAAAAAAAGATGGAAAACGCGAACAAACTGTATATCCGTTCGGAAAATATGAACTCGAGACCCGCGATAAATATAGATTATGGTAAACGTGATAAACTGCAGAATGCCATATATTGCCGCGAAATATTGCACTCACCGCATTTTATGAAAGAATCGTCGACGCTGTATTATTAATAAGTATGAAGATCTTTCGCCATTTTTAAATTAAACCATCGTAGAAATTCGTTCTTTTTCCTCTTTTTTTTATTATTTAATTTTCACAACCATTCACGAAAAAGACCTAATAGATAGAGTCTTCTTAACAGAAATAAAAGAGCTTAACAGAAATAAAAAAGCTCCTCATAAAACAAAATTCATAATTGAAAATCAAACTTATATATTTAGATTAGATTAAATAAGTCGATTTTTTTATTTCGAATATATAATACGCATCGATGAAATCTGTATGAAAAATAAAATAATGAATAGTGAATAATGAATAATGAATAATGAATAGTGAAATAATAAAAATAACAAATGTAAAAAAATAAAATAATACAATAATAAATAATAAAATATATAAATAATAAAATAATAAAAATGGTGAAAAAATGAAGTAATACAAGAAAAAAATCATGCAAAATAATAATAAAAATATGTCCCGCATCCGCGCCAGTAGGAAAAATGCCTCGAAAGTATGAAAGTGCCGTGTACGTTCGAGTTGTGAAACTTACTTAACGCACTCTAATAAAGAACGCGGGCGGAAACGACCGACAGCCGGAAGCTTCGGAATAAAGTTCTCAGACGTATAGCGAATGTCATGGACGGTGCGTTGTCGACACATGATGTGGAATTTCGTTCCAAGAGAGCGCGAGCTATTCGATTCTTATCGCTTCTCCGACGCGAGCGTGAGCGAAGCCATTGACCCGGCTACGAATCGCATGCCCACACGCACTCACGCACGAAAATGTCCGAGTTGTGTGCACGCGTGTACAGATACGACAGATACGGCAAGATGGACGGGACGTTGTTCGTGGGCGTGCCGACTAAAATCCTGGCTGAAACACAGAGAACGCGCGTCCCAGCGTTGGACGAGAGATCCTCCGGCGAGGGACAACACGTGGCGGGACAACGCAATAACTGTCATCTCCGGTAAAGGAGAACGCCAACGACATGACGCGACTTTTACGCGTTCTCGAACGTATGCCGAATGACATATATATCGCCGTGTCGTACGCGAGTAGGGTTCACTCTATTTAGGACGTCGGATCGCTCCCAAATTGTCCCGCGGGGGTGGGTCGAGAATCACCGAGCAATATTTCGATCATGACCACGTATTTACCACCGCCCCTATTCGCACCACGGAGAATGTTTCTACATCTTCACAATTTTATATTCATCAATTCTCTGCGTAAAACAATAATAAATAATAATAATAAATAATAATCACAAATAATAATCATATATAATAATAATAATCACAAATAATAATAATAATAATAATAATAAATAAAATAATGAAGATAATAAAAGGAAATAAAATAATATATAAATAATAAAATAATTAATGTAATAAATATAAAGAAACAAAATAATATGAATAATAAAATAAGGAAAAATAATAGAAAGTAATAAAAAGTATGCCTCGCTTAATACGAAGATACAATTCTCGCGTCATTCAAGGATTTTTATGAAAAAAATGAGGAAGAGAAGAAACATTTTTTTTCTTTTTGAAATAGTGAATACCACAAAAAATTATTAAAAACAAACGTTCGTGTAACAAGTTTAATTTAAACGATCTCGATAATTTTGAAAACCATTTTTCTAGCCAAATCTTTCAATTTTTCTTAATGCGATAGACGACTTTGACGAGAGATTAAACCTCGAAAAAATCGCCATTCCCTGTTACCTTATCTCGTATTGTTAAACTATCCCCAGAAATCTTTCGTTTCGGGACATGGATTGTTGAAAATAAGCGAGGATACTTAGGAAGGAGGCCAGAATGCCTTGGTTCGTGGTGTGATATTATCCTCGAAGAATGCTTAAAAGCGGGGGCGCGCGCAAACTTTCCATGGGAATAGGGGAGGCGCCGGCGAGACTCGTAAAAAGCGCCGCGAGCGTGGTCTTATGAGTTTTAAATCGTGAATTATAATGCGACAGGAGCTACTGCTTAGCTCTCTGGAATGGATCCAAGTCACATTATATGAAATAGTTATGTCGTCCTATAGCAAGCGGAATTATAATGTATAGATAGAGGGAGAGTGATTTTATATGATTAAATAAGTAAAGATACAATGGAAAATTAACGTAGATGTCTCCTATAAACGATATTACATTTATGATATATCTCAATTTTTTAGTTTACTAAAAATAATTTTTTTGTTATTTAATTCATTTGCGATATATGCATAACTATATTTTAAATCTTTGATATTCTTTCATTAACTGACTCTTAATTATGTAATTAAATTCTATTATTTTATGGGGAGACTCTTTGGGTCTTTAATCATTGAAACACTCACAAATGCTAAGTTATATTATTATAATAAAATAATCTTCTAATTAAAAGTGCCAAGACAGAAATATTCGTCTCGTCAAATTTTATTATGAAATTATTAGAAAATTATTATATGTCATAATCGTACATAAACATACAATACAATTGATTTTCCGGATACTTTTTCGATAGAATTCGAGTAAAAATATTTTTATGATTTTTTTGCACTCTCTAATTTAATTTAAAGAGCATATTTTCTGACAAAAGCCATGCTAATCGAGGATAATAATCGTGCATAACTATATTTTAAATCTTTTAGATATTCATGCGTTAACTGACTCTTAATTATCTAATTAAATTCCATTATTTTATGGGGAGACTCTTTAGGTCTTTAATCATTGAAACACTCACAAATGCTAAGTTATAATAAAATAATATCATTATAATAAAATAATCTTCTAATTAAAAATGTTAAGACAGAAATATTCGTCTCGTCAAATTTTATTACAAAATTATTATAAAATTATTATATGTCATAATTGTACATAAAAATACAATACAATTGATTTTCTGAATACTTTTTCGATAGAATTCGAGTAAAAATATTTTTTTGACTCTTTTCCACTCTTTAATTTAAATTTAAAGCGCGTATTTTCTGACAGAAGCCATACTAGTCGAGGATAGTAATCGTGTCTGTCTAATTATACGAAATCGGCTGCCACAATGACATTATCCGAATTCGCGGTGCAATACACTAGTAATTTAATTAAGCGCGACACGCTGTTGAATCGGAAAAAATAATAACCGCGGATGAGAAGAGCGATCCCGTTTCTGCAATATATGTGCTTTGCACATATATACCGCGTGTGTTTCAGCATGTAAATCACATTACGTTACGTGACATTTCGGGAAACTGTTCCTTTAAATCCCTTTAAACAAAAATAGAGCTGAGAAAAATTCGCGGAACAGATATCAATTAAATAACAGCAATTACATCTGGAACAGTTAAAGAAAACAAAAATTAAAATAAAATTAAAAAATTAAAATAAAAAATAAATAAAAAAAGATCTAAAAGATTTTTCTTATATTTAAAAATTTCTTTTCGTGGTTCGGATATTTTGCAGGTGGAAGTTAATAAGAGCAAAAAAAAGGCGGGCAATCGTTGCTTCCGGCAGGAACGAAAATAAGGACGATAATAAGGACGAATTACACACATGGAGACGGCTACAAAATATAATGAGGTTAATTTTTATTTATTATTACTTTTTTTAGCTGGAAGTCCCTCGAATCAAGTCCGGATCAACTTGGCCTTAACTTACTCCTAATTCTCGCTTCACGATAAGCGTGGTATTCGATATCTTAAAAAAATAGTCTCGAGATAAAATACAAATCAGTTCCATTGAGATTTATCAGGGTATTTATGTACTCAAATCTTGTAAAAAATTCCCTGAAAATTCCATGATCTTTCTGGAATCTTAGACCTTCCAGTAAAACAAATATTTTTGAGATTTTTTTATTGCAACTTCCTAAAATAAATCTTTTTATTATGTGTTTTCTAACACTTTTCATTCATATAAAGGAGAAAACATAAAGCCTCTTAAGTATCAAGTGCTAGATTTATAAAATGTATTTAAAAAAGTTGAATAACTTTCGTGAGATAAGCATTTTTTGCTTGTAAGAAAGTTTTCATTTTATTATCTGAAAATTAGAAGAAAGAACACGTACTTCATATTCGATATTTCATTAAGGTATTAAATATAAACAAACATGGATCACATTCATAATATATTTTAATTGACTTGTCGACTGTTTCCAATATAAGAGCAAAATTATCAAAGAGAGAATTTTTTTAGAGAAATTCCTTGAATTCCATAAGAATTTTCTGATTTTTCCAAAAGAAATCCTTGAGAATTTCAAGTTCTCTAGGTAAACGCGAATCAAATTTCGAGTATCGAATCAAATATCAAGTTTTAAAAAGAGATAGATATATAAATCTTGACTTTCTTAGGTTAAATTTTAATTAACGCGCTTATTGGAATATAATATATCTTTTCTAAGTCAGACCGAAAAACTTCAGGCACAAGGCTCGGGCGATCTCTCGATCGAACGTAACAAAGATTTCTTTGTAAAAAGCAAGCGAACTAGGAGAGAGTGATGATAGTTTGTTCTTATCAATTGGATGTGTGTGCTTAATTTTTCAAGCTGGAACTCTCAAATATATAAATAGTATAGAATCAATCTCAATATTTTCTTATTTCAGAGAACTGCTTTCCTCGTCAGAAAATTTCCAGTAAAATGTAAGTGTCGTCAAGTGAAAAAAAATCTGATAACGAGCACTTTTATAATCTAAGAAGCTTGAAAATTATAAAAAAGAAAGCATGCAGAATCAGATGTAATTCTACTTATTTAAAAAAGAAAAAAAGAAAAATTAAAATATAACAAAATTCAGTTAAATATACTATAAATATTAAAAGAGATTTGTAAAAATTTAACTATTATTCTACATCTGATTTCCTGCCCGAATCGAAAGTGACACTTTTAATTGGCCAATTATAACACAATAAATGTCACGCGAGGATTTTCTTCTCGCGATTGTCACGGTTCTGGCGCCTAGTCGTTATCCGTCATAAACAATCTCGATAATTTGCGAACAAGTTTCTCCTTCGCGAATGTAAGAAGGAGAAGTCGCAAAAGGTTTCCTTAACGTCGACTCCGGCAAATAGTACACGAACTCTCGGCGCTGGTTTAATAAATCGGCAGAAGGAATGCGATGCGCGCGGCGCTGACAATCAGCTGATCGAAGAAAAACATCCGAGCGTTCGCTCGCGCGGGGCTGCCGGGAATTCGCGAAATCAATACGCGCATAGAAAGCGGCGAGGTTCATTTCCCTCGATTAATTTCCGCTAAAAAGAGATTAATTTAAATTAGATAAAAAGAGAGAAAATTTGCGACGGATTGCTTATTATTTATTCCGAGTTTATTTTTTAGAATTATTACGAATCGCTTTAATGAACAAAGATCTTTAATCTAATCGAACTCGAGATATTAGTCGCCAAAATAACGCGTGTGTTTTGTCAAATAGAATGTCATGTAATTAACATATTTATAAAAGATTAATAATCTATGCAGTGTGATGTATCATGACAATCGTTTAAAAAATTAATTACTGTATATTCTACTTGAATACTATCATTAAGTAATACGTCCTTATCAATTTACGTTTTTAACATGCAAAGAGGAGAGCGATGATAACCATAATGAAAACCATAAAAATGTCGTCATCATGAAAAATACGCTTAATCGAAAGATACATCCGGTTTATAAGATATATGTAACATATGTGTGATTTGCCGATTCTAGACGTTTAAATCGTAGTATATCTTCAAATGTTCGTATGTATGTACATCTGTCCATGTCCAGATATCATATGTGTCCGTATCGATCGAGATTACTGAGAATGAGATCTCTTTTATGTACATCTTGCGCGATTAGATAGATTGAGAATGAACAGTAGCAAGTAGGTCATTTTATGCATACAATCGTAAAGCAAACATCCTTCATGATACCAGGGTACACGTTATGGTTCGTGTGAGAAATTTTATGCCCTTTCAGACAATCTGGGTTTCAGTAATTTTCTGAAATCCTCGCACGAGTTACATCATGAAAGAGACAGAGAGAGAGAGAAAGAGAAAGGCGTATAAATATGCATAGTGTTTGTACGCCAATTATCGTATGAAACGCGATAAAAGAGAAGGAGAAAAAACATAATTAGAATATACAAAATTAAGATACATTATTTATTCGCGTCATACATAAATCCATTGTAATTAAGACCGAGAGAGAGAAAAATTAATTCATTTTTACTTTATACAAAAATTACAGAAACCATCTTCTCTCTCTCTCTCTCTCTATCTATCTCTTTCTCTCTTATATAAACTAAATGTATATGACTTTAATTAACTCTTGAAATATTTTACAAAGTCGACGCAATTATCAATGAGTTTATAAAATATTATATAAATATTATATAAATATTATATTGTACAATATTTTATTACAATATAAAATCTACACAAAAGACTCGATATATGTTTATATATATTATTTATATATTTATATATATTTATAGAAATAAGATCAATTTTTAAATAGAGATCTACTATCGTTTAACAAGATTAATACATCTCGCAGGTCAAGTGCATTTAATACTCACCGATCTTTCGAGAATCAACTGTCAAAAGGAGATAAATCTCGGGAGAGATAGAATTACGTCAACGACGATTAAACGCGACCCTTTATTTCGAGCAAGTTAACGATGCACACAAAAAATTCGAAATGCACACGCGTATACTCGTTTTATTGGCAGTCGCGAGAGAAAATTCGCGAGACGCAATCCGGAGCAATCTCGCGCGCGCGCGCGCATGCGCACGCGACTCGAATTCCGCGCGCTCGCGTTTCGCGCGGCTCGAGACGGTTTTGACAGCGAGAGAAAAAGAGAGAAGAATTCGGTCGCCGAGAGAGATCGACGTGCGATGCACTAACCTTGATCGTCGGTCCAGTTTCGAATGCGTATCCCCGCGTCTCCTCCTCCTCCTCCTCCTCCCCCTTTCCTTCCTGCTCCACCTCCTCCTTGCGCTCCTTTACCTGCGAGCGGGCGTAGACGCAGCTGTAAGCGACGTTGTCGAGACTCCTCGGGGATATCTATCGACGAGCGATGACAGATCGGCGCTCTCTCTCTCTGTCTCTCTCTTTTTCGAGGAAGCAGTCCTGCCGTTTCCCTTCCGCATAAAGCACAAGCTGTCCGTCCGTCCGTCTATCTCTCTCGCACCGCGAGATTCCACGAATCTTCCTCTTCGTATCCCTCTCCCCCGCGCGCTCCCTCACCCGCCCGCACGTTCACTCTTCCACATCGACTTCCTCTCTCTCCCTTCCTCTTCTACTCACTCACTCTCTATCTCTCTCTCTCTTTATCACCGTACAACACACGGAAAATGGCAGCCCTACTGTACTCGCGGGCAGGCCAATGCTTGCCAACTCGCGCACTGACACGGACAAGGGCGACCGCGGGAATAGCGCGGCGTCGCGGATACCCCGACGCGCTTGCAACTCGCTTCCGGTGTACTCGGAAGAGGGAGCCGCGTGAAACGATCGCGCACCGACAAGGCCCGAGTCCGCGTTGAATTTGGAGTATGAAGCGCGAGTCGCTTGTTTACGACGGCATTTACGCGGCACCGCGTACGTTCTACAATTGACCCCGCGGTGTCCCGTTGGCATCACTGTACGTGGCCGACCCGCCGAATGCGAGCTGATTATCCGCGTCATCGCGAGATAGCGCTGATGCGCGGAACTAATTGCTCGCGAGATGGCACTGACGAAGGACGGCGTCGCACATTGACGGTTGATAGGCTGGCGTTTATTGCAGCGACCGTCTTGATCGACTACTGGATGAGATTCCGATGATTCCAACGATTCGAGAAAGAGAGCATTCCCGCACAGAACATTGCACGGAACGTGCTCTATGTTAAATTGTTACAGGCTTTTTTGTAAAATCAGCCTTATGTATATATCAATATATACAGGGTGTATCAGACCACCCGTGCCAGCCAAATATCTCGAAAATCTATTTAGCGATAGTGTTGCTCTCACATACATAAAATTTCTCAAAAAAATTCGTATTACCATAAAAATTATTGAGTGTTAACAATTTAATTTTCATCCATATATAAATAAAATACCTATAAAAAAACACTCAAAATATATTGACCTCTTAAAAACTTTTAATATTAATAATATAATTATTGAAATATTTATTAATCCGTTTTCTCTAATATTATTTAAACCTACATTTCCAAATTCTTTAAAAGATACATAATATATTAATCACCTAAATTAATCACATAAATAGCCCTAACAATCCTCTACTTCTTAAAAGGCAAATTAAAAAATTAATGATTATCTAATAGCCTTAGCAATCCTATTTCTCGAGTAAGTGAAATTATTCGAAAAAAGCCTATCTCTAATCACGTATATTTTAATTATGTGCCCTAATTACACTCTCTAACCGCGTGCCCTAACCGCGTGAATAAATGTCCGACATTATGTACTATTGTACGTAAAGCTTTTCTTCAGTTGAACTTACTTTTCGTCGATCCTGGCCAATTTCTCACTCGATCTCTAATCAGAGACCGAAAAAAGAAATAAATACTTCTTCTTTTGCCGATTAATTACCGGCAAATAAGAGTAAATATTTCACGCTCATCGTAACGATCGCTCGATTTTACGATCGTTCGTTAAATATTCGAACATAATTTTATGTTAACTCAAATAAAGCCAAATTACTACAAATTTCTGTATATTATATTTTCTAATAAAATATAAAATTCATGTGTGTGTATAACTTTTATCATATTACAAATTATTTAATTAATTAATCATTTGGCTTTATATTGAATTAAAGTAAAGTTTAAAAACAATATCTATAAACAAATTCGATGGATGAGCTATAAGAAATTAAAATAAAATAAATGCGCGTTATAAAAATAATATAGCATTAAAAATTGGTAAAATTGATAAAATTATTGATGCTCTTTGTTTAATAAATTAAACAAAATCTTTATGAAAAAATTTTCTTTTCTTAATTCTCTCTTTTTAATTAATACTTCAATATATTTTCGCAATAAATGAAAATCATTTCGAAAAAATTTATAAAAAGTTATTTAATTTAATCTATCCTAGCTCATCCATGTTAAGGCAACGGATTTACTACAATCTACAATCTACAATGTACAATCTACAATCTATAATTTACATCTATATTTACATCTATTTCTAGAATCTCTACGAATTCGTTACCTTAAAGTTAAATAAAAGTTTTTCTTACTCACCGGCACTGATGCGCAACAGCGGAGTTATCGAAGGTAATCTGTAACAGACGAATATAAAATTCATTTATAATAATGTTCACAAGAGGCATCTTGCATCGGTGGAGCAACTTGATAGTGAATATTTATTATTTGTATATCAATTGGTATAAATTGTACGCATAATAATTCGGTCTTATTATTTAAATGAATTAAAAGGAAAATTAGAGAAAAATATTTTTATAAATGTCATATAAAACTTTATTTCAATAACAGTTTCAAAAATTTATAAAAATTTTCCACACGTGTTTATTTCTGCTTATTATTTTTTACATATCGGATATAAAATTCCGAAGGATAAAAATTTTTTGAAATATTGATTGCATTTTGTGAACATTATTATAAATGAATTTTATATTTGTATGTTACAGACAACGTAGCTTCGATAATTCCTCTGTTGCGCATCCGTGCCGGTGAGTGAAAAAAACTTTTACTTAACTTTAAGGTAACGAATTCGCAGAGATTGTAGATGTAGATGTAGATGTAGATTGTAGATTGTAGATTATAGATTGTAAATTGTACATTGTAGATTGTAGATAGTAGTAAATCTGTTGCCTTAAAATGGATGAGCTAGGATAGATTAAATTAAATAACTTTTAATAAATTCTTTCGAAATGCTTTGCATCTTTTGCGAAAATATATTGAAGTATTAATTTAAAAAAAAGAATTAAGAAAAGAAAAAATTTTTTTATAAAGATTTTGTCTAATTTATTAAATAAAAAGCATGCATTAATAATTTTATCAATTTTACCAATTTTTGATGCTACTTTATTTTCATAACGCGCACTTATTTTATTCTAATTTCTTATAGCTCATCCATCGTAGTATTTGTTTGTAGATATTGTTTTTAAACTTTACTTTAACTCAATATAAAGCCAAATGATTAATTAATTAAATAATTAATATGATAAAAGTTATACACACACACGAATTTTATATTTTATTAGAAAATATAATATACAGAAATTTGTAGTAATTTAGCTTTATTTGAGTTAATAGTTGACATAAAATTATATTCAAATATTTAACGAACGATCGTAAAATCGAGCGATCGTTACGATGACCGCGAAATACTCTTATTTGCCGCTAATTAATCGGCAAAAAAGGAGTATTTATCTTCGGTATATGTTTACTTCATGTCACACAGCTCGAAAAATTTTTATTTTCAGATATGTTGTAGAGGACACATTCAGGCTCCTGAGCAGTCACCGCAGCCACATTGAAATCGTGATGTCAGAAGCGAAAAATAACACGCTGAGAATTCTTGCGTGCCATTTTTAAATAAAAAGATATTTAAAAAAAATAACGCTACAGATCGTTTTAGCACACTTGTAAAATATTCCGAAAACTAAGTTTTTCCCTTGACGGTTAATTAACTGCCTTAAAATGAGTATCAAAGCGAGAAAACGCGTGGTTTGACAACTGTTGAAAATAGTGGAAAATGTTTTTTTACACTATATATTTCTTGCTAAACTTAGTTTTCGGAACATTTTATGGATTTCACAAACACGTTACACGTCACAGCACTAGGATAAAGTGAATAATAATAAAATGGCACGGAAGAATTCTTAGTCATGTCATTTAGGCTGTCAAAATGTTATTTTCCTTGTCGTTTTGCATGTGGATGACGGATGAGTATGTGTGTAAATGTGTGTTGTACACTGATTGATTTCTTATCAATTAGTAACACACTTCACTTATATGGTAAATCTTATTCTTACTGCGTATTTTTTTATCGCCACTATCAACTCAGAGTTTCATGGTGAGTTGATTCAGGAGCCTTAAGTAATAGACCGTTTGAATTTTACGGCGCTCTCTCTTCGTTCCTGAGATATGTAATTTTGAAGTTACATACTTACTTGTCTTTTCGTTACTTTCTAAATATGTTTATTTTTGTGTTTACATTTCCCGAGATCATCTTTCTGAATAATTTTCAGGTTTTAGCCGCTTATTGTTATTTATTAAATAGTTATTAACAAAAAAAGTTTCAAGAATAGAATATAATTTTATGACATCATGTATATTTAAGAAAAAATATAGGCACACACACATACACGCGGGGAGTGCAAGGAGGGGCCTTCAGCCCTCCTTCCGCAACTACCGCACCGGTAAAGGATGCATTGCGAAGAGTTCAATCACAATGAATATATGCTGTAAATTGTAAAACGAGGTCCATCTTGACTACCGGCGGAGTGATTGCGGGAGGGGGGGTCGAAGGCCCCCCCTTGCACCACCCGCGCGCGCATGTGTGTGTGTACACATACATTTGTGATAATTTAATTTTTAATTGTATTAAATGTTTTTAATTGTATTAATTTGTATTAAATATTTAATTGTATTAAATATTTAATTGTATTAAATTGTAATTTTTAATTGTATTTAATTGTATTAAATTGTATTAAATTCTTCTTTTTAATTGTATTAAATTGTATTAAATTTTTAGCGACGTGGAAGTCACAACGAGCAAACGTAAACAAAAAAATATAAACACACAACGAAAATATAATTTCAAACCGTGTTGAGCAAATGTAAAAAAAATGTAAACACATAAATAGGATATAACGAAAAAATGACACGAAAATATGAAACTTCAAAATTGCATATCTCAGGAATGAAAAGAGAGCGCCACAAAATTCAAACAGTGTATTATTTAGCAATGTATCCTCTACAACATATGTAAAAATAAAAATTTTTCGAGTTGTGTGACGTAATTAGAGCACGTAATTAAAATATCGAGAAATAGGATTGTTAGGGCTATTAGATGATCATTAAGATTTTTAAATTTTCCTTTCAAGAAGTAGAGAATTGTTAGAGCTATTATGTGATTAATTTAGATGATTAATATATCATGTATTATAGTTTTTAAAGAATCAGGAAATGTAGGTTAAAATAATATTAGGGAAAACAAATTAATAAATATTTCAATAATTATATTATTGGTGGTATGCCTAGTAGTATGCGTAAGCGTTCCGCCGCTACGGCGCTATGTCATGATGCTATTGTGCAATATTCTTGTGCGTCGTATATTGCGAGAAATTTTATTTTGCATTAAGAGTCATATTTCTTCCGTTAAGAGCGTTTTTTTAAAGACAATTTCGACAAGGAGGCTAAAAGTCGATTCTTATTGGCGCAACTTTACTCAATAATTGTTCGATAACCGCTTTATTAAGCATTATAAAAAAAATGTTTCAGAACTTTTCGACTCGATTTTTAATCAGGATTAACGCTATTTGCTCCGTGGGCGCTTAGTTACACCCTATATATATATATATATATATATATATATATATATATATATTTATTTATTAATTTTGATATATACATATATAGGATGTATTTAAAAAGGCGCCCACGGAGCAAATAGTGTTATTCCTGATTAAAAATCGAGTCGAAAAGTCTTCAATCATTTTTTTTTATAACGCTTAAGAGGATGCTGAAGTTTTGTTTTAACGATAAAATAGTCATATTTCATTTTTGCCCGAAATCTTTACATTAGTTGCACAGAATAATAAATGTTCCTCCACGATTAAAGTACATACAGAAACAAAGTGGGAACCTCTTGATTTTATGTTAAAAATTTAAAAAAAATTGAAAAATCGTAAAAAGATCATAACAAATATTTATTTAATATAAATGTTTTGCAATTTGTATGTACAAAATAAGATAGGTTCCTACTAGATGTGAAAGAATATAAATGAACTTTTAGAAATGAGTTTAGAAGCCTAATGAAAAAGATTTCGATAAATAAATCGATAAAAAGGGAACCTATTTTGTTTTGTACATACAAAGCAAATATTGTTATGATTTCACCCCAGAAGCCGATAAAAAATTATAATTTCTCCATTTTTTAAAAATTTTTAACATAAAACCGAAAGGTTTCTGCTTTGTTTCTATATGTACTTTAATCGTGGAGAAGCATTTATTATTCTGTGCCACTAATAAAAAGATTTCGGACAAAAATGAAATATGACATTTTATTGATAAAACAAGACTCCAGCATCCTTTTAATAAAGCGATAATTATTGAATAATGTTACGCCAATTTTTAGCCTTTTTATTGAAATTTTCTTTAAGAAAACGCTTTTAACGGTAGAAATATGATTTTTAATATGCAAAATAAAGTTTTCCGCATTATTACAACGCATAAAAATATTGCACAATAGCAGCATGACATAGCGCCGTAGCGGCGGATGCGCTTACGCATACTATCAGGCGGAGCTCACTGATGTGCGCTCGTCTAAAGGTCTGTGCTTATTGGCGCAACTTTATTCAATAATTACCGCCTTATTAAGCATTATAGAAAAAAATGATTTAGAACTTTACGATTTTTAATCAGATATAACGCTGTAATTTTTCTTTTCAATCTGTAACAGTTATTGAGTATTGAGGATGGTTTGAAGACAAAAATCATTCGATTAAATTGCCTTCTCTTTTAAAAATTGATGAGAAAATGAAGATTTACGCCACAACTTTTTGCCTTCTATTCTTTTCTATTTGTGCACTGTTGTGTTAGCACTATGAATCTTCAAATGCAAAGTATTTCATGCATTAATATTAATAGACATTAATATTAATATCTAGATAAAATGTGCATATAATAATGCACTATAATAATCATCTTAAATAAAGTGACGGTTAGACGGCATAAAAGATTTAACTACTAACTTTAGTATATATTGGACATAACTGTTAATGTCATATATATATAATTATAAAATATATATATAATTATAAAATATATATATATATAATTATAAAATATATATATAATTATAAAAAATATATATATATATATGTGTGTGTGTGTGTGTGTATATATATACTGATACTGACAACATATATTTCTTTACGTAATGGAACAAATTTACAATAATGTATTTATAAAGTCTTCCGGTAAGTAATTTTATGTTTTCAAAATTCTTTAAATACTAGAAAAGAAAAAATAATGTGCATTAATTATAATAGAGAATTTCTATATTTTAATAGGAGTTTATATTATTAATATTTATTTGTACAATTTCGAAGTAAGAGTTATGTTTGTGCTATAATTCTGGTATTTAATAAATTAAAGTGTTTTAAAAATATTTTATAATATATGAAAAACATGAGGTACATTTTGTTATAAAAATTATAATACTCGTGAATGGCCAATGATATCCTCACCATTTCCATTAATGTTCATAATTTTTGGATATTTGTATTTTGTCCTTTATGGTGGTCCACGCTACATGAAGAATCGACCACCGTATAAATTGAAAATGTTTATATTGCTTTATAATTTAATACAAATTTTGGCGAACTTATGGTTTGTATTAAGTTGGCAACTAAGTTTCCGCCGTTTTTTTAAATTTTAACATTCCGCATGTCATTAAATGTTTTTGGCATAATGTTTAATTTATGTTAATTTTCAGATCATTAAAATGGAATGTCAAGTTGGGAATAATGAGCATTTTCGACACCTCCTTCTTTTTGCTTTTAATCAAGGATCTAAGGCCGCAAAAGCTGCTCGCGACATTTGTGCTGTGTATAGAGAGGGTGCCAAGCTGAAAGAACCGCTCGTGATTGGTATGCCAAGTTCAAAAATGAAAATTTTTACCTCAAATGCTATGCGCAGGGTTTCGTTCAATACTGATGCAGAATTAAGAGCTTGGTTGGATGAATTTTTCGAGTCAAAACCGGGTGATTTCTCCAACGAGGTATTGAAAATCTTGTTGAACGTTGGAAAGAAGTTGTAAACAACAAGGGAGAATACATTATTGATTAATTAGTTGTTAATTTTTATTGAAAAATAAACTTTTAAAAAATTTTTAAAAACGGCGGGAACTTAGTTGCCAACCTAATAAAAGAACATATAGCTTTTGGTTGGTTTTCAAAGTATAATATAATATGTTTACAATTACCAACTCCGGATTCTTCAAATACATATAGAGTATGTTTTTACAATATATAATAATTAATTATTATTGATTATTATTAGTTATTGATACACATTACATTGTCTGTTAAAAGAAACAAAATTGTCAATTTTTAAATATAAATTTTACGAGTTATAATAGCTCCAACTTCTCTCGAAAAGAATCAAGACATTTAGGAAAATATTATATTAATAATTATCAGACAGATCTTTATTAGCACAAAGAAACAATTGTCTAATATAATAATATTCTCATAATTCCAATCATATATCAAGAAACATGATCAAGATCTTGGAAGAAATTTGATTTATTTTTTCAATTTAACTATTCTATAATTCTTTTGATGAAATTCCATTTTATCATTTGTTATTATATTTATATCCTAGATAATGTATTTTATTTCTTTAATATGTAATATTTTGTACACTTTATATTATCAAAATTGTGTTTTAGATGCTCAATACTGTATGGTGGATACTTTTATTGAAAATATTCGATTTCGTTGTTTCGATATTCGAAACTTGTATATTTGTATTAAGAAAAAAACAGAATCAGGTTTCTAATTTACACGTACATCATCATGTATCTAATTTAATTTTCTACTGGCTTTATTTAAAGTACCAGAGGAGAGGGCGACATTTTTTTTCTGCTAAATTGTGCTGTGCACGTAATCATGTATATGTATTATTTGAGCTCTGCCCAAATAGGCCCAAAATATCAATCAATTCTACATTTTTTAAAACTTTTCATAACTAGAATACAAATGGTAAGTTATTCGTTATATTTTATGTATACATGTATACTCATATAATTTTTAATGCAAAATAAAGTTTTCCGCATTATTACGACGCATAAGAATATTGCACAATAGCAGCATGACATAGCGCCGTAGCGGCGGATGCGCTTACGCATACTATCAGGCGCAGCTCACTGATGTGCGCCTGTCTAAAGGTCTGTGCTTATTGGCGCAACTTTATTCAATAATTACCGCCTTATTAAGCATTATAGAAAAAAATGATTTAGAACTTTACGATTTTTAATCAGATATAACGCTGTAATTTTTCTTTTCAATCTGTAACAGTTATTGAGTATTGAGGATGGTTTGAAGACAAAAATCATTCGATTAAATTGCCTTCTCTTTTAAAAATTGATGAGAAAATGAAGATTTACGCCACAACTTTTTGCCTTCTATTCTTTTCTATTTGTGCACTGTTGTGTTAGCACTATGAATCTTCAAATGCAAAGTATTTCATGCATTAATATTAATAGACATTAATATTAATATCTAGATAAAATATGCATACTACACTGTGTATAACAAGCCTTATATAAAGAAATTAGACGGCATAGAAAATTTAATGTTAGTTTATATCGGACGGTCAATGTCCATATATATAATTATAAAAAAAAAAAAATATATATATATATATATATGTATGTGTGTGTGTGTATATATATACTGACTACATATATTTCTTTATATAATGGAACAAGTTTACAATAATTCATTTATAAATTCTTTTGGTAAGTAATTTTATCTTTTCAAAGTTCCTTAAATACTAGAAAAGAGTAATATGCATTAATTATAAATAGAAGATTTCTATATTTTAATAGGAATTTATATTGTTATTATTTATTTGTACAATTTCGAAGTAAGAGTTAAGGTTGTGCTATAATTCTGGTATTTGATAAATTAAAGTGTTTTGGAAATATTTTATAATATATAAAAAACAAAAATTTTAAAATTAAAGGAAATGTAATATGAACAATTAAATATAGAAAGTTTGAATTGTCACGCTGTTTTTTACATAAAAAATAAAGTTATGCCAATTATTTTGTTAAAATGCATATATCTGAATCTAACTTATTATATTGTATTAATATGCCATACAAAGAACAATGTTAATCTCCATTTTTTTATCTAGAAAAGAAATGGAAAAAAACTATTGAAATTTTCGACGCTTATAGAGATGAAAACATAGATTAGACTATGAAAAACTCTTGAAAATTTTTGAGACCCTATCAAACATTATACAGGAAAATGTCTAGAAATGTTAGTATAGGACCTTCCATAATTTAAACGAATCTACCTTCACACTTCGGGGACTGCGAAAAATTTCCAAACACCCTGTATGAGAGTGACTAAAATACAACAATTATTACTCCCAGGTATGTGTCATTCTTGGCACTGAAAGCATCATATACAGAGTTTTTCGAGTCGCTGAATTAAAATCTGGACTCCTTTACTTGAAATCCTTAAAACCTAAGGCCTTAAGCTAAATCCTTAAGTTCTTAAATCTAAAGTCATTAATCCTAACGCTTAGACTCATAACCTTAAATCGCAAATCCTTTAGCTAGGAACTAAACTCGAATCTCAATCTTAAACATAAAAAGTTTAAACATGATCTACAAAGCGAGAACCCTTCAATGATTAACTTTTAAATCTTAATTAATCTTTATTACTTTATTATCTCTTGTTCTTTCGTAGTATTAATAATAATTAATAACTCGTTTTCAATCTCTAAAAAATATTTACGTGAGAATAATAACAATATTATGGTCACGAGAGCTGATAAGAATCAGATTACTGTTATGGATAAGAAGGATTATTTTGAAAAAATGGATTTATTATTGAATGACCAATTTACATATAAAAATTTGAAGAAAGAAAAACTTTTAAAACTGTTAACTAACAAGATAAACGAGTTAATCAAATCCTGGCGTAAGAATAATCTGATTAACGAAACGACTTATAAATATTTAAATTGTACTAAAGGGAATTTATCATGTTGTTATGGTCTGCCGAAGATTCATAAGGACGGTTTTTCGTTAAGAATGATAGTATCCGCACTTGGCCCGGTATACAATATCTCGAGTTATATCTACGATTTTATATAATTCAATCAAGAAACCAAATTCATTTGTTAAGGATGGTTGGTCCTTTGTCACAAATATAAGTATACGGTTATTAATGATGATAATATTATGATATCGTTGGATAATATTATGATATCGTAACGTTAGTTTATTTACAAATATTCCCAAAGATTTAAAGTCTTAAATGTCATTAGAAAATGATGGGCTAATATTGCGAAGAACACAAAATTTAATTTAGCTTAGTTTTTATATACAATAGAAATGTGATTCTAGATTCAACTTACTTTTCCTTTGACGTTTTATGAACAAATCTTCGGCACCCCAAGGCTCTCCGTTATCTAGTCTTAGCAGATATGGTAATGGATGATTTGGAGACACAATGTTTGAATTTTACTGTTCCCATCTATTATAAATTTGTAGACGATGTTTTTGCCATAGTACCACGTACACAGATAGACGAGATTTTAACGACTTTTAATAATTACCATCAACGTTTAAAATTCACTTATGAAATTGAGATTAATTCGTCTATTAGTTTTTTAAATGTAACTGTCATTTGGTCTGACAACAGACTTATTACTAATTGGTATAGGAAACCTACATGGTCCGTGAGGTATATAAATTACAATTCAAACCATCCGTTGAAATACAAAATTAATAATTTACAATTTGGTTGGCCATGCAATTTTATTATCTAATGATAGTTTCCAACAAAAAAATATTGAGTTAGTACATGATATCTTACTCAATAACTGTTTCCCTGTACAGGGTTCTTCCGCAACATACAGATCGGTAAGTCGAGTTGCCTATCTGACGATCGGTCTTCTTTAATTACACTATATCAATGTTAAAAGCTGATTTCACTTTCCTCATTCCCTACGGATTTGCATTTAAGATATCAATCAAGAAATTTTTTCACTTTTCACGAAAAAAAATTACATGATCAATCCTCTGATTTTATTATTTTTCAATTATGCGAGGTCGGTAAAAGAAGACCGATCGTCAAAGGCAACCCGACTTACTGATCTGTATGTTGCGGAAGCATCCTGTACATATCATAAAATGACACATACAAAAAGGAATCAATTTTTTAAATAATCGTGATCACAACAACTGTTGACGCAAATCTTACACGTTTTGACAGGACATCTTTTATTTCATTACAATAAGTGGAAAACGTGAGTCATGACTTGTGCCGTCTATTACGAGGTAGTGGCTTTAATGTCGTCTATAAGATAACTAAAAAATTAAATACTTTAATAAAATGCGGTAAGGATATTTTGCATAATAACGATAAAACAATTGTTGTATTAAATTGCAAAAATTGTAATGTGTCATACATTGGGCAAACAAAAAGACATCTACGTACTCGAGTGAAAGAACATTTTAGTAATATAAAATTACATGAAACGAATCATTCCGTCATAAGTAAATATAGATTGGAATCTGGACATGAATTTGACTGGTTGAAACCTAATACTTTACACAATGAAAAATATGTACGAAAGAGAGAAATTGCTGAAATGTTTTATATTAAGAAATTTAATAATTTAATCAACCTACAGAAAGACATGGATAGTTTAAACAACATCTACGACAAAATAATAAAGGTCGTGTAGTTCGTTATTATTTTTGATTTAACATATTCAGTTCGTTGCTGAAGTTTCATACTGACACATCGTTTTATCTCTCGATTTTAAATTTAGTAAGATGTAATGATCTTGCAAACGTGACTTGTGCAGTTTACAATACTATGATTTATATCTATCTTTTCATCTGTATGTACAAATTGTTCACATTTAATTCGTGTGTGTACTGTTTATTCAAACTGTTGAGAAATCTAATTGTTAATTTCATTTTCCAATATATACTTAAAAAGGACCACAACCGTATGGTCGAAACGTCGTAACTAATAAACAAAATTTCTGGCTAATTTTGGTCGAGTACATCATTTCCAATGATCCTTTGATTAATTAACTAGCAATATTAAGATAATTTATGAAATTAATAATAATGTTGCCAAATATTATTAGTAAAACCAAAATACCAAACTAAATATTATTAGTAAACCAAAGTAAAAAAAGATTAATTAAGATTAAAGCATTAAAGGTTTAAGAAATTGGGATTTTTAAGTTTCGGGTTAAAACATTCAAGATTTAAGGTCTGTTTTGAGGTCTAACAGTTCAAGAGTTGAGAGTTCAGTGTTCTAGGACTGAAACTTGAAGAACTTCGAGTTTAAAAATTCAAGGTTCGATGGTTTCCCAAGTAACATCCTTTTGTTTTATATACGTTTCTAAACGTATCCAATATTTTCTAATCGTAAAGCATTAATAAGAAACATTTCTATAGAAACGCTTCATAGTTAAGAAAATGTAATTTTCACGTTTTTATAGACAAAATAAAAACTAATTTTTATTAATTTCAAATTAATTTTAAATTATATATGTATATATACATATATATATATATATATATATATATATGTGTGTATATATACATATATATATATATATATATATATATATATATATATAATTATTACGAAAACTATATTAATATCTATTTACAAATATATCAACAAGATCACTAAGAATCAGTATTTCATTGATGTCTAGTAAAAACTCTTATTTTTTGCCACTTTATCTCATTCGTTATAGACAGTGGAAGTAAAATTTTACTGTAAAATCAGTAACCTCTAGTTCGTTTGTTTACCGCTACGGTACGCTATTTTATTCGTATTTAAGTTTTAGTCATGAGAATTATATAAAGCTTGCAAAGAGCAACAGATAAAATTGAACATATTGCTTCGAGTTAATTTTTGATACAATCTCAATAGAGAAACTTCAGATATTAAATTGATTTTACAAGTCGGACGAGTAAATGTCCGGCGAATAAACGAAAATGATCTGTTCATTATACATGAAAATGTAAAATAAATCATCATCTTTTTAACATTCAGGTTCTAACATGCATATAAATATAAATAAAATTTTTAATTTTATACGAAGTAGATAATTAATATTACTGATTAAAACAGCCAATATTATTGATTTTTCAGTGAAATATTATTGATTTACAGTGCTATAATAACTTATAACTGCTATCAGTGACTCTGTTTACTGCTTTCAGTGATAATATACTAATTCATTTTGAAAGAGTGTGTATGAATGCATTACTTTATTAATTCCATAAAAAAACGAACGTTGAACGAATAAAAGAAAAACAACGTATTATAAACATATTTTAAACATTTTTTAAACGTTTTTTTTATAAGCAAAGAAACGTATCTCTTAACATTCTCCAAGTGGATATTTTAACCAATCAGAAACGTTTTTCAGAGTCGATTATGAAACGTGTCAAAGAAACATTTGTTGAAATGTTTTTGAAACAAATATATGCTACCTGTGTTACAATTCAAGGAATTAGGATTCTTGAGATTAGAGTTTAAAAGTTCTTGGCTAAAAGGTTTGCGATTTAAAGCTATGTATTTAAGCGTTAGAATTAATGACTTTGTGTATAAGAACTTAGAGGGTATAGTTTGAGCGCTTGAGATTTAAAGATTCCGAGTATAGAAGTCCAGATTTCAATTTGTAGCGACCCAAAAAATCCTATATATGATGTTTTCAAACGTTTTTAATGTTGAGAGTGACACATAACTGGGAGTATTAACTGCTGTATTTTATTCACTCTCGTATAACGTTTGATAGGGTTTTAGAGTTTTCCATGTTTTAATCTATATTTTTATCACCTGTGGACGTCACGAAAATATATTCAATAGGCTTTTTCCGTTTCTTCGTTAGGTTGAAAGACGGAGATTTTTAACATGTTTCTTTCGTATATTTAAATGTTGATGCAAGATAGTACAATATTATTAAAATAATAATTACTGCATCTAATATCCATATATAAATAATTAATGAAACTCCTCTCTCAACCTTTTTTATTAAAAAAAAAATCAATGCACAATATATGTTGAAAGAGCTTTCTCTAAAGCCTCTAAATCTTTTTAAAGAAGATTAATGCACAAGGTATATTCTGTTATAAAAATTATATTACATTTTTGTACAGAATCACAAATTCGCGAATGGCCATTGATATCCTCACCATTTCCATTAATGTTCATCATTTCTGGATATTTGTATTTTGTTCTTTATGGTGGTCCACGCTACATGAAGAATCGACCACCGTATAAATTGAAAACGTTTATATTGCTTTATGACTTAATACAAATTTTGGTGAACTTATGGTTTGTAAAAGAACATATAGCTTTTGGTTGGTTTTCAAAGTATAATATAATATGTTTACAATTACCAACTCCGGATTCTTCAAATACATATAGAGTATGATTTTACAATATATAATAATTAGTTATTATTGATTATCATTAGTTATTGATATAAATTACATTGTCTGTTAAAAGAAACTAAATTGCTAACAATTTTTAAGGATGTTTTGTACCTATTTTCAAAATATTGAGAATTTAATGAAAATTGTACAGAATGTCCTTTATTAGGACATTCTGTACAATTTTCATTAAATTCTCAATATTCAACATATGTATAGAATCTTCAGTACAATTTTTAAATTCATTCACTAAAGCGTTCACAAGTTATAAGATTTTTAATTTGCACTGAATTAACATGTATTCTTATGGGAAATGTATAACCACGTTGATTCAGATGACAAAAACACAATAATATTCGGAAAATAATATTTAGAAAATAATATTCAGAAATAATATTCACAATTTGTTTAAAATTTGCAAAAGTGTAGTTTAGATACAGAGTAAATATTTGGTCAAATAATATTATATGGTCAAATAATATTATACAAGTACTAACTGGTTAAAAAGATATTAAATATAATTCAATGAAATTAGCCATGTATCTGACACAAGGCGAAATTCTCTGCCAAAAGTTAATGATTTCGATTAACAAAATTCGGAATATTTTAATAAAAACGCAATAAATATTAAAAAATACATCTCTGCACTGTAGCTAAGATCAAATTGTAATATTCCACGCAATTTCTCATATTCAAAATACATCAAACGTGGATATATTCATCAATATTCATTTTCAGCTACTTTTTGCTGTACATACAAAGCATCCTTAAATATAAATTTTATGAGTTATAATAACTCTAACTTCTCTCGAAAAGAATCAAGACAGCATTTAGGAAAATATTATAATAATTATCAAACAGATCTCCATTAGCACAAAGAAACAATTGTCTAATATAATAATATAATAATATTCTCTATAATTTATTCAATCATATATCAAAAAACATGATTAAAAGGAAGAAATATGATTTATTTTATCAGTTTAACTATTCTATAATCCTTTTAATGAAATTCCATTTTATCATTCGTTATTATATTTATTTCCTAGATAATGTATTTTATTTCTTTAATATGTAATATTTTGTACTTTTCACATTAACAAAATTGTGTTTTAGATCTGGAATACTTTGTGGTGGCTATTTTTATTGAAAATATTCGATTTAGTTGAAACTTGTATATTTGTATTAAGAAAGAAACAGAATCAGGTTTCTAATTTACACGTGCATCATCATGTATCTAATTTAATTTTCTGCTGGATTTATTTCCAATACTTTCTGGAGGAGAGGGTGACTTTTCTTTCTCTGCTAAATTGTGCTGTGCACGTAATCATGTATACATATTATTTGAGCTCTGCCCAAATAGGCCCAAAATATCAATCAATTTTACATTTTTTGAAACCTTTTATAACTAAAATACAAATGGTAAGTTATTAGTTATAATATTTTATGTATACATGTACATACTCTTATATATAGCTATGTATATATATGCACGCACTAACGCACGTACATACGTTGTGTATGTATGTAAATCAGTGTGAATAAAATATGTTTACTGAGAAAAAAGCAATCTCCACAAATTCTTTTTATAAAACAGTAATTGCTGTGTTCTTAAAATACAAAAAGAAGACGACATGAAAATTTCGCGAATTAGTTCGATACCTTCAAAATTTATTGAAAGTAGAGGATTGTTGTTCAACGAAATAAGGATATCTCACAGTACCTAGAAGCAAATGCAAGATCAAATTATTAAGAAAATACATTAGCGTTTTTCAACTGCGAAGATGGAAAATGTTGTATAAGTCAATTATCAAGCGACGCGATAGTGTTGCGACGCTATGATAAAACTATAGCTATAGTTGCCAGCGACTACCTGATGCTGATTTATCGACTTATTTATTATTCACCATAAAAATTTAATACGCTAATGCCCGATTTCATCAACTGCGTTTAACTTTAATCTTAGTTTAACTCATTTTTTGTCTCTTTCTAAAATAATAATCTTTTTGTGATATACCTTTTAAAAAAAGGGAAAATAAAGTTTAACAAAAAGGGCTAAAATTTTGAAGTTAAGTGTTCATTAATCATACTTCGAACAATCATTTCAAGATCAATGTAAGCATTTTAGAAAAAAATGTTTGAGACAAAAATTTCTTATTTCTCGCCAGGAAATTCGAATCTGGGCTGTACTTCCGAATGGGGAATCTCTTCGATTGGATGAAACTTTATACATAGCTTCAGGAGATGATATTAAGATCAATTGTCAAGGTTTTATTCACAGGTTTTGAATGATTCAAAAGTTATGAACAAAAATATAACTAAAAATTGACACAAGAAAATTAAGCTTCAACGATCTTGACCGTGACATATGTTGTCAAGGTTACTATTTTGAGTAACATTTTAATTGTCGTTCGTTGTTTATTAAAAAATTAAAAATATATAAAAAATATTTTATAAAGAACTGTAATTCTTTATCTTTGTGAAAAATCAAAACTAAATTAAAATTTATTAATTTTTATTTTTTTTCCTTTTTTTGAACTTAATCAAAACCTATTTTCAATTTAAAATTAAAATTTGATTTAAGACAAACCTTCCTTTGCGTGAATAGTTGCAAATCTATGTAAACTTCGTTTCATCTCAATCGCAAGGGTTCCCCATTCGGAAGAACACTTCCGCAATTAAAAATTAAATGAAATTAAAAATATCATCAAATAGAGCATACCTAGAGTTAGTTATCAAGTTTTTAGCGATTTTTAATAAAATTCACTTCCGTTTTTTTTTTAATGTCCTGTGCAGGTTTAGGGTTATTAGGGACACTTCGTTTCCCTTTACTCTTTTTTTAAAATGTAATGTATTAAGAGAATTATGATATGTTCTAATCTATATCTATCTAATATTCTATCGATCAATTAAATTATTGAGAACTGATTCTTTATACGTGAAACAAATTTCTAGTTTGCAAATAAATAAATAAGCTAAATTAATAACAATAATTTATAACTATAAATTGCATAATAAATAAACTAAATCAATAATAACTTTGATTCTTTGTATAATACGTATAATTAAAATCTTTCATAAATAAGGAAATAAACTAAATGATTAATAATAAAATTTATAACAATGAATTACGTTATGATTTATTATATCAACAGCATCAATTAAATCAATATTAACTTTAGCTTCTTGCACTTGCTTTATATACTTTATATACTTGCACTAATATAGTATATAAAAGTTGATACGACATAAAATAACATAAAATTAAAATATAAGATAAATTTAATTTAACAAAAAGCAGTAATCCTATTAAAAAACTTACGAAGATAAAAAGATACAAGAACATAAAAAATATGCCAACTTGTATAAAACAAAAAAGTTTAAAAAAGTATCTAGCCCTAAAAAATATAAAAACTAAAAATAACTTTTTTCTAAATATAGTCCTCCAAAAAATAAAAAATTAAAATAAAATATAAAATCAATAATTACACTGGTCAACAAAAAAAATAATTTTAACTTTTTCCTCTTATAATTTTGCAGTTTTGGACTTATTTAAGTGTGCTAATTTCGAGTATGACAGTAGTTTATTTAACATCTCTTGTTTTTTAATATTTTTAGACTACCCCCTTTAGACATCACGTTTTTTTGAATTTTACTCGATTCAAAATTATTATTTTTTTAACTTTCGATATGTCTTCGACTTGGAGACGTTGTTTACATAATCCAGATAGTTTTTGTTATATTTGTGGCGAATACATCTTTCAAATATATCGAAAACCTATTTCAGAATTTGTTAATTGTAATATTTTATAAATAAAAAAAGTAGAGCTGATACAACTAAACTAGTATTTTTTTCGTAATCGGTGTTTTAGATATAACCTATAATACATGTTAAATGTCAGGAAAAAATTTGAGTGTTGACCAGTGTTATAACTAGCCAAGAAGTACTTACAAGCAATTTAATTTGTGAAAGTTTGTAATTTAAAATAATATTTGCAATAAAGTCAATCTTACCCTTATACAAAGATATTATACATAGATTTTTTTCCATAAAATTAAAACGCATTTCATTTTTATTAAGAGAAACTTGATTTTTAAAGTAAGTCTAATTTTTGTATGATATATAAAATAGCATCATTATGTCGCAGATTTTATTGCAAATAAATTATCTGACTGTTACTGTGCCATAATGCCGATCACATCGATTATCAATTTCGATATATATATTATGTGGAGATATAGCATTACATAAAGATGTGATTATAAAAAGATATAATATATGTAAAAATTTAATAGTATTACCTAACTGTTCAGTCTCTTGAATAAAATCAATATCTTGTTCATAAGATAGATTAATAAGAAAAATATTTACTAACGCCTTTTGCTGATTTCATGAAACCATGGATCAATGAAGATTACATTTAATAAAAAAAAATAATCAAGAAGTCATTCGACATGACAGTGCAGAATGGCCATATTACAGGATGCGTTATCTAAATTTTGTATGCATGTTACGCTCTATTATAATTAGTTGTATTAATTATTTTTACACATGGAACGGCGATAAGAAACAAGAAACGCACGTACTGTTCAAATTGATATTTAAAAAAAAATTGGAGACTATACTTTTCTCGATAAATATATTTTTTATGTACATTTACATTATGTACATTATTATTACTTTTTACCTAACAAACATACATTTATTGTGATATTTTTTTATTTTGATTATTTTGATATTTAAATTTAAGTGATATATAATGTATATTTGTATAATTTTTTGTTTTGTGAAATTAGATACAGTTTTTTGTGATGACAGCATATCTACTACAAATTTTAAATCCAGCTTGTGAATTACGTTTAAAACTGTCTTTATCTCTTAACGTTATAACATCTGTATTTATTGGAAATTTACTCTTATATCTTTACTTATTTTATGATTTTCATAAAAACAATTATACTAATACACCTAAAGGGAAAAACAATTAATATCAAGAAATAATACATTATGTACCAATAACATCCGACAAAATTTGATTTTCGTTTCTAACACGAATAATCATTTTCAATGTTTTTTCGCTTATTAAGTATATTTTAAATATTTGAAAATAATTTTTTTTCGACCCTCATATATTATATGGAAAATATTCTATTTTTGCTTAATACTACATTATGTGGAAAGTAAATACTTTGTACTTACATAATATAATAGAATTATATTGCAAAAAATTAATAATATTACCGTATATAAAATAGTAAGACTGCACAGAACTTGAGTTATTTCGAGATATATTAAAATCATTCCGAAACAAAACATGTATTTTAAATGTCAAAGTTGATACTTTAATATTATATGGTATTAAAATTTAGAAAAAGAATTGGATACTACTATGTTATAGTAAAAATTCTCAAAATCATTTTTAGTTTTATTAACATTATTTTTTTTAAACTATGATGTGTTGCCAAACTTGGACAACAGATTTTTATTTAATAAGCAAAAATATATTGAAAATAACTATTCACACTCGTATTACAAAAGTAAGATTGGACAATTATCAAACAATTAATTATGTTGATTAATTATGTACATATTTGATGTTAATAAAATATATTGTTATATATATATATATATATATATATATATATAAATTGAGCATAACACAGTGTTGTATTATTTAATATTATTTATTTCCTTTGTTAATTTCATATATATATATATATACTCAAATATTTTCAAACCTGTAGGTTTTAGAAGAAAATTTTTTAGAAAAAAGTTGTTTGGTTCTGAGGGGGTCAGAAAATAGAAATATTAGTTGGACCTCGAGTGGCGTTGTTAAGGTCATATGATGGTCACATTGAATTTTTTAAATTGAAATCTATTTTTTATTGTATATTCTTGTAGCTTATCTCGAGAGCTTTCCAAAACACTATAACGAAGTATTTTTTAAGAACTTTTTGAGTTATGAGGCTTGAAATAATTTCTTAACTTTACATAAATCATAAAATATTTTGTAAAACATTCTTTTCTTGATTATTTTACCTTAACTTTTATGCACAAAATAATGTGAGGAATCGATTGGTGTAAAGAAAACACATAATTATTTCAAAGAAAAAATATGTAATTTGCATAATTACATATTTTTTCTTGAAAACAACTATCTGTTTTCTTTAATTTTTGGCAATTAATATGTTCTTATCTTTATATTGTTTCGTTGAATAAGACAAGGAAAAGATTGTTTTATTAGCTTTACACGAGTATATTATATATATTCGTGAATATATAATTTTTATTTCTATGCAAATAATACATGATAAATTTCAATTCCAGAATTTGACTTATAAAATATTTTATGTGGTTACATTTTTACGATTAAATATAATATTTACAAATAATTAAATATTTAAATATAATATTTACAATATTTTGTTCATAATATTGAACATATAAAGATGTTTTTTTTGCAATGCATCAAATTGTTACATTTATGTAGTATTAATTTTAAACTGGTTGCATTTGATTGACGAATCTGATATGAATCGGATGCGAAGAACGAATTATGAGATTGTACTTAAATCGGATATTTTTTAAATGCTCAATGTGTTCCAAGTAAAAATTATGCACCAAAGGAACTATTAGAGCTTTCATCTCCAGCAGCGCAAATCGTTGACCTACAATTTAAAGTTTATGAAAAAATCGACACGAAGAGAAACAAAAATTAATTCACCTATGCAATTCCTTGATCCTGTGCTGAATGATATATAAGATTAAGAATGACGATTCTGCATTCTGCATCCTCTCGGGCAAGAATCTATCCGGATCAAATACTTCTGGATTTGGTTAAAAATTACACAGATCTGGCTCTGTGAACTCGATAGATATTAAGAAATAAGATTGTTCCAGAGGATACCATATATGATTCAAGAAGCATATTATAAAATTTAAAAAATACTGAAATTTATAAAAATAAGAATTTGTTAAGAAAAATAAAACATAATATAATATTGTATATAATAAGATAATTGCATTCTTAAAATACTTAAAATAATTTATTTTATTTTACATTCAATAATATATACCCTTGTTATGTAACATGTTCAAAAATATATGCAACAAGAAAATGATAAATTACGTAATCTTGTATAATCCCCACAGTTTCGAAATGTAAAAAACACGGTAGGATACAAACGTAGCGTTTCTTTCAAGCATCTTTCTAAATACGATAAATTTTGCAATGCTTTTATATTAAGTTTTCTTTCGTTTTCTTGCATCACAATATCGACTTCGACTTTCTCTCTTCAGTTTCTGTATTATATAATTGATAATAATTAAAGTATTGAGACAATCATCTTTTTCCCAGTGACTTCATCTACCGCGGCCTGGGTCCGTAGGCTGATAGGACTCTGAGTTACGAAAATTATGCGAACTTATTTTTAATATTTTAATTGGGCGCCAGCTAGCTTGAAGAGACTAGCGACTCTCTAAATTTTTTTATAAATAAGAACAACTGCATGAAACAATCGCAAGGTGGGTACAGTTGGGGACCCGAGGAAAGATGTGCAAAATAAATGAAACAGTGCTAAAGTAAGAAAATATCGAAAATATATATATATATATATATATATAATATATATATATATATATATATATATATATATATATAAGAAAATATAGTCAATATAATTTGACTTACGTTGATGCTACAATTTATTTGTCGTTGTATGCTCAGGCTGACCCTGACCTTCGACTTTGGTAACACAATTCACTTATAATATATTGAATATAACAAAACGCTAACAAAGCTCTTTATACGATAACTTAACAAATAACACGAAAATTTTTTTACCAAAATCTTGAAATGAAACAATCTTTTACGCTATAATTTACAAATTTTCTTTATACGAGGCGACAGGATTCCGCGAGGGCTGAGTTCATCTATTTGCTAGATCCTCGAGCTAAGAAGTAATTCCTTGATCGCGCCAGGCGATCGATCTCTTCCTCCACCAAGTGGGGATTTTATCTGGCTAAATCAATATTTTGACGCGTTCGCGTCAATCTCTCTCCGGCTCCTTTTTTCTCTCGGCCGTCTTCTCTATAATTTTAATAATATAATTTTAACAACTAATCGATGGATAAAACAAATATATAATTTCCGCAATTAGCGCTCGAGGAGTCCCCTCGAGCGTTGACATCAAGAAATTTTTATTTTCCTGTCACAGTATATTTTACAGTTCTAATTCTTACGGATAAAAATAAATTCTCAATAAATCAAAATAGAATATTTATATTTATTTTAGATATATTTTTAATATTTTTTCGGAACATATTTATGTTACGTCCAGACCCTGGAATGGATGGGCCGTATGGAAGAACGTAAGTTACTTACCCCGTGACTATCTTTATCTGCGGACGTGTGTATGGATCGGATTGAACGAATGTGAAGGACCTGACGCAGATCAGCGACCGAAGGTCTCTTTAACGCTGCGTTTTTAGCCTATTCGTTCGGTGGTCCCTTTTAAGTAAAGGAATTTAATCATTATTACGCGGGACAGGACCTCAGTACGATTTCAGGATTTAGGGAAGAGAACGGGTTAAATAATTAAATTATACATTAAATTAAAAATATATATATTATAAAAAAATAAAGAAAGAAAAATACATCTTAGCAATTGTAGCTATGCGTGAGTGGGTATCTGTGTGTATATTATATATTCTCGCGGGTGTTACAATCGTTCGGAGGTTATCAGTCAGAATATACAGGAAAGAATTTATGTTAAGAATTAAATTCTGACTGGTTAATACAATATACATATAATATAATATAAAAAATATAATATAAGAAATACAACAAAATAAAAAGTGAATGTGTAATAAAAATATGAATAACGTTTATTCATTAAAGAAAGTATAGAATTCGTCGCTTGCGCATATGTGTTATAATTAGAATTAAAATTTTCAAAATTCGCCGAAACACAGGTCCAAATTAAAATACAACAATAAAATTAAGATAAAAGACAATAATTAAAGTGATCAGTCAGGCGTAGAGAGCTAACAAATCAATAATGTAGAAATGTTAATCAAAATATATATTAATAAATCATAATTACAAGCTTCAAGTAAGATAGTTATAATATATAAAGATGTTGAAGATGTGTGCGGACGTTTCGACTTACTTTTAAGTCATCTTCAGCGCAAAAAATTGTAACGGAGATAGAGCATATTGTAAAAGTCCATATAGAGGGAGAACATTAAAAAATATACGCAGAAAGAGCTAGTAAAAATCTTATAGGAGATGCAACTCCATACGCAACGGTAATACATGGTTGATTATCAACAGCTTACTGATTTTTTTAAAAAAGAGATGACTCCAAACGTAGCGGTAAACATAGATAGTTGTAAGCGGCCTCCAAATATTTCCATATGGAATAATACGACTCTAATTTGGGTTGGTAGGCCCAAAATTGAGCACGATTCCCTGGAAAATCTGTGATACCGCATAACAAAAAAAAATAAATAGACAAAAAAATATTATATAAAACAATGTAAGTGTATATGAGGAGTTAAAATAAATACATAACGGTTGAGATTGAATACTAGGTTTAAAAAATGGATCATAAAAAATAAAAAAAAGAAGAAGAAAAAGAAAAATAATAAGTCAAAAGTATAAAACAATGATTGTCATTGGTATAAAAAACAAAAAATAAAAAACAAACAAGTATGCGGTCCATTAGTAATTAGTTAATTAAAATTAAATAAAGAAAATTCTAAGAGAACATGATAAGAATGTGCGAAAAAAGTAATTACCATATAATCAAATTTGTGCGGAAATTAACCGTTAATATGAACATAAAAATATTATTATGATAAAATTAACTTACATCGCCATGAGGAACAAAGTAGAGAAAGTGTGTCGCTAACTCGTTTGGTGAACAATTAAGTTGACAATTTTAAAAAATATATAAGAATTATAAAAGTAAAAAATCTCCGTCTGTATTACTTTCTTGATGACAAGAATAAAAGTGACAAGAGCAACGAACAAGCTCTTTCTGCGTATATTTTTTAATGTTCTCCCTCTATATGGACTTTTACAATATGCTCTATCTCCGTTACAATTTTTTGCGCTGAAGATGTCTTAAAAGTAAGTCGAAAAGTCCGCACACATCTTCAACATCTTTATATATTATAACTATCTTACTTGAAGCTTGTAATTATGATTTATTAATATATATTTTGATTAACATTTCTACATTATTGATTTGTTAGCTCTCTACGCCTGACTGATCACTTTAATTATTGAATTTTACAGAGAGCTTTATTATTATTTTTGTTAAGATAAAAGATTTGCCAAGTCTAAGTTCGAAAATTATTCATCTATTTCAACGATTTCTCCCAAAAGTAGTGATAATACAAAGAAAAATAATATAAAGAGAAAGAAAGAAAAGAAAAAAGAAAAATAATAATAATAATGCAAGAATGGAAAATTAAAAAAAAATGAAAGAGAGTAAAGAAAAAAATAGAAATAAAGAGTTCAATATATATAAAGAAAGGCTGAATCGAGATATAAAGATAGAAAACAATACAAATTCTTGGTATACCAGAAAGGGCAACTAAAAGGAAATAAGAAGAATTAAGGAATAATTGCGAATCGGCTTGCGGAGGTTCCAGGCAAACGGGAAATCGTTCGCGAAGCACCTTGCGGGGATTCTTGGCGAACAGGAAATTATTCGCGAATCGCCTTCCGGAGATTCCCGGCGAACAAGGAATTGTCCGCGAACCGCCTTGCGGAGATTCGAGGCGAACAGGGAATTGTTCGCGAACCGCCTTCCGGAGATTCCCAACGAACAAGGAAGAATGAGAAATGAGACTGGAGAGGAGGTGAGACAAGGAATGATTGATAGTAATTAGTAAAAATTTAATGGTTATTAAACCGTTTAAAATTATTAGTCAAATATAGATTTTAAATTGTGAGATAGTAAGATATGAGAAAGGAAGAAAATAAAAAAAATAAAAATTACTCGATTTTACTTACAACTCATTGGCATCACAAAAATGAGTGCGTTGATAAAATTGCAATGGCTCAGGTCGGAGGTTTATAACATGAAGAACTGAGTAATGGAGATGTTCATTAGAAAATTCACATGATGCATGCAATTAAATATTAACAAAATCATTTTCACTGTGATATAAAACAGATTAGTAACTCAATTGCATAATGCAAGAAAAGGGATTCCCGAAGCTATATAATTTTAAAATTGAATGACTGAATCTTGACTGGAACTGAGAACTGATCTATCAACTGTAGTGCCTATTAGTGCCGCGTCGCGCCTTGCGCTTGCATTTTAAAGTTTTTGCTCCTCCTTCTTACTAGATGGTGAGAATCTTTTGTAATAATTTCAACACTTCCTTCTTAAAAACAAGGAGGCTGATTTTTGGGAGGAGAAGCGTTTCTTAAGATTATTATTGATTAAGCCCTTTGGCTCGAGACTTAGCTCCATCCAGCAGAGAGTGGATTAGCGGACAGATTTATGGCTCACGAGAGTCTTTTCGCGTTTCGACTAACACTTAAGGGTGGTCAGGTGGATTGTTTAGTTTCTCCTTTTTTTGATTGCCCGCCTAAGATATTGCAGGCCTGAAGAGTTTCTGATTTCATAGCTCCACATGTGGAGCGCTATAAAAATTTTATTGAGGTTCTGGTTCCGATTTTGTTTAAAATTTCTAAGTTCCAACGACTGGCCATCCTTAGCTCTAGCTTTTCTTGTTTATTTATTGCTTTGAGTCTCTCGGTCTCAGATATCCGTTGCAAGGATTATATATACATATGTTTTTTGTTGGAGCAATTCTTAAGAAGGATCGTTTTGTTTCTAGATTTTTAATGGTTCTAACGAACATCCCAACTGTAAACATATGCGAGTTCGGTTTTATTATAGTTCTTTATCCTAGTGGAATTTTTATGTATAACGACAGGCTATCCGCGTAATATCTAGGATTTTTTTATTATTCTTCATTTCCTTGGTTTAGATAATCATGTGCGTGGGTAACACTCGCCGAGAGTTACTCGCGCACATGGTTATTGTATAGTTCACAATATCGTTTCGAAGAAAGAAAAGAATCGTGAAGTCCACCGGACGTTTTTTACTAACATTTATATATCTAAAAAAATAACGGTATATGTATATCCAATATAAAAGTATCGACTTCCTCTCTTATGTCCAAATCAGTTAAAGAATTTTCTTGAGATGCCTTTATTAAAATATCCAACATGACTAATCGCTTTTTTTTAACTTGAAATAAAACTTATTAGTAACGATTTTAGTTTTGCATATTGCACTTAATTATATAACATTATTCTTGTTTAAAATTCAAGTTGTTACAAATAATGATGATTTAATTTTACGATATATAGTACATATGTTGCATCATGACGTGTGCGATTATGTGTTTAGTATAAGCAGTACAAGCATAATTTATAATGTTAGATTGCGTAGTCAAACTTAAATTACAAACTCTGATCTCTTACGTACTTCCAAACACATCTTCTGTCTCTTTGTTACTTTCAAAGATATTTAAGTATCGATTATTAGTACGTTCATAATAAAGTTTTTTTTTCGCGATGACCTGTATGAAAATAATATGTAATTTTTAAAATAATTTTTTACTAAATAATGTATCGAACAACAATGGTACATTATATCATAGATATTTATAATATAATATTAATATTTATTATTAATATTTATAATTAATAATGTAATCCTGCAAAGATTACGAGATCTATTGTTATTTTATATAAGAGTGTTGTAAGATTTAAAGTAATGTGATTTATTACTTACTTTTTCGGTAAATCCATGCAATATTTACAAAAGTTTCTTTTGCTTTCTACTTTGTGGTGTCAATGAGAATAACAAATCGTTATACAACCAAGGCCTTATTCCTTTAAACCAAAATTTAATAAAATCATTTAATTTCAAATGATGATGTAATGTTGTTTTAAAGAAAATTAGAAAAAATATGAAAAGTGGTTTAGTAGATAAAAATCAATAAAAACTTTTCAAAAAGCTAATATAAATCACAAGCGTTAAAAACCAATGATTTAATATTAAATGATCGCGAATAACATATTAATTATTATTTTTTAAAAAGAGATATAAACATGTTTGATCGAGCATTCAATGTAGAAAAATGCAAATGTTTCGATTCTCTCCGGATTATTCCCAATGCCAAAAAAAGCAGAAAAAACAAAAATATACAAAAATATACAAAACATAGTTAGTACAATCTCAGATATTAAAAATTCGTTATCATACAATGTTAAATTTTAAGATATAAATAGGAATGAAAATACAATATAATTAAGTTTCGCAAATGAAACATTATTTGTCGCAATGGAAATGTTGGAGGGGCAGCGAGTCACACACCTGTGCTCCAAAACGCAGATCGGAGCCGTGCGGAAAAAATGAGACAAAATGTCGTCTGTTAGAATAACGCAAACGAAGAATGTATGAATGGGCTGCGATGACACCATAAATGCAAATCAAAGTTATTCCTAATTTTGAAACGTTATTATGTCCACAAGCACAAGCAATAAGGAGTAAAAATTGCAATAATTCCCGAAAAAAGAGTGTGAAGAGAAAGGAAAAGCACATTTCGTTGAAAAATTAAGTCAAAGTATTACTGAATCCAGACTATTGCGCCATTTGACCAGCTATACATTACTTGTAATATCACAATCACAAGTTAAAGGACTATATATATCATATAATTATATATTATATATATTATTTATTACATTATATATTATATATTATATTCATAATTTACCTATAAATTATCAAATCAATCATTTTGTGAGTCGCATTTATTGATATTGTTTCTGGAACTCGACAAGATTTTGCATAACATAAAATATCGGACATTATCTATCTTTACTTGTAGCATTGATACTTAATATAGTTTATAGTTATATTAATATAGTTATATTCTATTTCTATTTTAAGCTATAATTATTTCGAATAAAATGCTTATCTAATTGCGTGATACGCAATAAGAACTTTTATCGCATTTAGCGTATGTTCACTAATAAATGGTAATAAATTTCAACTTACTACTTTCTCTGACATCCTTCAAAGATTTTGTCATGTAGTCGCTCTACTTGATCAAGATATCAATAAACTGATTCAATATATTAAAATGGAATGTAGATGTAAATATCTTTCACCGTGTTTGCCACTTAATCTCTATAACGGAAACCAAATAATGCAAAATTTTGCGATAAAAAATACATATAATATTATATAAGATTAATAACATTTTCTTGCAAGTAAATCTATCTTTGTGTTACTCGTCGATTTCATCGAAACTTCGTATATCTGTAGAATTGTTCGAAACAATAAAGTTATTTTTTTATAATAGCAATGATGCAATTTTAGATGAAAACTACCTTTTTAGGTGAAAACTACCTTTTTTATTATATGTATATATATATTATATGTATATATATATATATATATATACATATATATTTATTTATTATATTTATGATATATACATATATAGGATGTAACTAAGAAGTGTGCTCATGGAGCAAATAGTGTTATTCCTGATTAAAAATCCAGTCGAAAAGTCCTGAATCATTTTTTTCTATAACGCTTAAAAAGACGCCGAAGTTTTGATTTACCTATAAAATAGTCATATTTCATTTTTGTCCTTTTTATTAGTTGCACAGAATAATAAATGTTCCTTCACGATTAAAGTACATACAGAAACATAGCAGAAACCTTTTGGTTTTATGTTAAAAAATTAAAAAAAAATTGGAAAATCGTAAAAAGATCGTAACAATATTTGCTTAATATAAAAATTTTGCAATTTGTATGTACAAAATAAGATAGGCCTCCCACTAGAGATTGTATGAAAGAATATAAATGAACTTTTAGAAATGAGTTTAGAAACTTAATAAAAAAGATTTCGATAAATAAATCGGGAACCTATTTTGTTTTGTACGTACAAAGCAAATATTGTTACGATTTCATCCCAGAAGCCGATAAAAAACTGTAATTTCTCAATTTTTAACATAAAACCGAAAGGTTTCTGCTTTGTTTCTGTATGTACTTTAATCGTGGAGAAGCATTTATTATTCTGTGCAACTAATAAAAAGATTTCGGACAGAAATGAAATATGACATTTTATTGATAAAACAATACTTCAGCATCCTTTCAATAAAGCAGTAATTATTGAATAATGTTACGCCAAGAAGCACTGATTTTTAGCTTCCTTGTCGAAATTTTCTTTAAGAAAACGCTTTTAACGGAAGAAATATAATTTTTAATGCAAAATAAAGTTTTCCGCATTATCACGACGCATAAGAATATTGCACAATAGCAGCATGACATAGCGGCGGAGCGCTTACGCATACTCAGGCGCAGCTCACTGATGTGCGCCCGTCTAAAGGTCTGTGCTTATTGGCGCAACTTTATTCAATAATTACCGCCTTATTAAGCATTATAGAAAAAAATGATTCAGAACTTTACGATTTTTAATCAGATATAACGCTTTAATTTTTCTTTTCAATCTGTAACAGTTATTGAGGATGGTTTGAAGACAAATATCATTCGATTAAATTGCCTTTTCTTTTAAAAATTGATGAGAAAATGAAGATTTACGCCACAACTTTTTGCCTTCTATTCTTTTTTATTTGTGCACTGTTGTGTTGCACTATGCACTATGAATCTTCAAATGCAAAGTATTTGATGCATTAATATTAATAGACATTAATATTAATATCTAGATAAAATGTGCATTATAACAATGTGCACTATAACAATCACCTTATATAAAGTGACAATTAGGCGGCATAAAAGATTTAACGTTAGTATATATTGGACGTAACTGTTAATGTCATATATATAATTATAATATATATATATATATGGGACGTTTCACGTCAACCGGATCACTTGTCTGCCCAAAATTTGAAGTGACCTACAAAGACGTTCGATAGCTCAAAAAATTAGTCTTTACTAGTACTTTCGAAAGTCATGTGCCCCGTTTTGAAATTCAAAATGGCGGATCCAATATGGCTGCTGAAAGTGTGAAAATTAGTAAAAAGCTAATCTTAACTTGGGAGTTACATTACTGAAATTCAAGACGGCGTATCCAATATGGTTGCAGAAACCGTAAAAAGACTACTTAATTTAAAAATCAAATTGTTACTGTGGTTACTACTCTAACGTTTTTTTTTCAAAGTAGTTAGTGAGCAATCCCATCGGTAACTCAGTGAGCTGTTAATATTATATTGGATCAGCCATCTTGGATTTCAGTGACACAACTCTAGGATTGTCATCAGAGACACTGAAAACTCCTTTCTAAGCAATTTCAACGCCAATGTAATTTTGAAAAAGGAGATACTGTGGAATTACGTAGGCTATTCAATAATTATTCATCCATTCACCCGCCATATTGGATCCGCCATTTTGAATTTCAAAACGGGGCACATGACTTTCGAAAGTACTAGTAAAGACTAATTTTTTGAGCTATCGAACGTCTTTGTAGGTCGCTTCAAATTTTGGGCAGACAAGTGATCCGGTTGACGTGAAACGTCCCATATATACAGGGTCTACCAAAAGTGTGGAAACCCCTAAATATCTCGGAAAATATACGTTTTACAGAAAAGTGTTTCCAACAAAAGTTGTAGGGTTTAAGAAGATCTATATACTGATTCTATCAGTTTGACCTTGGATGGCGTCGTCAAGGTCAGGTCAAGGTCACATTGACTTTTTTAAATGACACCCCCTACATTTGATTGCATATTCTTATAGCTTAATTCAAGAGCTTTCCAAAACACTATAATAATGTTCATTTTTATTAAGTACTTTGCGAGTTATGAGGGTTGAATGATAGAGTAGCGCCGGTATTAACATTATCCAAGGTGTACTACATGGAGGTTACTCGCTCGGATTTGCATCTGTTGTGTGTGTGATCCAGCTAACTAAGGCAAGATCGATTCCTCAACATATCCTCATATTTCGCTGAAGTCAAATTGCCAAAAAATTGCTCCATAAAACGTGTATGAAACGTCTCGTTAGTTCCTTCATTTACCGCTATGTGACGCACTACGTGCAGTCTAACTCGCATTTAAAATTCAACTAAGAATGTATAAAGCTATCAAAGAACGAGCACCTTCTAACTTCAGCTTTGAGCAAGCAGAAATTAATTGTTATCGTCCAAATACAACGTACGATTAATTAAAATTAAACGTTTTAAAAATGGCTGGCGACTTGTCGGAACGTGAAAGAATCACTATCCTCATGATGCGTGGATGGGGTGATAACGAAAGATCGTTCTCTGATGTCGTTCGATTATTTAATGACACGTATCCGAACCGTCGAATTAATAAGTCCACTGTGTTAAAAACAATAGAACGTTTTAGACAAACTGGTAGCGTAAGAAATCGCTCTAAGTCAGGAAGACCATTGTCTGCAACCAACGAAGAAAAACAACTTGATGTTCTGCAGACATTTATTGAAGATCCCAATTCTAGTGTTCAGAGAGTCGCTCAAACTCACGATATTGCTCCCATGTCGGTTTGGAGAATTTTAAAGAAGAACAAGTTCCATCCATATAAATTGCAATACGTTCAAGAATTGCAAAACGGAGATGAGGAGCGTCGTATACATTTCTGTGAAAGAATGATGGCACTAATAGATGTCCGGCCCATCTTCCCTTATCAAATTGTTTTCACAGACGAGGCAACTTTTACCTTAACGGGAGAAGTTAATAATCAAAATTTTCGTTTCTGGTCAGATGAGAATCCGAATTGGGTGCGGGAAACTCACACACAACATCCACAAAAAATAAATGTATGGTGCGGAATAATAGATGGCTATTTAATAGGGCCGTTTTTTTTTGAAGAATATTTGAACGCTCAAAGGTATGAGAGATTACTTGTTGATCAAATAATTCCAGCCATACAGAATACTTTTCCAAATAATTTCCAAGAAATATGGTTTCAGCATGATGGAGCTCCTGCTCATTTTGGTGCAGGACCACGTCGTATTTTAAATGAGACTTTTCCGCTACGGTGGATAGGAAGAAGGAACGGAAATGAGGGAGGAGAGGATTGGCCACCTCGGTCACCAGATCTAACTCCTCTTGATTATTATCTATGGGGATATCTGAAGAGTAAGGTTTACAGAACAAAACCTAAAACCATTCACGAATTGATACAGCGAATAAGGGATGAAATGGCTTTGATACCTTTTGAAACGAATCGTAAAGTCATTTCTACATTCTACCAAAGATTAGCATATTGTCAGGAAGTAAATGGCAGCCACTTTCAGCATTTACTTTAACACATTGAAACACATTTGCAATCGTTTGGTGCAACCTAACCTGATCTCTGTATACACGCACCGCACGCACGCACACGCACACATTTCGAACAATTATTATGATAAATGAGCATCCACAAATTTATTTACTGTTTACTATGTCGATTGCTTTCCAGGTCTTTAAATACTCGATTGTAATTTGGTTGGGTCTTTGCTTTTGCTGACTGGATCCACGACCGATCTTGCCTTAGTTAGTTGGATCACACACACAACAGATGCAAATCCGAGCGAGTAACCTCCATGTAGTACACCTTGGATAATGTTAATACCGGCGCTACTCTATCATTCAACCCTCATAACTCGCAAAGTACTTAATAAAAATGAACATTATTATAGTGTTTTGGAAAGCTCTTGAATTAAGCTATAAGAATATGCAATCAAATGTAGGGGGTGTCATTTAAAAAAGTCAATGTGACCTTGACCTGACCTTGACGACGCCATCCAAGGTCAAACTGATAGAATCAGTATATAGATCTTCTTAAACCCTACAACTTTTGTTGGAAACACTTTTCTGTAAAACGTATATTTTCCGAGATATTTAGGGGTTTCCACACTTTTGGTAGACCCTGTATATATATATATGTGTGTGTGTGTGTGTGTGTGTGTGTGTGGTGTGTGTGTGTGTGTGTGTGTGTGTGTGTGTGTGTGGTGTGTGTGTGTGTGTGTGTGTGTGTGTGTGTGTGTGTGTGTGTGTGTGTGGTGTGTGTGTGTGTGTGTGTGTGGTGTGTGTGTGTGTGTGTGGTGTGTGTGTGTGTGTGTGTGTGTGTGTGTGTGTGTGTGTGTGTGTGTGTGTGTGTGTGGTGTGTGTGGTGTGTGTGTGGTGTGTGTGTGGTGTGTGTGTGTGTGTGTGTGTGTGTGTGTGTGTGTGTGTGTGTGTGTGTGTGTATATACTGATACTGACAACATATATTTCTTTACGTAATGGAACAAATTTACAATAATGTATTTATAAAGTCTTCCGGTAAGTAATTTTATCTTTTCAAAATTCCTTAAATACTAGAAAAGAGAGAGAGAGAGAGTAATGTGCATTAATTATAATAGAGGATTTTTATATTTTAATAGGAGTTTATATTATTATTATTTATTTGTACAATTTCGAAGTAAGAGTTATGTTTGTCCTATAATTCTGGTATTTAATAAATTAAAGTGTTTTAAAAATATTTTATAATATATGAAAAACATGAGGTACATTTTGTTATAAAAATTATAATACATTTTTGTACAGTACCATTAACTCGTGAATGGCCAATGATGTCCTCACCATTAATGTTCATAATTTTTGGATATTTGTATTTTGTCCTTTATGGTGGTCCACACTACATGAAGAATCGACCACCGTATAAATTGAAAACGTTTATATTGCTTTATAACTTAATACAAATCTTGGCGAACTTATGGTTTGTAAGAGAACATATAGCTTTTGGTTGGTTTTCAAAGTATAATATAATATGTTTACAATTACCAACTCCGGATTCTTCAAATACATATAGAGTATGATTTTACAATATATAATAATTAATTATTATTGATTATTATTAGTTACTGATATATTAGTTACTGATATATAGTACATTACATTGTCTGTTAAAAGAAACAAAATTGCCAATTTTTAAATATAAATTTTATGAGTTATAATAGCTCCAACTTCTCTCGAAAAGAATCAAGACATTTAGGAAAATATTATATTAATAATTATCAGACAGATCTTTATTAGCACACAGAAACAATTGTCTAATATAATAATATTCTCATAATTCCAATCATATATCAAGAAATATGATCAAGATCTTGGAAGAAATTTGATTTATTTTTTCAGTTTAACTATTCTATAATTCTTTTGATAAAATTCCATTTTATCATTCGTTATTATATTTATATCCTAGATAATATATTTTATTTCTTTAATATGTAGTATTTTGTACACTTTATATTATCAAAATTGTGTTTCAGATGCTCAATACTGTATGGTGGATACTTTTATTGAAAATATTCGATTTCGTTGAAACTTGTATATTTGTATTAAGAAAGAAACAGAATCAGGTTTCTAATTTACACGTACATCATCATGTATCTAATTTAATTTTCTACTGGCTTTATTTAAAGTACGTACCAGAGGAGAGGGCGACATTTTTTTTCTAAATTGTGCTGTGCACGTAATCATGTATATGTATTATTTGAGCTCTGCCCAAATATGCCCAAAATATCAACCAATTCTACATTTTTTGAAACCATTCATAACTAGAATACAAATGGTAAGTTATTCGTTATATTTTATGTATACATGTATACTCATATATATATATATATATATATATATATATATATATATATATATATATATGGGTCATTCCACAAATTAGCCACCCTTTCCCGCCCAAAATTGTATTGAAGTAAATTTAACTTCTAAGGTACCAAAATTTAATCTCATGAAACCATGGATCAATGAAGATTACATTTAATAAAAAAAAATAATTAAGAAGTCATTCGACATGACAGTGCAGAATGGCCATATTACAGGATGCGATATCTAAATTTAGTATGCATGTCACGCTCTATCATAATTAGTTGTATTAATTATTTTTAAACATGGAACGGCGGTAAGAAAAAAGAAACGCACGCACTGTTCAAATTGATATTTAAAAAAAATTGGAGACTGTACTTTTCTCGATAAATATATTTTTTATGTGCATTTACATTATTATTACTTTTTACAAACAAACATACATTTATTTTGATTATTTTGATATTTCAATTTAAGTGATATAATGTATAATTTTGTATAATTTTTTGTTTTGCGAAATTAGATACAGTTTCTTGTGATGATAGTATACTCACTACAGGTTTTGAATCCAGCTTGTGAAATACATATAAATTATTTATATGCTAAAGTTGTATTATATCTATTTGTTGGAAATTTATTCTTATATCTTTACTTATTTTATGATTTTTATAAAAACAATTACACTAGTACACCTAAAGAGAAAAACAATTAATATCAAGAAATAATATATCATCTACCAATAACATCCGACAAAATTTGATTTTCGTTTCTAACACGAATAATCATTTTCAATGTTTTTTCGCTTGTTAAATATATTTTAAATATTTGAAAATAATTTTTCCTTGACCCTCATATATTACATGGAAAATATTCTATTTTTTCTTAATACTACATTATGTGAAAAGTAAGTACTTTGTACTTACTTTTCACATAATGTAGTATTACATAACATAATAGAATTATATTGCAAAAAATTAATAATATTACTGCATATAAAATAGTAAGACTGCACAGAACTCGAGTTATTGCGAATTATATTAAAATCATACTGAAACAAAACATATATTTTAAATGTCAAAGATGATACTTTAATATTATGTGGTATTAAAATTTAGAAAAAAAATTGGATACTATCATGTTATAGTAAAAATTCTCAGAATCATTTTTAGTTTTATTAACATTATTTTTGTTTTAAACTATGATGTGTTGCCAAAGTTGGACAACAGATTTTTATTTAATAAGCAAAAATACATCGAAAATAACTATTCACTCGTATTACAAAAGTGATGTTGGACAATTATCAAACAATTAATTATGTTGATTAATTATGTACATATTTGATGTTAATAAAATATATATATATATATATATATATATATATATATAAATTGAGCATAACACAGTATTGTATTATTTAATATTATTTATTTCTTTTGTAATTTCATATATATATATATATATATATATATATATATATATATACACACACATATATACATATATATATACATATATACATATATATATACACATAATATATATATATATATATGTATATATATATATATATATATATATATATACACATATAACATTATTCTTGTTTAAAATTCAAATTCTGTTACAAATAATGATGATTTAATTTTACGATATACATATGTTACATCATAACGTGTGCGATTATGTGTTTAGTACAAATAGTACAGCACAATTTATAATGTTCGATTGCGTCAAACTTAAATTAGAAACTCTGATCTCTTACGTTTTTCCAAATACATCTTCTGTATTTCTCTAAACTTATTCCTCTAAACCAAAATTTAATAAAATCATTTAATTTCAAATGATGATGTAATGTTATTTTAAAGAAAATTAGAAAGAATATGAAAAGTAGTTTAATAGATAAAAATAAATAAAAACTTTTTCAAAAGGCTAATATAAACCACAAGTGTTGAAAATTAATGATTTTATATTAAATGATCATGAATAACATATTAATTATTATTATTCAAAAAATGATATAAAGATGTTTGATCGAGCATTCAATGTAGAAAAACGCAGACGTTTTGATTCTCTCCGGATCATTCTCAATGCCAAAAAAAGCAGAAAAAGCAATACAAAAATATACAAAATATAGTCAGTACAATCTTAAATATTAAAAAGTCGCTATCATACAAATTAAATTTTGAGATAAAAATAGGAATGAAAATACAATATAATTAAGTTTCGCAAATGAAACATTACTTATCGCAATGAAAAAGTTGGAGGGGCAGCTAGTCACTCACCTGCGCTCCAAAACGCAGATCGAAGTCGTGCGGAAAAAATGAGAGAAAAAGTCGTCCGTTAGAATAGCACAAACGAAGAATGTATAAATGGGCTGCGATGACCAAAAGTGTAAATCAAAGTTATTCTTAATTTTGAAACGTTATTATGTCCACAAGCACAAGGAATAGGAATGAACAAAAATCGCAATAATTCCCGAAGAAAGAGCGTGAAGAAAAAGGAAAAGCACATTTCATCGAAAAATTATTTCAAAATATTACTGAATCCAGACTATTGCGCCATTTGACCAGCGATACATTACTTATAATATCACAATTACAAGTTAAAGGGCTATAGATATCATATAATTATTATATTTTATATATTATATTATATATTATATTCATGATTTACCTATAAATTATCAAATCAATTATTTTGTAAGTCGCATTTATCGATATTGTTTTTGGAACTCGCCCAAATTTTACAGGGATATGCCCATGCCAGTTTCTACAAATGCATTTATTATAAAATAGAAAAGTGAAACAATCGAATTACTTACAATTGATTATTTTGTGAAGCTTTGACTATAAAAAATATCGGATATTATCTATCTTTACGTGTAGCATTGTTACTTTATATAGGAACAAATTCTATTTTTATTTTAAGCTATAATTATTTCGAATGAAATTCTTATACATGATACGCAATAAGAACTTTTAGCGCATGTCGCATTTAGCGTATGTTCACTAATAAATGGTAATAAATTCTTTACAACTTACTACTTCCTCCGACATCCTTCAAAGATTTTGTCATCGCTCTGCTTGATCAAGATATCAATAAACTGATTCAATATATTAAAATGCAATGTAGGTGTTAATATTTTTCATCGTGTTTACCACTTAACCTCTACAATGGAAATCAAATAATGCAAAATTTTGCGATAAAAAATACAGATAATATTATATAAGATTAATATCATTCTTGCAAATTTATCTTTGTGTTACTTGTCGATTTCATCGAAACTCCGTATATCTGTACAATTGTCCGAAACAATAAACAGGTATTTTTTTATAATAGCAATGATGCAATTTTAGTTGAAAACTGCCTTTTTTTATTTATAAGTACGAATAACTAATTTGTTGCATTTAAATTCATAATGTTCAAATTTTTTAAATTTTGGAGGTAAAGAGGTTTTTCTTGTCACTGGAAGGACATGAAATTTCATAAAAATTATAGAATACGAATTAAATATAGCGTTCTAACAAACTTTTGTTTTGTTCTTCGAATCTAGAAATAACTAATGAGTTGATGACGAAAATATACTCCATTTCATTTGTTTTAATTATTTTTTCATATATTTCTTACATTTTTAAATTTATTTTTTTTATTTTTTTTTTTATTTATTTATTTTTTGGGGGAAATTTTTCACACCTTATTTATGTGTATTTTTTCAGGTTTGATATTTTTTGTAGAAACGATGCGCAAAAAGATTTTTTTTTAGAAAAGAATTTGCAAGAGTACAATAAGTACACTTATGACTAATGCTTTATTGCATAATGCATAGATAGCATCACAATTTTTTAAACAATAATCTACAAGATTGTCAAACTCAAGTGATTTGTTTTGTAAGTATCCAATTTTGTAATGCAAATATTTATGAAATAATATTATAATATCAATTTTCGATTGCTTATTCATAATTTGCTATTTTCTCTTCGGTTTATAAATCTGTTTAATATATTGTAGTAGGATATTTACGAGAGAATTTTCTTAAGTTTGACAATTACGTAAATTATCGTCTTAAAAAACGTGAAATTATCTGTGCATTATGCAATAATATAGCAATAAAATAAAATTTGTTTGGTGTGCAAATTCTTTGTGTATAAATGTTTTTTTGTATATTGTTTCTGCAATAAATACAAAACCTATAAAGTAAATATAAGGAAAGCGTAGAAAATAATGTAGTAAAAGAAAATGTAAAAAATATATTTAAAAAATAGTTTTAAAAAATGAAATGGGGATAGATTTTCGCCTCCTCGTTAATTCTTTCTGAATTGAACAAGAAAGAGCAATACAAGATTGTTTTATTAGGCCATAATTGATTCGCTATTCTATAATTTTTACATCGAATTAAATATATTTCAATCAATACTTTAAATTTTCTCAATCTTAGTTAATTAAACAATATACAATTTAATCGAGAATCGATCCATATTAAATAATCACATCGATGTTTGCAATCTTTACGAACAATAATTATTATTTTAATACTTACAATTAGAGTCACAAATATATTCCATCCGTATTACTTTATTATTTTACTTGACAATCTAAATATAATTTGGGAAGAGGATTGTGAGAGAACACAAAATAAAACAATTTAAAGCATTGGTCGAAATATATTTAATTCCAATATTTATTTATTTATTTATTTATTTTATTTATAGACGGGACCATTAAGTCCCTTTAGTACAAATACATTACAATTTTTTTACAACGGAAGGGATAGTATAGACATTTGGCTAAAGAGCATCTAAATTTGTTAAGAGAGCCGTGAAAAAAATCAATTCGATTAGATATATCGTTAGACAATAGGCATATTCGATTAAAGGGTTTAAATCTGCCATAGGAGGTACGGTGCGATTCCTCATGAAAGATAGAGTTGGCTCTCAATGATTTGACAGGAGCGTGCAGTCCAATACGGCCAGTAAGATCAGGACAGGTTATATACCCATTGATTATTTTAAAAAGGAGTTGGATATCAAAAAATCTCCTTCTATTTTCCAGTGAGTCGAGATTAAGCAAATTCATTATCCAATCATAATTATGGTCCGAATAGTGCATAGGATTGTTCGTGAGAAAACTAACTCTTCGAAGAAAGCGGTGTTGAATACTTTCAATCATTACGCAGTACTTTGTTTGATATAGAGCCCATACCGTAACAGCATATTCAAGGTATGGTCTAACCAAAGCGCAAAACAGTAACCTTAGTGTGGAAATATTATGAAAATATTTAAATACAGTAACCTTAGTGTGAAAATATTATGAAAATATTTAAATTATTTATATATTGTTAAAAAAATATTATAAAAAGCATCAATGATCAAAAGATCATGCATATTTAATTCTCTTGTCCCCTTTCATGTACCTTCTGTTTCAATTTTTATTTGCAGTAATGAATTACGATTTGAAAAATATTTATCGTTGCGATAGTCGTTTTATGTCGTTTATCAAAAGTTAATTAATTTTTAATTATTAATATTTACAACAAATTATGTTTCGATACTTTCGAAACAATCGAATTATAGGTGCAAATAATTAGCATAACGAAAGACTTCATGAGTGATGAATAGTTTAATAAATAATCAATTAATCTTAATCAATAAATTTAAATACTTCTATAATTTAATATTTCTGGCGCAAATATTTAATATTACGGAAAATATTTCGGCAACGAGAGAATTATCAATAACACCGTGTTCGATCTTGATAAATAGTATAGCGCTATTGTTAATATGTTACATGGCTTTGTTATCATTCGCACAATAACCTTGAGTAGCGACGTGAGAGACTTTTCACATATTATCAAATTCTTTCTTTATACATAGTCAATTTTGGCGATATAAACAGTATCGCGGCAATGTTTCTGACTTACGATTATTCGATCAGTGGCTTTTGAGCAGTGAAGTAGTGATGTAAAACGTATCATATATTATCAAATTTTTTCTCTGAACACAATTGCAAGTGCAACGAGGAACTTTTCGTGAATGAGTGTAAGTGCAACGAGGAATTCAAATATATGCAAGGAGGGTTGAAGTGCCACGAGGAAAAAGCGAAGAAAGCAAAAGAAAGAAGAAGATTTTGGAAATGGATGGACTAATAAGATATGATGTAAGTCATTAATATAAATTATTTATCATACTAGACAACGCAAAGCGCGTGCCATTTATTCCCTTTCGTTATACATTTCTCACTGTCACACAAGTTGTCAAAATTTGTAATAATCGCAAATGACAACTGCTCACAACATGAATTGGGCGCAATAAAAGTACCAACCGGCATCGGAAAAGAGGCAACAATACTTCGAGACTTTCGAGAATCGATTTAACATGCACTTTTTAGAAAGGAATTTATTATTTATTATATTGTTGCGTCCCCGCATCCCGCGTTTCTGCGCGCGTTGTCAAGACCGTTGTCAAGACCGTTGTTATGACCAGCGACCGTCAAAGAGTCTGAGCACATCTGTTAAGTTGTGTGGACGCGTGTCTATTTGTGATCCGTTTTACGATTATTCCGAATTCTTGTATGTTACTCGCGGTTAATTAAAATTCTTATGCTCCTTAAATTACATTATTAGTTACGAGCGTCAACGTATGCCGATTGTGTCGCGCGCGTTCGATATATATCGTTCCGCGGGCGCAACAATATATAAATTATTTATTATAAGTATATATTCAAAATATACATATTTCACGTTTCGTTTTGTTTCTTTGATAGTGATTTAATAGATTATTTAGATTTTAAATTGTAACATATACAGGGTGAATCATAATGGTTGTACCAACCTTTTACCATTAGGGATCAATTACCGACTGCAACTCTAATCAATTGAATGATTCATAGATGACAGCTGCTTGAATCGACCGTATCTGCAGTAACGTACAAGCGAGTTAAATAGTATAAATTAAATAATATACATATTCTATGCAAACATACTTTTCTAACATATATAAATATATATATATATATATATATATATATATATATACAGAGTGTAACTAAGCGCACACAGCGCAAATAGCGTTAATCCTGATTAAAAATCGAGTCGAAAAGACCTGAACCATTTTTTTTCTATAATGCTTAATAAAGCGGTAATTATTGAGTAAAGTTGCGGTAATAAGCATCGACCTTTAGCCTCCTTGTCGAAATTTTCTTTAAGGAAACGCTTTTAACCGAAGAAATATGACTTTTAATGCAAAATAAAGTTTTCTGCATTATTACGACGCATAAGAATATTGCAAAGGCGCAGCTCACTGATGTGCGCCCGTCTAAAGGTCTGTGCTTATTGGCGCAACTTTATTCAATAATTTCCGCCTTATTAAGCATTATAGAAAAAAATGATTCAGAACTTTACGATTTTTAATCAGATATAACGCTTTAATTTTTCTTTTTAATCTGTAACAGTTATTGAGGATGGTTTGAAGACAAATATCATTCGATTAAATTGCCTTCTCTTTTAAAAATTGATGAGAAAATGAATATTTACGCCACAACTTCCTGCCTTCTATTCTTTTTTATTTGTGCACTGTTGTGTTAGCACTATGAATCTTCAAATGCAAAGTATTTCATGCATTAATATTAATAGTCATTAATATTAATATCTAGATAAAATGTGCATACTGTGACACCTTATATAAAGTGACGGTTAGACGGCATAAAAGATTTAACGTTAGTATAATACGAATATAACGGTTAATGTCCATATATATAATTATAAAAAAAAAAATATATATATATATGTGTGTGTATATATACTGATACTGACTACATATATTTCTTTATGTAATGGAACAAGTTTACAATAATTTATTTATAAATTCTTCTGGTAAGTAATTTTATCTTTTCAAAGTTCTTTAAATACTAGAAACTAATAATGTGCATTAATTATAAAGGATTTCTATATTTTAATAGGAATTTATATTGTTATTATTTATTTGTACAATTTCGAAGTAAGAGTTAAATTTGTGCTATGATTCTGGTATTTGATAAATTAAAGTGTTTTGGAAATATTTTATAATATATAGAAAACAAAAATTTTAAAATTAAAGAAATTGTAATGTGAAAAATTAAATATAGAAAGTTTGAATTGTCACGCTGTTTTTTACATAAAAAATAAAGTTATGCCGATTATTTTGTTAAAATGCATATATCTGAATCTAACTTATTATATTGTATTAATATGCCATACAAAGAATCATGTTAATCTCCATTTTTTTATCTAAAAAATGAGAAATGGAAAAAACCTATTGGATATATTTTCGACGCTTATAGAGATGAAAACATAGATTAGACAGTGAAAAACTCGTGAAAATTTTTGAGACTTTATCGAACATTATACAGGCAAATGTCTAGAATGTCTATGTCATGTTTTGCAGTCTCGAAGTGTAAAGGTAGATTGGTTCAAATTAAGAAGGAAGATGCTATACTATTTTGCGATATTCACAATAATTAACGAAAAATTAATTAAAGAAGATTGATCTATCGAATTTGCGAGTAGAAGCGCGCGGCGACAAGAGTTGTTTCACTGTAATGTGTATTAGGCACGCGGCAAAGCGGTGGATGAGGAAGAAATGGTGTGTGAGGCTCGGAATAGTATAGGACCTTCCTTAATTTGAACGAATCTACCTTCACACTTCGAAATTGCGAAAAATTTCAAAACACTCTGTATGAGAGTGACTAAAATACAACAATTATTACTCTCAGGTATGTGTCATTCTTGATACTGAAAGCATCATGTACAGAGTTTTTCGGGTTGCTGAATTAAAACCTGGACTCCTACACGAAATCCTTAAAATCCAAGGCATTAAGCTACATCCCTAAGTTCTTAAATCCAAAGTCATTAATCCTAACGTTTAGACAAATAAACTTAAATCGCAAATCCATTAGCTAGGAACTCTTAAACTCTAATCTCAATCTTAAAGATAAAAAGTTTAAACATATGATCTACAAAGCAGGAGCCCTTCAATGATTAACTCTTGAACCCTAATTAATCTTTATTACTTTATTATTTCTTGTTCTTCCGTAGTATTAATAATAATGTTGCCAAATATTATTAGTAAAATCAAAGTACCAAACTAAATATTACTAACCAAATAAATCAAAGAAAAAAGAATAATTAAAATTAAAGCGTTAGAGGTTTAAGAAATTGGAATTTCTGAGTTTTTGGTTAAAAAACATTCAAGATTTAATGTTTTAAGGTTTAATGTTCTAAGTTCAAAAGTTGAGAGTTTAGTGTTCTAGGACTGAAACTTGAAAGAGTTCGAGTTTAAAAATTCAAGATTCAAGGGCTTCCTAGGTAACAGACGTTCGTTTTATATACGTTTCTTAAAATCCAATATTTTCTAACCGTAAAGCATTAATAAGAAATAAGAAATAAGTTTCTATAGAAACGCTTTATAGTTAAGAAAACGTAATTTTCACGTTTCTATAGACAAAATAAAAACTAATTTTTATTAATTTCAAATTAATTTTAAATTATATATACATATATACATACATATACATATATATATATATATATATATATATATATATATATATATATACACCGTGGCTCATTTTAATTGACGCACCTGAATATCTCCGTTGGTAAGCCGAATACAAAAAAATTGTTCAGACAAAAGTTGTATGGCTTGAAGGGGGACATAAGATGGTATCATTGGTTTTATCTTGAAAAGTTGTTTGAAGGTCACATGAAGGCTACCTTCAATTTTTTAAATAGAACCCCCTATTTTTTATTACTTATTCTTATAGCTTATCTCGAGAGCTTTTCAAAACATTATAATAAAGTATTTCTTCATTGAGTACTTTTCGAGTTGGGGCTTGAAATCATTTCTTAACATAACTTTTACATAAACCATAAAATATCTGGTAAAATATTCATTTTTCGATTATCTTACCTTCATACTTTTATGTACAAAATAATGAGAGGAATCAATTGGTGTAAAGAAAACACATAGTTGTTTCTAAGAAAAAATATGTAATTTGCAATTAACAATTCCATATTTTTTCTCAAAAACAATTGTATGTTTTCTTTATAGCAATTGATTCCTCTCATTATTTTGTACATAAAAGTATTAAGGTAGGATAATCGAAAAATGAATATTTTACTAGATATTTTATGGTTTATGTAAAATTAAGAAATGATTTCAAGCCTCATAACTCGAAAAGTACTCAATGAAGAAATACTTTATTATAGTGTTTTGAAAAGCTCTCGAGATAAGCTATAAGAATAAGTAATAAAAAATAGGGGGTTCCATTTAAAAAATTGAAGGTAGCCTTCATGAGACCTTCAAACAACTTTTCAAGATAAAACCAATGATACCATCTTATGTCCCCCTTCAAGCCATACAACTTTTGTCTGAACAATTTTTTTGTATTCGGCTTATAAACGGAGATATTCAGGTGCGTCGATTAAAATGGGCCACGGTGTATATATATAATTATTACGAAAACTATATTAATTTCTATTTACAAATATATGAACAAGATCACTAAGAATCAGTATTTCATTGATCTCTAGTAGAAACATTTATTTTTTGTTACTTTATCTTATATCTTAATAATTATAGTCAGTGGAAGTAAAATTTTATTGTAAAATCAGTAATCGCTAGTTTGTTTGTTTACCGTTACTGATGCGCTATTTTTTTGTATTTAAGTTTTAGTCATGAGAATTATATAAAGCTTGCAAAAGACAACAGATAAAATTGAAAATATTGCTTCAAGTTAATTTTTGATACAATATCAATAGAGAAACTTCAGATATCAAATTGATTTTACATGTCGGACGAGTAAACGTCCGGCGAATAAACGAAAATGATCTGTTCATTATACATGAAAATGTAAAATAAATCATCATCTTTTTAACATTCAGGTTCTAACATGCATGTAAATATAAATAAAATTTTTAATTTTATACGAAGTAGATAATTAACATTACTGATTAAAACAGCCAATATTATTGATTTTTCAATGAAATATTATTGATTTACAGTGCTATAATAACATATAACTGCTGTATCAGTGACTCTGTTTACTGCTTTCAGTGATAATATACTGATTCATTTTTAAATAGTGTATATGAATGCATTACTTTATTAATTCCATAAAAAAACGAACGTTGAACGAATAAAAGAAAAAAAAACGTATTATAAACATATTATTTTTTAAAGCAAGTTTTTATAAGCAAAGAAACTTATCTCTTAACATTCTTCAAGTGGATATTTTAACCAATCAGAAACGTTTTTAGGAGTCGATTATGAAACGTGTCAAAGAAACATTTGTTGAAATGTTTTTAAAACGAATATATGCTACCTGTGTTAGAATTCAAAGAATTAGGATTCTTGAGATTAGAATTTAAAAGTTCTTGGCTAAAAGGTTTGCAATTTAAAGCTATGTATTTAAGCGTTAGGATTAATGACTTTGGGTATAAGAATTTAGAGGGTATAGCTTGTGTGTGAGGGCTTGAGATTTGAAGATTCCGAGTATAGAAGTCCAGGTTTAATTTCTAGCGACCCAAAGAATCCTCACTCTCGCATAACGTTTGATAGGATTTCAGAGTTTTCCATGTTTTAATCTATATTTTCATCATCTGTGGACGTCACAGAAATATATCCAATAGGCTTTTTCCGTGTCTCCATTAGGTAGAAAGACGGAGATTTTTAACATGTTCCTTTCTTATATGTCTTTAAATGTTGATGCAAGATAGTACAATATTATTAAAATAATAATTACTGTATATAATATCCATATATAAATGAATGAAAGACCTCTCTCAGCCTTTTTTATTAAAAAAAAATTAATGCACAATGTATGCTGAAAGAGCTTACTCTAAAGTCCCTAAATCTTTTAAGGAAGATTAATGCACAAGGTACATTTTGTTATAAAAATTATATTACATTTTTGTACAGAACCATTAACTCGTGAATGGCCAATGATGTCCTCACCATTTCCATTAATGTTCATAATTTTTGGATATTTGTATTTTGTCCTTTATGGTGGTCCACGCTACATGAAGAATCGACCACCGTATAAATTGAAAACGTTTATATTGCTTTATAACTTAATACAAATTTTGGTGAACTTATGGTTTGTAAAAGAACATATAGCTTTTGGTTGGTTTTCAAAGTATAATATAATATGTTTACAATTACCAACTCCGGATTCTTCAAATACATATAGAGTATGTTTTTACAATATATAATAATTAATTATTATTGATTATTATTAGTTATTGATATACATTACATTGTCTGTTAAAAGAAACAAAATTGCCAATTTTTAAATATAAATTTTATAAGTTATAATAGCTCCAACTTCTCTCGAAAAGAATCAAGACATTTAGGAAAATATTATATTAATAATTATCAGACAGATCTTTATTAGCACACAGAAACAATTGTCTAATATAATAATATTCTCATAATTCCAATCATATATCAAGAAATATGATCAAGATCTTGGAAGAAATTTGATTTATTTTTTCAGTTTAACTATTCTATAATTCTTTTGATAAAATTCCATTTTATCATTCGTTATTATATTTATATCCTAGATAATATATTTTATTTCTTTAATATGTAGTATTTTGTACACTTTATATTATCAAAATTGTGTTTCAGATGCTCAATACTGTATGGTGGCTACTTTTATTGAAAATATTCGATTTCGTTGAAACTTGTATATTTGTATTAAGAAAGAAACAGAATCAGGTTTCTAATTTACATGTGCATCATCATATATCTAATTTAATTTTCTGCTGGATTTTTTTAAAATACTTTCCAGAGGAAAGGGTGACATTTATTTCTCTGCTAAATTGTGCTGTGCACGTAATCATGTATATGTATTATTTGAGCTCTTCTCAAATAGGCCCAAAATGTCAACCAATTCTACATTTTTTGAAACCTTTCATAACTAGAATACAAATGGTAAGTTATTCGTTATATTTTATGGATACGTGTATATATATATATATATATATATATATATACACACGTATATATATATGGGTCATTCCACGTCAAATTAGCCACCCCCCTCCCCCGCCCAAAATTGTATTGAAGTAAATTTAACTTCTAAGGTATCAAAATTTAGCTGGAAACATTTCGTTTTTTATGCCATTTGGCGATTTTGAAAAATGTCAAATAATGACCTTGATTTTGTCATTTAAATAAAAAATGGTACTTATTTTCGTGTTCAAATCTTTTCTATATATACTGTGTTTCTATATATTATTTTCTTACAGATGAAGTACAAATGTCATTTTTAATGTAATTTGATCTGAATCCAAATCTGAAGTCAGAAAAACAAAATTTAATTTTTTTTTTTATATATTCTATTTATTTTATATTATATATTTATATATTATATATATATATTTTTTTTTCTATATATTTTTTTCCTATATATTTTTACATATTCTTGTAGCTCATCTCGAGAGCTTTCCAAAACATTATAATTAAATTAGTTTTCGTTAAGTACTTTACAAGTTATGAGGCTTGAAATTATTTCTTAATTTTACATAAACCGTAAAATATTTTGTAAAATATTCATTTTTCGATTATCTTAGCTTAATACTTTTATGTACAAAATAATGAGAGGAATCAATTGGTGGAAAGAAAACACATAGTTATTTTTAAGAAAATGTATGTAATTTACAATTGAGTTCCATTTGAAATTTTTTACGTTATTTGTATGCAGCTCGTAAGGGTCATTTCAAGGTCATGCCGTCTATGCCACATAATACATCTTTTCATACCATAAAAATTATATCTAAGACATTTTGTCGAAAAATGAATAGTTTCGGAAATAATTGTTTGCTTCCATACTTTTTCCCCACCCTGTATATAGGGTGTTCCATTAAAAAAAAATAAAGTGATCTTCTCGTAATTTTCAAAGGACTCTTCAAGATCAAATCAATGGCACCGTCTTATGTCCTCCTAGAAACCATACAACTTTTGTCTGAAACATTTTTTCGATTTTTCATTATTTTCCGAAATATTTGCCTAAGGAAATTAAAATGAGACACCCTGTATATATATGGGTACCAAAATTTAGCTTGAAACATATGGTTTTTTATGACGTCTGGAGATTTTGAAAAATGTCAAATAAATAAAAAAGAAAAAAAAGAAAATTTTGTTTTTCTGACTTCAGATTTGGATTCAGCGGATTAAATTACATGAAAAATGACTTTTGTATTTCATCTATCAGAAAATAATAAAGATTTGAATACGGTAATAGATACCATTTTTTATTTAACTGACAAAACCAATGTCATTATTTGACATTTTTCAAAATCGCCTGACGGCATAAAAAACTAGATGTTTCAAGCTAAATTTTGGTACCTTAAAAGTTAAATTTACTTTAATACAATTTTGGGTAGGGGTGGGGGGTGGCTGATTTGACGTGGAATGATCCATATATGTGTGTGTGTGTGTTGTGTGTGTGTGTGTATGCACGCACGAACACACGTACATACATTGTGTATGTATGTAAATCAGTGTGGTTAAAATATGTTTACTGGGAAAAAAAGCAATCTCCATAAATTCTTTTTATAAAACAGTAATTGCTGCGTTCTTAAAATACAAAAAGGAGACGACTTGAAAATCCGACGAATTAGTTTGATATCTTAAAAATTTATTTAAAGTAGAGAATTATTGTTCAAAGAAATAAGGATATCTCTCACATAGTCAATATCTCTCAATATCTAAAAGAAAATGCAAAATCAAATCATTAAGAAAATACATTAGCGTAAATATTTTTCAACTGCGAAGATTGAAGATTTTTTATAAGTCAATTATCAAGCAACGCGATAGTGTTGCGACGCTATGATAAAACTATAGCTATAGTTGGCAGCAGCTACCTGATGCTGATTTATCGACTTATTTATTAATCACCATAAAAATTTCAATACGCTAATGCCCGATTTTACCAACTGCGTTTACAACTTAAATCTTAATTTAACTTTTTTGTCTCTTTCTAAAATAATAATCTTTCGGTGATATATCTTTTAAAAAAAGGGGAAATGGATTTTAACAGAAAGCGCTAAAATCTTGAAGCTAAGTGTTCATTAATCATACTTTTAACAATCATTTCAAAATCAATGGAAAGCATTTTAGAAAAATTGTTTGAGACAAAAATTTCTTATTTCTCGTCATGAAATTCGAATCTGGGCTGTACTTTCGAATGAGGAACCTCTTCAATTCGGATGACTGTTCTGAGTAACATTTTAATTGTCACTTGTTGTTTATTAAAAAGTTAAAAATAAATAAAAAACGTTTTAAAGATATGTAATTCTTTATCTTTGTGAAAAATCAAAAAAACTAAATTAAAATTCTTTAATTTTTATTCTTTTCTCTTTTTTCATACTTAATCCAAATCTATTTCCAATTTAAAATTAAAATTTGATTTGAGACAAACCTTCCTTTGCGTGAAAAGTTGCAACTTATGTAAACTTCGTTTTTTCTTGCAAAGTACATGCGTAGACATAATGAATTCTACCCTCGCCCCTAGATTAGGTTAGCTCTTTGGAATGGACAAAGCTTCTCCCTTTCTCTCTCTCTCTCTCTCTCTCTTTCTCTCTTTCTCTCTCTCTCTCTTTCGTTGATTTACTACACATAAATAAATAAATGAATAATAAATAGATAAAAATTATACATACATTATAAAATATTTTTATTTATAATTTTTTAATAAACAACGAGCGACGATTAAAACCTTTTAAATGAAAGGCAAGACAGTAACTTTGACAACATATATCAAGGTCAAGATCATTGAAACTTAATTTTTTTATATCGTTGTTTAGTTATATTTTTGTCCATAACTTTTGAATCATTTAAAATCCGTGAATAATCCTTTGACAACTGATTTTAATATGATCTCCTATGTGTAAAGTTTCATCTCAATCGGAGGGGTTCCCCATTTGAAAGAACACTTCCGGAAATTAAAAATATCATCAAATAGAGCATACCTAGAGTTAGTTATCAAGATTTAAGCGATTTTTAATAAATTTTTAATAATTTCACTTCTGTTTTTTTTTTAAAGGCCTGCGGGTGATTAGAGACATTTTGTATAAGTTTCCCTTTTCCCTTTCTTTAATATATAATGTATTAAAAGAATTACAATATGTCGTAATCGATCAATTAAATTAATAAGAACTGATTCTTTATACGTAAAAACAAATTTTTAATTTGCAAATGAATAAACAAGCTAAATCAATAATAATAATTTATAACTATAAATTGTATAATAAAAAAACTAAATTAATAATAACTTTGATTTATTGCATAATACGTATAACTAATTCTCTTTCATAAATAAGCAAAACTAAATAAATAATAAACTAAATGAATAATAAACTAAATGAATAATAATGAAATTTATAACAATGAATTACGTAATGATTTATTATATCAATAGTATCAATTAAATCAATATTAACTTTAGCTTCTTGTATATACTTGTAACTAATATAGTATATAAAAGTTGATACGACATAAAATAACATAAAATTAAAATCCAAAGAATCAAAAATCAAAATAAAAAGTGAAATTAATAATTATAATTAAGTTAGTTAATTATAACTTCATTACCTAACCTAAACAAGAAGTACTTAGAAGCAATTCAATTTGTCAGGGTTTGTAATTTGAAATAATATTTGCCATAAAGTCAATCTTATCTTTACACAAGATATTATACATAGATTTTTTCCATGAAATTAAAACGCATTTCATTTTTATTAAGAAAAACTTGATTTTTAAAGAAAGTCTAATTTTTGTATGATATATAAAATTGCATCATTATGTCGCAGATTTTATTGCAAATAAATTATCTAACTGTTACTGTGCCATAATGCCGATCATATCGATTGTCAATTTCGATATATTATGTGGAGATATAGCATTACATGAAGATGTGATTATACGAAGATATAATATATGTAAAAATCTAATAGTATTACCTAACTGTTCAGTCTCTTGAATAAAATCAATTTATCTTGTTCATAAGATAGCTCAATAAGAAGAATATTTACTAATGCTTTTTGCTGATTTCATTAAACCATGGATCAATGAAGATTACATTTAAGAAAAAAAAATAATCAAGAAGTCATTCGATATGACAGTGCAGAATGGCCATATTACAGGATGCGTTATCTAAATTTCGTATGCACGTCACGCTGTATTATAATTAGTTGTATTAATTATATTTAAACATGGAACGGCGGTAAGAAAAAAGAAACGCACGCAAACTGTTCAAATTGATATTTAAAAAAAATTGGAGATTGTACTTTTCTCGATAAATATATTTTTTATGTACATTTACATTATTATTACTTTTTACCTAACAAACATACATTTATTTTGATTATTTTGATATTTCAATTTAAGTGATATAATGTATAATTTTGTATAATTTTTTGTTTTGCGAAATTAGATACAGTTTCTTGTGCTGATTGTATATTCACTACAGGTTTTGAATCCAGCTTGTGAAATACATATAAATTATTTATATGCTAAAGTTATATTCTATATATTTATTGGAAATTTATTCTTATATCTTTACTTATTTTATGATTTTTATAAAAACAATTACACTAGTACACCTAAAGAGAAAAACAGTTAACATCAAGAAATAATACATTATGTACCAATAACATCTGACAAAATTTGATTTTTGTTTCTAATACAAATAATCAATTTTCAATGTTTTTTCGCTTGTTAAATATATTTTAAATATTTGAAAATAATTTTTCCTCGACCCTCATATATTACATGGAAAATATTCTATTTTTTCTTAATACTACATTATGTGGAAAGTAAGTACTTTGTACTTACATAATATAATAGAATTATATTGCAAAAAGTTAATAATATTACCGCATATAAAATAGTAAGACTGCACAGAACTTATTGCGTTATTGCGAGAGATATTAAAATCATACCGAAACAAAACATGTATTTTAAATATCAACGTTGAAACTTTAATATTATATGGTATTAAAATTTAGAAAAAGAATTGGATACTATGATGTTATAGTAAGAATTCTGAAAATCATTTTTAGTTTTATTAACATTATTTTTTTTTAAACTATGATGTGTTGCCAAACTTGGACAATAGATTTTTATTTAATAAGCAAAAATACATTGAAAATAACTATTCACACTCGTATTACAAAAGTAATGTTGGACAATTATCAAACAATTAATTATGTTGATTAATTATGTACATATTTGATGTTAATAAAATATATTGTTATATATATATATATATATATATATATATATATATAAATTGAGCATAACACAGTGTTGTATTATTTAATATTATTTATTTCTATTGCTAATTTCATATATATATATATATATATATATATATTTATATATATATATATACATATGTCTATACATATATATATAATCCATTTTAATCCGTCCACTCAAATATTTCCAAACCTGTAAATCTTAGAAGAAAACTTTTTAGAAAAAAGTTTTCTTCTAAGATTTACAGGTTAGAAAAAAGTTTTGTTTGGTTCTGAGGAGGACAGAAGATAAAAATATTAGTTAGACCTCGGGTGGCGTTGTTAAGATCATATGATGGTCACATTGAATTTTTTAAATTAAAACCCCTTCTTTTTATTGCATATTCTTGTAGTTTATCTCGACAGCTTTCCAAAACACTATAATAAAGTATTTTTTCATTGAGTACTTTTTGAATTATGAGGCTTGAAATAATTTTTTAATTTTACATAAACTGTTAAATATCTTCTAAAATATTCATTTTTTGATTATCTTACCTTAATACTTTTATGCACATAATAATATAAGGAATCGATTAGTTTAAAGAAAATACATAATTATTTCTAAGAAAAAATATGTAATTTGCATAACAACATATTTTTTCTTAAAAACAACTGTTTTCTCTAATTTTTGGCAATTAATATGTTTTGATCTTTATATTGTTTCGATGAATAAGACAAGGATAATATTGTTTTATTAGCTGTACACGTGTATATTATATTCTTGGATATACATTTTTATTTCCATGCCAATAATATACGATAAACTTCGATTCCAGAGTTTGACTTATAAAACATTCTATGTGATTATATTTATACGATTAAATATAATATTTACATATTCGATATTTTGTTCATAATATTAAACATACAAAGATGTTTTTTTTGCAATCCATCAAATTGTTACATTCATGTAGTATCCGTGTTAGTTTTAAACATGTTAGTTTTAAACTGGTTGCATTTAATTGGGACGAATCTGATATGAACCGGATGTGAAGGACAAATTATGAGATCGTACTTAAATTGAATATTTTTTAAATACTCAATGGATTCCATAAATTATGCATCAAAGGAACTATTACAGCTTTCATCTCCATCAGAGCAAATCGTTGACCTACAATTTAAAGTTTATGAAAAAATCGACACGAAGAGAAGCGAAAATTAATTCATCTATGAAATTCCTCGGTCCTGTGCTGAATGATATATAAGAGTAAGGATGACGATTCTGCATCCTCTCGGGCAAGAATCTATCCGGATCAAATACTTCTAGATCTGGCCAAAAATTAGAATTTTTGTGAACTCCATAGACATTAAGAAATAAGATTGTTCCAGCGGATACCATATATGATACTAAAAATCATATTATAAAATAAAAAAAATACTGAAATTTACGAAAATAAGAAATTTTTCAGAAAAATAAAACATAATATAATATTGTATATAATAACATAATATTTCTTAAAATACTTAAAATAATCAATTCTATTTTACATTCAATAATATATACTCTTGTTATGTAACATGTTCAAAAATATATGCAACAAGAAAATATACGATAATTTACGTAATTTCATGTCATCCCTCCACTTTCGAATTGTAAAAAACACGCTAGGATACAAACGCAGCGCTTCTTTCAAACATCTTTCTAAATATGAAATTTTGCAATGCTCTTATAATAAGTTTTCCTTCGTTTTCTTGGATCTCGTTCATTTGGATATCGACTTCGACTCTCACACGTTGCTATATAATTGATAATAATTAAAGTATATTTTACAGTTCTGATTCTTACGGATAAAAAGAAATTCAAATCAAAATAGAATATTTATATTTATTTTAGATATTTATATATATTTTTAATATTTTTTCGGAACATATTTATATATCTAATAAATTAATATATCTAAAATTAATATATCTAAATTAATATATCTGAAAATATATGTCGCAACAAAAATTTCGTACATTAAATAATATATCTCAATATATTACGGGAAATAAGTACTTGGATATCTTTGTGTTCAGCTAAGACTAGTAAAATGAATTATTTTATTACTCTTAGCTGAACACAAAAATATCCAGGCTGTATATCCGCCGCTGTAATATCATGACCCCTGTAATCATCGTCATATGTATCGTCATATCGGTATGCTTATATGTATACAAAAAATAAAAGAAAAATAACGGTATATATACTTTCAATATAAAAGTATCGACTTCTTTCCTTATGTCCAAATCAGTTAAAGAATTTTCTTGAGATGTCTTTATTGAAAGATCCAACATAACTAATCGCTTTTTTTTTAACTGAAACAAAACTTATTAGTAACGATTTTATTTTTGCATGTTGCACTTAATTATATAACATTATTCTTGTTTAAAATTCAAATTCTGTTACAAATAATGATGGTTTAATTTTACGATATACATATGTTGTATCATGACGTTTGCGATTATGTGTTTTGTATAAATAGTACAAGCACAATTTGTAATGTTAGATTAAACGTAGTCAAACTTAAATTAGAAACTCTGATCTCTTACGTACTTCCAACCACATCTTCTGTCGATTTGTTACTTTTAAAGTTATTTAAGTATCGATTATTAGTATGTTCATGATAAAATTTTCTTTCCGCAATGACCTATATGAAAATAATATTTAATTTTTAAAATGATTTTTTACTAAGTAATATATCGAACAACAATGTTACATTATATTATAATATTAGATATATTATATATTATAATATTATTATATTAGATATTTATAATATAATACTAATATTTATTTATTATTTATTTATTATTAATAATTATATTTATTTATTATTAATATTTATTTATTATTAATATTTATAATTAATAATGTAATCCTAGATTACGAGATGTATTGTTATTTTATATAAGAGTGTTGTAAAATTTAAAGTAATGTGATTTATTACTTACTTTTTTGGTAAATCTATTCAATATTTTCAAGAGTTTTTTTGCTTTCTACTTTGTGGTATTAATAAGAATAGCAAATTGTTATACAACCAAGGCCTTATTCCTCTAAACCGAAATTTAATAAAATCATTTAATTTCAAATGATGATGTAATGTTATTTTAAATAAAATTAGAAAAAATATGAAAAGTAGTTTAATAAATAAAAATAAATAAAAACTTTTTTAAAAGGCTAATATAAACCACAAGCGTTGAAAATCAATGATTTTATATTAAATGATCATGAATAACATAATAATTATTTTTCAAAAAAAGATTTTTCGTTTATTGGTTTTATTATTCTTGAATCACATGTCATAAAATAAATATTTGTTGACACATATAAAAATAATTATTTGATTTGCGACAAAATTGGCAGTTATCTTGATATCCTAAAATAAATAATATAATTGTACAAAATACAGTTATTGCAATTGCTTAAAAGCGTTCAGTTTGTTTTTCTTATCTAATTATTGCGTATTGATTTTGTGTATCTAATTATTATATCAAACACTTCCACAAAATTAATATGCATTTACTAGGCAATATGCATTTCATATAAGATAATATTTATACAGCACAGAAACGCTTCTGCTTTATGTTTACAAAAATAATGTTATTACGTTTAAGTTATCTTTTAAGAATAAACAAAGAGATACGAGCAGTATAAGATTGTTTCTTTTGATTTAACATGTTTCTACATGTTATACATATAATGAAGATATAAATCTAAAACTAATAAGATGTGAGAAACAGATGTAATAAAATAAAAATAATAAAAGAATTAATTAAAAGTAGAATATATTTTTAATATAAAATATATACACATTCACTTTGAGCATTTATCACATATAACATTTTGCATATATTAAGATATGCTGTACAATAGTATATTAATAATATATAAATACAAGTGCAAAACATATCTTATGTCAATTGGTGTCAATTCGTGTCATTGAAAAGATTAACATTAAAGACAAAGTGTCAAAAAAATTGTGCAAAAAATGTTGTTATCTTGATTACACTGTATTGATTGCTATCGTGATTATTCTGCAGCTTGTACTGCGAGTAAAAAAATATTAGATTGAAATATATAGACACTCGTTCAAGATAAAAAATTGTTAACTAAAATCAAAAAATTAAAATTCGAAAACAAATATAAGATTAATACATGCAGGTAGAAAAATATTCTATATTTAAAAATATCTGTGTGAAACTTATAGTTATATATCATGTTTTTCTTAAACGCTTAGTTTAATAGATCTTCATAACAATAAGATGAACATTAAACCAGAATGGATATTAAGCATATATACAGGGTGTTCCAGGATTAAATGTCTTATCTTAAATGAATTTAGAATGAATATGAATTAGAACCTCAAAACAAGAAAAAATTTTCCTCTAAAGGTATGCCCGTAAACGCTTTGTTTAATAGATATTAACATCAAAAGTTACGGATAAAAATAATAAATTTATTATACACGACTAAAATTATTGTACTATTTCCTTTGCCGATCCACTCGTCAATGAATCCCGAATCCTCAAGGATCCGAGATGTTTTCAGATTCACATGCCCTAATCAGACTTGTTTGAGGGAAACCAATCTCTTCCTACTTCGTCCGCCTGGAATCTTGTCATGTTAAACTCGATCCAGTCTGAGGCTCGAGCTGATCTGATTGTGAGTATACATTGATTGTGAGTATACATTGATTAGAAGTAGAGTAAAGTTGTACATTTATTGCCACATTTATTTGCGAAAGAGAGTTAGATTGATTTAATTGGGGTAGGACATATGCTGAATAATTTTGTTGTGATTGAAAAGAAAAGTATGGTTAATTATAAAATTCGGTATCTGCCTTTAAAAAATACTCATTATAATATCATTTTGCACGGCACATCGAGTTCTATTTGGATACAGTCGTAGTTTTTTGTCCATTATATTCCCGTATTTTTCACATTCATCGTTGCTTCCAGTTGAAGCATACTTGGTCGGAAGTTGTAAAGCTGTAAAAAAATTGTGTTCATGTTTCTTTCGTTTCTTTAAAGGAGTTTTATTTTCAATGGATTGTACATTGATCACGTTTTTTTCATTCGAATTTCAGAGTACGATAATATGTTATCTTATTTATGTTCTATATTTTCAGTTGTTATCTATAAATAAAATAAATTTAAACAATAACGACAATAATAAAGAATAAAAATAAATGAAAATATTTATATATATTTTTTTATTTTAGAGAGAGAGAGAGAGAGAGAGAGAGAGAGAGAGAGAGAGAGAGAGAGAGAGAACCACAAAACTCATTTATATTAAAAATTTATTAAGCATCTTGCTCTACAGCACTGATGCTGGCATTTCATGCACATAGCACAGAACAAAACCAAAAAATGTGCACATTATATGTTACCCTCTGAGAACATTCGTGGACATTGGCTTCATTGTTTCTGTCTACGTTTTTAATGTCCACGAAGGTCGTATCGTTTTCAGAGATACAAAAGCGGGTTATGATACTTCTCATTCTTCTCTCTGATCCTATAATTTAATATTCGTATTTATTGATAAAATAGACAACTTTTAAGAATTCCTTTTCTATCGAGCTCATTTGATTTTGTCGAATATTTATCCATAGCTGATCGTCTTTAACAGTAACTTGTCGGTATATGAGGTTTTGATAATGTCATTCACACGATAATAGATTAAAAAGTATGCTATAAAATTTTAACCTATAATTTTAAATAGATAATAAATAATTAATATTTTTTATTAAATCAGTTATCTCTATTTTATCTTAAAATTTATGTATTTCATATAAAATAGTTCTAATATATTAAAGTTTATTGCAGAACAGATAATATATCGACCAAATTTTAATATTTTTTAATATTCAATAATTCAATATTTAATTTTTTTGGAACTTTACATATTTATTTAAAAATTCAATTTTTAATTTTTTGACGTTTTTAATATTTGAAAGTTTAACACATTTATTTAATTGATTTATTTTTTAAATATTATAAACAGAATAAAACATGTTACTGATATTAAAATTGTGAGATATATAATTAATAAATTCTATTAAATATAATTACATGTTTCTATTAAATATAATTACTTTAATTGCTGATCAATACACATCATAGATGGCACTAGTTGTTAGTTTCCTTTACAGATTTCTCTTTCTCTCTTTGTATATTATCTCTTCTGTATATTATATTATAAGTCTATGATTTTTTTACATTTGTGCAATTGTGTATTTTATATAATAATACACACATACTTATATAATACTTATATAATATACACATTTATTTGTATCTATATTTTATATAACAAAATACGAACGTTGATTTAGTAACAGTTGATTTAGTGACAGTTGACAGTTTTAATTTATTTTTCTCTTAAACTTTTTATATCCTTATGTAATTCTTATAAACTCAAGTAATTGAATTAATCTATTAATTGTTTTGAATAAAGTAATTTGTATTTTACGAATTTTAAATAATATACAAAAATATATAAATTAGTTTATACATGATTTTAATATAATATTATATTAAATGTTTCTTATAAAAAAATGCATAATTGGAATTGAAATATTATAACTCATATAATTCTTTATGATTTAATCCATACATTTCTGCATATTATATTTAGAGTTTCTAAAATAAGAATCATTTAATTTAAAATGATTAATATGCATTAATAAAGTTTATATGCATAAGAATATTTAAAAACCCTAAGATAAAATACGAGAAATTGTCAAGACATTAAATTACTGTTCTTCATATTCTGTCACGCGAAATATAGCCGGGATTGAATTAATCTTACATTATAAGCATGGTACGTATTGATTGACTCAGCTGACAGAATGAAGCGTGCGAGGTGTGTTTGTCAATGCTGTTTTGGTATCGAAACGCATAATCGAACCGGAGAACCTCAAGGGTCCCTCAGACATAACATTTCGCGCCACGAGGGAGCTCTTTGTTAAAGTCTTCTCCTTACATCTCAGTCTTTTCGCTTTTTTTCGCTTCCACTCGATGCTGACCCAGCCAAGCTTCGAAAGACTTGACTTCCGCAATGATTTGGAGAACGAGAACATGGCAAAAAAATTGTACACTAATATCAATATCTCACAAAAGCATCACATCGGCTGTGGATATGATCGCTACCCGATGATCAGAATGGGAGCTGAACCATCTTCTTCACTTCGGTATCATCGACAATTTCTTTCGCTAATCGCGATGTATCGCATTTAAACGGCACGAAGTTAACATTCAGGGAAAACACGCTCTCTCTTCTCTCGTCCGGTCGCAATAAATTCGTTTATCGTTCCATCTGCGTGGATGTAATATTACGTAGCTGTAGGATCCAGAGAGGGGAGGGAAAGAGAACACCGACAGCGAGGTGGTGGACGGTCAAAGAAGAGAAGGGGGAAGGGAGAGCAAAGGGATGATGGGAATGGCGGGTGGGATTGACTTCGTGTTCGTGGCGACCCGTGTATGTTGGTCGCGGCGATGGTCATTTGTGGGAACCTGAGCCTCAGCTCGGTTCCTCGGACTCGAAGAATGGGGAAGGGTGAGAGGGGGAAGGGGGAACGAAATGTCTCTCGCGATCCCACGACGAGATACCGGACACGCCACAGCCCCTGTGCCCTTCCAACCCTCCGAATGATGTCCACACTGCGACACGTCATCCCCGCTTTCCAAGACGTCGAGATTGTCTTCGTGGGGTGGTGGTGGTGGTGCTGATGATGGTGGTGGTCTTCGTGGTGTGTGCGCTCGCGGGGAAAGAACGTAACGCGCGTGTACTTTTATCACGGCCGCGGAAAGAATTGCCTTGACACGCAAGAACCTCGAGGTTGTCCCTCCTCACGAAAAGGAATACCGGCGAACCGCTCGTAAATAACGTCGCATTTAATGTTATTTATGACATCGCGTATATGTGCGATTTGCAAAACAAACGAACAAATTATCATGTAGGCCACGACTTGAAATACAAGCCACAATACGTTAATGCGAATTATCATATTAACCGGCTTTAATCAGCTGTTCGAATGCCTTATGATGAATAGGAGAAAAACTGCAATCTTTGCAAATTATTGATATTCATTTAATATCAATTAATTAATATTATTTGACAATTAATATGTATATTAAAACTATCTTTAATTCATTTAATTATACATTTTATTATATATTAATACATTTTGTATTAATTATACATTTAATATTAATTATTATTCGTTTGATGATAATTTCAAAACTTTAGCATTTTCATGAAGATACCTAAAAGAGATATTAAAAAATTGTTGTTGGTATCTGTGATTAAAATAATATTTCTCCATTAAAATGAGTCATGTATGTCTCTGTTAAAATAAAATGATTTCACATTAGGCAAAAAATTGAGATTATCAAGTCCTGTATTTAATTTGTTTCTACGAAATGACACTTCTACAAAACTAGCACACTTTCTAAGAAGATACGTTCGTGCGGAAATAGAAAACGAAATACATATCTTAGGGCTATTTTCCAAACTGATACGCGCTGACGCGTCTTGTGGAAGGTTTATGCAAGCATGTGCGATGCGTACGAGATTGTACGCGTGATGTACATGCGATTTCTTCCTGTCTAGTATCGTGTCTACCTCATATTTCCCTCCTCGCTAACCCAACTACCCTCAAGTTCGAGTTAATATATTCATTTTTCATCGTCTTCGCAACAATAGAGAGCCTCGTCTCCTCAATAATCACGAATTTGTTTATGATGAAAGTTACAATAATGACAATTATAATAATATAATGAAAGATGACAATAATTATAATATTATAATAATATAATGAAAGATGACAATAAAAAAATAATGTATCATTTAGGACTTAATAGCTTATAAAACGTAATAGAATATATAATACATATTATGTATGCTTTAGAGAAATCAAATAAAGGTACAGAAATTTAGCAATAATGTTAGGTAAAACCTTAAGAAATAGAGATTTAAATAAATATGATTTCAATGAAAATTTTTTAAATATATATGTGTGTGATAATTTATTTCCTTTTGCAAAGAATGGATATTCTAAATGTATATTAAATTATTTGAAAATATCGAAATTTATCGTTTATCTCATTTCATGTTACAGAACAATTATCTTGATATGCATTTCATTTTATTTCATATCGATAAAAATTCATCATTGAACGAAGACATTTGTGTATTTTTATACGCTTATTTAACTTAAATATATTAAAGAAGTTTATATATATAATATATTAACATATTAATATATTAAATATCAAAAAATATATCAATATAGTAAATATATTAAATTTTAAATTTTTGTTTTAATATCAGTTGCTTTTATAATTATAATATATAATATATTTTCTGGAATTTACAAGAATATATTGAAAAATTTTCATCAAAAATTATCTAAAGTTTGACAGCTATTTTAATATCAAGCGCTGAATAAAAAATAAATATATTAATTATTAGTAACTATATCCGTTTGTGACGTGTTATTTTCTTAAGCACGTGATAGTCAACATCAGTTAGTTAATTAATTCTAAACTTATATTAATTAATTTCAATATTTTACTTTTACTTTTAATTATCTCTTATTCTTTATTAATTTCCTGTTATCTCAAGACATTTATTAATTTTTATTGAAAAAATTATACCGACTCCAATAAATATAATGCAAGCTGTTTTTAATTTTTAAAAATATTTATAATATTATAATGTATTATACATGTATATAAATATGTAAAGATTATTCAAAAATATTAGAAATAATATTTTTAAAAATAAAAATGTTATTTGAATAAAATTCGTATTACACAATGACGAATACGATTGATACAAAAACAATGATGATTACAAAAAAATGAAAGCTATTTAAAACACTTGTAGATAAAAATTTGATCGAGATTTAAAAAATAAAAGCAGTGGTGCTGAAAAAATAATCTTAGAAATATGTATACACTTAAATAAACATTATTTGGAATATATTTATGATAATATTAACATTATTTGGAATATATTTATGATAATATATATTTATGAAAAATTATTATCATAAATCTGTTACCATTTGTATAAAATATAAAAGATACGGCGTATATTATTCCTATTTTATTTTTATTAATTCATATGTGTATAAATATATACATATTTATTTATATAAATATTAATAATATAATACATATAATAATGACTAAAATAATAAAATGCTGAAAAATACATGAATGGAGCTCGCTGGATATGCTAGTAACTGAAAAAAAACTTAAAATGAATATCGAAGGCATGTCGTTCGATCGAATCATCGTGTATTTCACTTCGGGATACATCGCTACTACCGTCACGTAATCATATAAAGAGCAGAAAGACCGTATACCTATCATTTGCAAGAGCAGTATGATAAGCGGTGCACATACTTGCCGTGAGTACTCGCGGTACTCACGCGGGTATCGTGTATAGGGCACACACAGTACACGGTATCAACGCTGTGAGACACGGCAACGCAGCTACTGGACATGCCACCGAGATCACCGGCCTGATATCGCCCGCTCGTATTTATGGCCGTCGAGATTTCGCATTATTAGAGCCATTTACCGTTTTCGCCCTATAATATCGCGGCATATGCCCGCGCTGAGATTGCCAAGAGGCGCCTTGAATCGTGAATCGTGAATTTAAGGATCGATGGAGACCGAAGGTAATTTCGGAAGACTTAGAGCCGATCAGATATACGTTACGTCTTAAGCCCAAGTACCCTCGACCACGACAGAATATAAAAGTATGAGGAAATTATTTTGCACGTGTTTGGCGTATTCAAATGAATGATGTTACGATCAGTTTAATTAAAATAAAACATCTGAAAAATAAATGTATACGAGTTTTTTGTAAATTTTCAACAACGCCTACGCATTTCGCGATGATAATCAAAGTCCTATTAATTTCGATGCAATTTTAGTGCAGTAAAAATGTATATATGAAAGTTACACGTTTTTATTTGTACATAGATTATTACAAATTTTCCTTTGTAATATGAAAGTTTAAATTAACCCAATTATTGTCCATAACTGATCACTTGATAATAATCCTAGCGGTAATGATTCTGTAATTGTTGCGTTCCATATTTAGCGTGAGGTAGATAGAATTACAGATATATGCTTGACGATATGCTATTATTACGTACAATTATATGTCGTAAGTTAAGGCCGCACGTGCCGCAAAAGAGACTCATCCGCTCTTGCTCAAAACGATGATACTTATTCAAACACATTACGAGTAAAGTTGCGTTCGACCATGACGATAAAATAAGAAGACAAATAAGGGTGGTATCCCTGTTAGGACAAATTGCGCTATTAAATTCAATGTATTCAATTTTCGACACGTAGATTATCGAGCATGTCTCGACGATCGATCATTTCTCATCGTTCATAGAATCTAAATTTTAACATGCAGCGTTGGAAATTTTTTTATAAAATTGTACTTTTACTATATTTTCACTTCTCTTATCTACTTCGACCTGCATTTTTACGTAAGAATTGTCTATTATGAATTCAAATCCACCGTAGCACATCGAGACCGATTCCTTTTTCTCAAAAAGATTATCGTTAATGAATGAAAGTTCAGGGACGATAGAGTAACACACGATCCGGCTCGGATGCTGACAGGAGACCCGAAAAACCATCCATTCCTACATTAAACCACGTTATCGCCGGCGTTAACATTCGTCTTCCAGGATGCATTGTCCTGCGATCCAGCTGGGGCAAGGTCCTCATCCGTCTCCTATTCAGGGTCGTGGGTCTCGACATTTCCGAATCTCCGAGGCGGTCCATTGTGCTCGGCCCTCACGCTCTGCTCTCCAGCCCTTTCCTTTCCTTCTCTCGTCCTCTCCCCCTCCCTTCCCTGGTTGTTGCCATCTCTCTCGTTTCTTGATCTATCTCGCTTCAACTCTCTTGGCTCTTTATGTAACCCTCCGCTCCGTCGATCTCCTCTCGGTCGTCCTCTCTTTCCATGCTCAGAGTCCTCTCGTCCAGAGGTAATACGGTGCCTCGAGGAGTACCGAAGGGGTGGATCGGGGGCGATGGGGTCGCGCTCGGTAGATGGGGTTTTTAGGGGTGGCGACATGGAATCCGGGAATTCGTGTCTCGCGGGGTAGTCTCGGTAGGAGCTCTATCGATTCTCAACCAGACACACCATCCTCCGCGAGCATATCTCGTGTGGGATCCCAGAGTATAAAACTCATCTGTATGGAAAAGTTTCGTTGTTGCGGGTAGGAACCTCAAGAGTTTCAACACTACTCACAGAATGAACAATTGTGTGACAAAAATTGTAGAAGAGAAAATGTTTAACAAGATGTAAAATTTAATAGACAAGTAGAACATCCTTGCATTTAAATCTTGCAAACTTATGCATTCAGATTATCGCGAAAATTTATTAAATTTTATCTTTTAATAAAAATTTTATAAAAAAATTCCAATTTTGTTATCTTGTGATATATTGCGGTAAACTTTTAATCTGTTCTTTGATATTTTTATGAGAAGAAAAGAATGTCTTTGCACGAAAACGCTTTTATGCAAGAAAATTTTGCAACTGTATATCTAATGTTTCAAAAAAAAGAAAAAGCGGCGTATCAAATAATCTACGGAAATGACAGAAGGAGTAAGGGAAAAGTAGACGTGAAATAAAACTATCGATGCCGCGAAGGAGAAGCGAGAGTAGCCGATAACCAATAAATTTCTCTCTACTACATGAGGCGCTCAAATACCGCAAAGTTAATATCACAAATTGGCTATCCGTTATTTTTTTAATCCATTAATTTTTCGTGAAGGATATCTCGCGTCGATTATAGAAAGAGAAAGAAAGAGGTATCATTAATAAATTATTATAATTTTTGTCACAACTCTAATTTCTATGTCCCATCAACAAGTATAATTCGATAGACATAACAACATTTATAGCACCGGTTGTGACAGACAATAAGCTTATAAATGTATACATGTCACATCGAAGTAAAAAAAATGTAAAACGTGATACATTTCTCGATGCTCGTATATATCACTACTACATAATTTCGAGCGCTTGTTCATAACAAGAGGACGTCGATCGAGGATTGTAGAGGCAGATTGTGAAGTACAAAGGGGAGGAAGGTGAGGGAGAGGACCGCAATATCACAGCGATAAATCCATCGGAATTGATCAGGCGACACTCTGCAGCCAGTGCACGTATTCTTGGCATATCCGCTTGGCGAGACCAGGAAGGGGCGCCATCTTGAAGGGTTCTCTCACTCCACCTGTGCGAGGGTGATTCTTTATTGTTTCAATAAGCACGGCACAGGAGAGGTCCAGTCTTATTAGCGAAATAAACCTCTTTTAACGACACAGCCACGCTCTCCGCTTCTCGCTCTTTTCCTTTTCTCTCCCGCTCGTCCTCGCACTTCCTCTTGGCCGCGAGGGACGCGCCGACGGAAGTGGAAAAAGCTTCTCCTCTCGGTGAGAAGACGCGAGAGAGATTCAGCATGGGATAAGAGAGGAACGGAAAGCAGGACCGAGAGATTCTTGAAAGAGTTCTCTTTCAGAGGAGTCTCTCGAAAGAGAGAATCGATAGGTTTTTCCGCGGGTTTCCATGGAGACCGCGAGGCGAATCGGACTGTACACGCGATAAGCGACGAAGACGTAGAAAGAGCATCGCCGCAGTGGCGTAAGCGCCATCCCCCTTTTACGTTTCCCGCTGCCTTTTCCTGTTCGGCAAGATTACATAAGTTCTCTCCTGCGCGCCGCGCGCGCACAATAAGACCGTTTCGTGTCACAGAAACGTAATGCCGCGAACGAATAAAACTGTAACTCGCTTACATAGAAGTTACTCATCGAAGACGATCTTTTCCTAAAACGCATTTATATGTTTTTTCTCCCCATACGTTGTATACAAAGTTTATAAATCATTTAATTTAAAGTCTATTGACAAAATACTAATCGAAATATTCAATATATGGAGTAAAATGGGATAATGTGCGCTCTACATTTGCTCCAATATAAATACACGGATGAACGAATTTTAATGATAGTTGAAATTTACAAACATTTATTAATATTACAATTAATAATTGCACCAATTTTTGATTAATTAAAACGTTCTAATTATGAGATCAACTGTTTGAAAATACTGGAAGAAGCGCTTTCCTCCGGAATTCGATGAAAAATGCCTTATACAGTCAATTACAGTCAATAAAAATAATTTTCCTTAATTATAAAATTTTATACTTAAAATTTGAGCTGGGATTTTATTTTTTTAAATATATATTATGTTTTTTTTAATATACACATTTGGCTTATAACGTCATTATACACTTTTTTTTTGCAAGTCTGCGCGAAACTTTTTCGGATGCCTGTCGCACGTCATCTTACTTCGCGTACACTTTGATTACACATATAAACTATTATAATATTTATCATAATAAAGTTGTAATTACACTTAAATAAAAATTTCCCAAGTTTTATTTCGAACACCAAGTAACAGTTATGTAATTGTTATAATTTCCCACTCAACAATATGATTGTATTTAACAACATGATTATATTTAACATAAAAGTTATATAACATGTAACAGTTATATTGTTGAGTAGGAAATTATAACTAACAGTTATATAACTGTTACTTAGTGTTTACTGGATTAAGTTTATAATTAGCGCATCAATTCTACGATTTTTCGATATAATAAATACGGTTATTCTTCATTATCTAAAAATGTGATTTTTTTGCAAAGTTTAGATAGCTATATTTTATTGTAAATATTACATTTCAGAGTGCAGGATTTTTTTACATGTAGCTTGAACTTTCTTCTTTAAAACAAGGTGAAAGTATTATAGATAGAATTATTTATTTAAAAGTTATAATTTTTTTCGTAGGTGGGACATATATGTCCCGAAGGTACGAAAGGATTAAATAAAAATACATACATATTGAATAGAAAATATATTTGTGTATTGCTGTTATCGTTTGTATTATTTTATAAGTTATATCTTCAGAAATATACACAGATATAAACATAATGACAATTATACTTTTATGAAATAAAAAATAATTATAAATATTTATCAATAAATTTAATAATTATTTTTCTTTAAAAATTGATTTTATATTATATTTTAATATAAAATTGCACTCGCGGGATTGAATGCGTCCTAAAAATTTCTTTTGTTTTCTACAGAAAGAATATAACATGTTTATTAAACGCGTTTTTCTATCCTAACTAAATTAGCGTTAGAGCGGAAATAAAAATGAAAAAAAACGTCGATTGACGATCGCTGAAGCCACTTTTGAACGAACTTTCGCAGCGAATCGATTAAAAAATCCGCCTGTCAAGATCCCTCCCGCTGAACCTCCCTTTTTTCTCGATTCTTTTTTTTCACTCTCCTAACACGTTGAACGGCTCTCTTAACTACCCTTATTCGACGCAATCGCCATCGGATTGCGTACGATCGTATTCGAAGCATCGTCAAGTCGGCCATTTTGCTAAGATCGTTTCTCATCTTTTACGAGGTTCGACACCGTCGCCGTCGTCGTTTCGGCCTCGCACGTGAAACAATTGAATGTCCCCAAGTTTATTTTCGGAAGCCTTAATTTAATTCCCGTCCCAAGTGCGCGCGCGACAGGCAGAAAGAAAGACAAAGAGAGAAAGAGAGAAAAAGAGAGAGAAACAGAGAAGAAAGAGAAGGAGAGAACGAGAAAGAGAACTATAGTTAAGGGACAAATCTTTTGTTTCCCGCCATGAGCAGTTCTGCTTGTAATGGCCTTTTTGAGTCACGTTGACCTTTCCGGAGAAAGGACGTACTGATGTCCACTTTCTAACAGGGCCTACTTGTCCCATTAAATTGTACAAATTAGATTTTAAGAAGAAATACACTTCATGTGTGAATTATGCATGTAGCAATTCCCAGGAGCAAGAATATAAATTAGTTTAACAAAAATTTATCTATTAATTATCTGTAAATTTTATTATTTATAAAATTCATTATTTCATTTAAATAAAAAAATATTTTTCACATATTGTAATAGGTATTTTTACGAAAAAAGAATAGTCTATATATTTCGACGAATTTCATATAAATAAATATATATTTATAGATTAAAGAGAGAGAGAGAGAGAGAGAGAGAGAGAGAGAGAGAGAGAGAGAGAGAGAGAGAGAGAGAATGTCTGATGCAAATTTTTATTATTTAAAAGAAGTCTTTTTTAAATAAATAAATTTAATAAATTACTTCGAGACGCTCGCATACAATTTATTGAAATGTGGGTGGTCTCTCACTCATGTCTTCCATGTGTGTCTCTTTCATCAATTCTTAGAAATTTTGAGTGAAAGTACATGCAGCAAATCACACGTTGTGTTCACGATAAGTTATAGCATCTGATTCCGTTTCCTCTGTCAACCAAATTGGCAATTTTTAAATGAAAGATTTTTGGGAAAGTTCAATGCGAAATTCGCGTAAATTAGAAATAACATGCATCGTACTTTTAATGTAAATGCTGTAAATTCGATAGAAAAAGTCAAAAATAACAAAATTTGTTCTAATTCATAAAGAGATGTTAATGCATAAATTATAACAAGACAATAATAAATAATAATAAGAAAAAAATTATTAACATATAATTACTAATTAGATTTGAAAAACACAATCGCATTAGAGTAGATTTGAATAACATAAGATTTTATTTAAAAAAGGATAGTATCTTAAATTTTATATAATTTATGCATCATTTTTTATAAAATAATATAAATTAATATAATTAGATATATATATATATATATATATATATATATAATTTATTTAAGTAAATATTTATTGTGTAAATTATTCTCATAGAGATAAAAATTTCTTTACAAAATCTTCAAAAAATATTTTGGTAATTATGCACTTTACGGATGACTTCACCGATTTCAATGATTTTGACATATGCTGTCAAGCTCACTCTCCTGAGTAAGTATCGAAAGGTTTTATTGTCGCTCACTATTTATTAAAAAGTTATTAACGAAAAAAGTTTAATGAATATAATATGATTTTGCAACGTTTAAGAAGATATATTTGTTCGAATACATGTTCATTAGATAGCGAAGATCATCATTAAACGTAGAGTAAACTTTGTTTTGTGTTGAAACATGCTTGAAGACAGTGTGTCTCGCTCCCCCTTTAAAATTAAAATTTGGTTTAAATCAGAATAAGTCTGGGTTATATCTTCCGAAAGTGGAACTCCCCTTAGGAGGGGGGCCGGAACACACTGTATCCACGCATGTACATTTTACCTTGACTCTTAAAAAGTACATAATGTCTAAAAATTGCACATAATTTGTAAAACTTTTTTATTAATAGCTTTCTAATAAATGACGAGCGACACTTAAAACCTGTTGATACTTACTTTGGAGAGTGAGCTTGATAACATATGTCAAGATCATTGAAATCGATTGAGATCGTCTGTAAAATGCATAATTATCAATATTTTTTTAGAAAATAGAATATATTTTAAATATATTTTAAATGTGAAGAAAAATCATCAAAGTGAATTAATATTAATATACATTAATTATAACGTCACTTTATAGTTGAAAATTGAAAGAATACAAATAATGCGGAAAAATTTTTCTTTTTATGTAAATGATATTGCTTGCTTTAATCGTAATATATCAATATTAAACGGTTCTTCAATAAAGTAACTTTCAAGAAAACGCTCAAAGTTACACGTTGATGTTATAATCGCTTGTGTGAATAATTAAAATAGATGAAATATATTTGTGTGAGTAATTAAATTGAGACATAAATCACTTATATACAATAAGAAAGTCAATAACACTTGGACATGATAATAAATAAACATGTTATTTCACGTTTTCAGTATGATACGTGACATCTAAATAAGTGAAAAAAAATATCCGTAAATTTTTTGCTTTAATTTTTATCTGCGTGCCAAATCCGACAAAATCGAGCGATGCTCGTTCGAGCGTGCTTAGGAGAATTAGAGGTAGTAAACACGAGAAGGATGCAATGAGGGAGTGATAAAAAAAACCTGGAATGTTAATAAAGCGCAAGATGTTTCGCGAGTCGACGAAATCCAAGTTTTTTATTGGATTCGAGAATCGAGAAACAACGATTATTGGTTATCGAAGTTCGAGCGAATTATTTAACTCGGAAAATTTAAGATGTCACATCGAGAGATAGTACGTGTCTATGGAATACAATGAATTACGCAAGTTTCAATTTTTTTGTTGGCTTATGCTAATAGAACGACTGTGATTATTGATCATCGGTCTAGGTTTTCACGCGGATTAATTAATTAATTAATTACTACGTTAATATATATGCAAAGGAATCTTGCCACATCTCTATTTTTATATTCTCTATCTAATATCTAATAAAATTGTCATTTAAATATCTCTACTTAATATTCACACAATACATATATTTATATACATAATTAGGAGGAAAAAAATTGAATAGCGAAAAGATTGTAAAAAGGGGTGTTCTGTCAGGTCGAAAATTACTATAGTTAGTGTATCTGGGAAACGCATCCGCTTATGTTTCAAAATTTCTGAAATATCTCGAGACATCGGCTTTCAAAAATAGAACTATGAATATAATTGTGTTTTTAGATGATTAGTGTTATATATGAACGCTTTTGGTTAAGAACATCGCAGAAAAAAATAAGTCAGACAGAGAAAGACAGCACTTAATTTACAATATATACTAAGGTAATCATTAAATATGTCCTAAAAATTAAAGAAGTAATTCCTTATAATTTGATGAAAAAAAGTTGTTATGCATTTTTGTGATCAATAATTTATTGTTAGTTTTACTGTCAAAAATCCTTCATAATCGCCAATATATTATTGATGCTATCAAAATTTTTCAGTCGCCAAAAGTTAGCTCTTTAATTACTACTATCAATAAATTTTAAAGAAATAATTGGAACCATCTTTGAGATTTCAAAAAAAATGTATCCTTTTGTTGAACATCTTGTATCTTCGGAACTAAATCGTTCGTGACAAAAGTGCACATCAACTTTTCTTCATGAAATCATCTAAGACTTTACTTCTTTAATTCTCGTACTTAAGAACCACATTATGTACATATACATATGTATGTATATAAAATATACAATTTTTTTTCTACTTTAAACCACATTTTCTAATTGTCAAAGTGCCGCGAAATGTCTATGTGTAAAGCCTGTGCCGTTTCCAATCGCGCTGCCTTCCTCAACATCCTTAACGATTCGAACTGGATGTTAAACCTGAGATCAAACGGCCGCGACGTAAAAGACGAAATTCGTCACGAGCGGAGTGTCGGCTTAGCGGCAGCGATAGACCGGAAACTACGTACTTCACCAGGCAGTGTCTCGCAATGCGTGTTTGTGGTGACGCGACTCACCCGCCCCCTCGTGCCTACCTGTCCGTGGCCGAGCATGTGTACATTTATGTGTGCGTGCGTGCGTGCGTGCGTGTGTGTATATATGTGTAGGCGTAGGTTCTACGTGTTAAATGCTCGCGGATGTACGTGTTGGTACGCGCGGTAGCTTTGCCAGGAGTCAGTGACACCTCTCGCATCGTCGACGGCAGCGGCGGCGACTGCGGTTTCTGGTAGTCATGGTAACCATCCCTCTTCCCCTTCGCATTCTCCTCCACCTCTTCTTCCTGCTCCTCCTTTGCCTTCTGAGGGGACTCCGCTACCTCTGTTCCCTCATCAAACCCCCTCCCGCTATTCTCCACCTGCGCATCGGTTCTCTCTGCGCGATCCTCCCTCCCTCTCCCTTTCTTTCTCTCTCTCTTCTTCATCTCCTCGTCCAATTATCATACCATCTTGCTCAGTCTCACCCGTCGTGGATGTCACTGCACTCCTCCTCTGCTACGTCCTCTTCTCCGCTCCATCGCTTTGGCTTTGAATTCTTTCGTAAAGAAAGACTGAGACAAGAGTGAGAGAGGGAGAGAGAGAGAGAGAGAGAGAAAAGAGAGATATGGAAAAAGATGGAGAGAGATGAGGAACAAGAGAGAGAAGAAGACCAACCGAGAAGTAGCCACTGTTGCCAAGCCTGCCTCTCATTCTCTTTGCCTCTCTCTCCCTCTCTCTCTCTCTCTTTCTCTCTCGTCACGTTGGATACGCGCAAACTGCGCTGCTAATGCCATTGACGTCGGTGAAGCCGACGGTGTGTATGAATAGATGCAGCGGCACCGTGTTACTGCCGCTGCAACGACCGATGCAGTCTCCGTTCCTCCTTTATCCTCTTTCTCACGCGTAATATCGCTCTCCTTCTTATTCTCGATGTCTCTCTATTCTACTCTCCCGTTTCTCTTCTAGCGTGTCTACCATAATGGCGTTAGACCGTCACGGCGCCCGGTTATAGCGCGATGTACGACAGGATGTATGACTAACAGTTTCTGCTATTCTGGGAGACGAGCTCTTGGTGCCGACGAGAGAGACGTTAAAGGAGTATGTTCATTTCGGTCGATGGTGAGAGCGAGTTTTGACACTTTGTCGCGGAAACATTATTGTTGAACTCTGTCGCAAAATTACAAATGGTAACAGTTGACAATCTCTTTTTTATACATCCCATTTTAATGCTGTTTGAAGTCTATTCAACGAATGTCCGTGAAATAATTCAGTAACAGACAGATAGGAAGTTTTTTTCCGCAAACTATTACACTCTTATTTTTTTCAGAACGTGAATAGAATAGAGATCCCAATAGAGCTCTCTCTTTTTCTCTCTCTGGAGATCAAGGAGGCTCCTCCATTTTGAACGATATCTCCATTGATAGTCGGAAAGCCGAGAATATCATCGTGGCAGCGCGCGCAACTACGGAGATGAGCAGAGATGCTCCCGTGATCGAACCAATCAGGAATGGAGGATGCTCTCCCTCGACCCAATCCTGGCTCTATGCACGCACACTACTATTCGGAGGAGCCGAGCGATGCGGGAGCTGGCGCAGAAAGACGGCACTGATGAGCGAGGGAAGCATCGCCATGAGTGGGAAGATCACCGACCAATGGGAAGTCCCCCCCTTTCGGCAGAGATAACAATGGGTCGAGTTATGCGCGTGTGAGGAGAATAGGGGGAAGACGGTGGGAGAAGATAGTGACTGACATCGCGCCAATGGCAGTCGCGTGATCCCTACGCAGGAAATGCAACGAGCATTCAACGAACCGTCTACAATTAGTAACGATTAGTAACGTTACAAGGAAGTCTGACGTAAAATGCATGATAGAAATAATTTTTTAAACCTGATTATTACAGAGAAAAAATTTTTTCCCCGCTGGATTCATCATAGATGTGATGCAAATTGTTGATATAAATTTCCCCCCGCTCCTTTTATTATTTTTACAGGAAATTTCCCAGGAGACACACAATATCACATTATTAATTGTCAAATAAGAAAATTTTAGGAACTTTAGAAATTCTCTATTAGATAGCCAATTGCGAGACATTGTGTCTATTTATGTTTTCTTATTGGGGAACTTCTACAAAGGACTTTTATAAAAGCAAAATTTATCTTAACAATGTAGTCTCCTCTTTTCTAACATTACTCTTTTCAAATATGACATTACAAATAAGATGGATCTACTCAATTCCTAACAGAAACTTTGGGATCTCTCTCGCAGACAGCGGACGCGTGAATTAAAGTTGACAGTACTCTCGCTTTAGCACTTTTAAGAGTACTTCGTCCATGAAAAGGGGAGAAGCGGAAATCTGGACGTGACTTCGTCGTATTTAATTGGACACCTCTATAATAAGGAAACTGAGGAGAGATAAAAGCACTTTCTAAATTTATTAAACAAACAAACATAGCTGCACGAGTTTGATACAAAGAACCGACATTATGTTTTATTGCCGCATTTTCCGGAATAGCATCAGCTAACCGGTATATGACGGCTCTCTTTCTGCTTATCTCTCATTCTTTTTCTCTCCTCCCCCTTTCTCTCTCTCTCTTTCTCTTTCGTGCTAGAGAGAGACATTGTTACTGAGGAGGGGTGGAAGACGAGGTGCGCGCGACTCCTCCTCGGAGGATCAATAGACAGGGAGACGAGACCTCTTTCCCACCCTCCGCGCTCCTCCTCGCTGCTCTCTTCTCTCTTCTCCCTCATCCGTTGGTAGCAGCACCTTTTCCAGAAGGACCCTTCCTCCAACTTCTCTGCCACGCTTCTACTTCTCTCGCGTTGCCTCAATACTCGCGGCTAAAAATGGAAAATAAAGATAACAAAATAGCAGAGGGAGATTATGAAATAATTTTGCATTAAAAATAGTTTATTATATATTATTGATTTTTAAGTTGTGATTAATTAGGTTTCATAATTTTTCTATGGCCATTATTTATAGGTGAAAGGAAAATTAAAAATTGTAACACGATGTAGAAAAATTCAAGATAATAACGTAGAATATTGATTATTTTCTTTTTAGTTTACACACATATATAAATCAGATTATAAATTGCAGATCAATATTGAAAGCTTGATTAGTTTTTCGTGAAATGCATCGTAAAATTTCAATGTAAGAAAATCTTCTAATTCGACATACTTGAAACTTATAACTTTACTTGTACGATCAAAATATTTGAGGCTACATCAGGAGAAATTAATATTCAACTTTGTTATCGGAATCAGATCTACACGAAGAGAACATTGAAATCATCGTGATTTTATGAGGACTTGAACCGCACAATTTTTTCCATATACGAAAAATAAAAAAAAGAACAGTTCCTCCCTCCTCGGGGAAGAAACTACATAGAATCCGAGGAAAAGTACGGAGGAGTGGGCTTAATGTTGCGTAGCCAGGATGCAAGTGCTGCCGACGGAAGCCGCGGGATGGCTTGTGGATAGATGGGGGATAGGTGGGTAATAAGAGGGTGAACAGGGTGCGCATGCCGTAGCGTATGGGGATGATGGCGGGGAGAAGAGCAAAAGGGAAGCTGTGAGTCGCGGAGCCCGGTGGGTAATGTTGCGTGATGAGACGCCTCGCGGATTCATCGAACGATGGAGGAAAAGAGGAAACAGAAGGAGGAAGGAAATCTCGGTAGAATGAAGAGAGAAAGAGAGAGAGAGGGAGAGCGCGGACGCTCTGCTCTAATTCTAAAAAGCATTCTCGTCGACTCGACTTTCCCCGCTTTCCCCTTTTTCTTTTTATCTCTCTCTCTCTCTCTCTCTCTCTCTCTCTCTCTCTCTCTCTTCCCTTTCTCTTCTTCTCTACTTTCCAATTCTACGAAACGAGCACGCGACGCGAAAATCTAACAGACTAGTGATAGTCATGTCATGGAGATGAAAAATGTTCTTTTTTCTTCTTACGCTCTTCATCTGTCCCTATTCTTTTTCTCTAGGTTTCTTCACTTAATATAATTCATTAATTTTATGATTTGTAAATTTAAAAATCTAATTTTATGAAAATCTAATTTTAATTCTAAATCACTATTGCTTTTTCAATTATACATGAAGTTTATTGTGATTTATTTAAAGCCATTTTTAAGTCTTAGCAAAACATTGTGAGAAATAAGGGGAAAATTTTCTTCGTAAAATGTAATACTTTTTGAAAAAATAATTTTTTTCCAACTTTACAGCGAGAGATGAAATGTTGTCGTTGCATGTAACTAAAAGAGTGACTTTTGATTAATTTGTAATAAATTTCATATGTGATTAATTTGTAGTAAATTTATAATAAACATTTATTATAATGAGTCTTATAGAACAATACAGGATAGAAAAGCCGAGTGATTACAGTTTACTCTTGTTTGGCTGCTGTTGGTTGATGTTCGCGATGTAGAGATGAGGCGTAAAGGGGTGGTTTAGGCTACCTCGGTTGTGATTAATTTGAATCAGCAAATGCCTTCGAGGGTTTACATTGACTGAGCTGAAGGCACACCATCGTACCGATAATATGCCACGTTTCACGGGAGAAAGAGGCAGACGGCAGCAGTCTATGCGAAAGGGGATGAGGAGAAGGCGGATATGTTCACAAGGGAAGGAAACATCCCCCGCACGAACCGCAACGAAAAGCCAACGGCGGCCGCGAAGCAATCCCTGCTGCCGCTTTTCAAGGGGGAGGGAGGAAGGATGCACGCAGGGGATGAGATAAAGGAGCGCGGAGTGGGAAAGGACGAAGATGGAAACGGCGGATAAGGGAGGAACAGGAGACCGTCTTAAATCACTTCCCGCTCCATCTCGCTCACTTTCGCGTCGAATGTATAACTCCGCGAATAACAACCCCTGATGCTGCGCCGAGGGGGCGCGTTGATTCCGGTTTACAAATTCTATTATAAGTCGGGATTGTGTCCTGCCTCACTGCGCTTCAGGATTCTCGTAGAAAGGATAATTGTAGGCTGCAGCTTCCAGTGAATTTTTAAACTTTTCAATTTGTAAGAGCAAAATGGCCCTTTACTGTTCTTCAAATTGATTAATTGATTAAACTTGCATAAAATTGTACAACAATTTTAAATTGTGTGGTCGCATATATAATTTTATTATTAATATACAATTTTACTGTATTTATAAGAAATATATATAAAGTATTTTAATTATATATGTATATATGTATTAAAATATGAAAATAATAAAAATGTATAATTAAAATATTAATTCTCATGCATCATACATATCAGTACAAATTTAATTAAACGAAATAAAATGTGGCATGTTGAAATATTAGAAAATATTTTAAATATAGCCTAAAAATGGTTAAAAGGAATCGATGGGCGAAGACTTTTATGACCGTTCGTCTAGCATAACGAAAGGCTCGTGATACTTATGATAATGACAACTGTTCGAAAGATTGAATTCTGTTTTGAAAACAGCCGCAATGTAATTCGAAACGTTCTGTTTTATTATCCTATACGTGGACGCTCTTCGTAGAACAAGGGTGCTCTTTGTATTGGATTTATTGCTCCGAATATACCGTCGGGCAGTAGCACGAGAAACACGATCTGCGATTTTAAAAATTCAATTTCTGCTTGATATATGCATATTAAGTCAAAGTCATACATGGCACTTATATATAATCTTGCGTTGTCCTCTTATAATTCATCACGTCCTTAATAGCATCCTTAATTACTCGAGCCGAGATCGCGAGAATGGATGCGTACAAAATTTCTTGTTTCGCTAGTGAAAAAATAATCATAAACGGCATTAATGTCAATCATCACTTTTCGTGTTAAACTGAAACGCATGCATATGTGTGTGTGTGTGTAAGTGTGTGGGCGAGAAAGTTTGACATGAAACCCTTTTCTTGTTTTTCTCTCGAGTTTCGAACGCTTTTCCAGGGCAGCATGCATTATAAGGTAAAATTTCTCGCAGTATTAATTAAATAACAACAAATTTCATGATATACATATATCTATGTGTTCATGTGTTTAATTGTTTCATATACATACATTAATTAATTTTTTCATTTAAGGAATAGTCATCATAAGACATTATATTTTTGATAAATTAATTTGTTAATTAGTTAAATTAATTAATTAATTTTATGAGAGAGAGAGAGAGAGAGAGAGAATTCTTTCTCTCTTGATAGTTTTATATATTCTTATTTTTTTCAAATTTATTTCTAAAATTATTTGTATTTATTTTATATATTATTAATATATTATTAATATAATAATAATATTAATATTATAATATATTATTAATATAATTTTATTAATATATTTTATTATATAATAATATATAATTATCTATATTTTTCTACATTACTTGTATTATTTATCTTTTAAATAGAAAAAAAATAAACGCGTAAAAAATAAATTATAATACGTGATAACGTGAAAAATACAGATACTAGTAAGATTAAATGATAAGATTTAAACGAAATAAAATAAATATAATTTTACGCGCGCGACCGTCCCTGACGCAGCGAGGGTGTCGACAGACCTAGTCAGATCGAAACCCACCTACCTTCCTTAGTCTTCCAATTACTCGCGTTTAGTTGCGTTTTTCCGCTCGAATGCCCTCTCTATGATACACTCGTGCACTCAACCTACGGTTGGCTTTCAGTTACTCAAACCCACTTACGCGCGAAAACACGCACACCCATGTACATCTGATCCTCATATACATACGTGACTATGAATTCGCACACATCAAGTTGCTCATGACACGCTTAGTACATTCTCTCTCAACAATCTGTTTATAGTGACAAATGATATGATGACGATTGATTAGGTTTGTTATGTCAATCGAGAAGTATCGATAAAGAAATTTCACTTCCTGTTTTGTAATCGAGATACATATGTAGACATAAAGCGAATCTAATTTGCCAATTTCGTCGAAATAATCATAAAAACTAATAGATATTTACATGTTTATTAGTAATTAGTAACTATCATTATTATCATTATTATCATTATTATAATTCTTATCATTTTTATTGTTATAATTGTTATTATCATTGTTATTATTGTTTTTATTATTCTCATTATTATCATTTTTTATTATTATTATCATTATTATTATCATTATCATCATTATTTTGTTGTTATTTTAATTTTATTATTTTTATTATATTTAGATAATGAGTTTTTTAATAGCTTTTTAATAAATTTAAAATTTCGAGATAAATGAAGAAAGCAATATATAAAAGTTGTTTAATATTTCAAGATTGAGAAAAAATTTGTACAACATTCGAGGTAAAATTTAAAAAATAATTTACAGCACATGTGTCATTGTTTCATTATTTTGACATATCAAGCATATTGCAATCATTGTTTTTGTACATATTTTTTATACGTTATCGTTAATGCTCATTTCTTTCGTCGACAGATGCTGGCTAGAATATATCTGTAAAAATCGACATGACACGGTAACATATGTCGTAGATAAAGCATCGATCGAAAATTTAAAGCTCGCGTACAATAAGGATAAGCTAAATCTTTACTTAGGAGATATACGTGTCGTATCTCGCCCATATTAAAACTAATATTCTAACGATAAATACACGATGCCTTTTTACCCAGTCGCGTAATAATATAATGACGAAATATATCGTCTTGACCTGAAACACGGAAGTCACGCTATGGTTCTTTGTCCACTTTATTGAGCGCGCATAATAATTTACGCCACGGAAGGACATATCCCGGCGTGTCTCGTTAGTCCTCTTCGAATTCGATTTAAATCGCTAATTAGTTCGAAAAACATGTAAGCTATTTATTTGCGTGCACGTTATCCATTGACCCACAATTAGATCCATGTCGATTTTAAGGATGCTTGATTTCTCGAGAGTTTCAAGATCGAGACGGAAATAAATCTAGAACAGAGAATGATTATCTTTGATATATATGCGTTCGTGTAAAAAGATAAGCTATCGAATTTATCACCCTTGTTTATTCAGTTTATTCGAGCTAGTTATAAATGCATGACGACTAAGGTCACATGCGTACCCCTTTAAATATTAACTCTCATTCTTCGCTCGTAATTAATAACTATGGCACTGTTCTCCTTTTTTTATATCATATTGGATTTTATAAAACTCTGAATTGGAAAATTTTAATTTTGATAAAACTTTTTCTTACACACATATGTAGGGAAATAGATGAATTTAGAAATTTTTTGTTCTGGCCTAAAAATGATTTTAAAAAATGAAACTATCTCTTATTCAGCGTTTTTTTGCTTCTCCTAATACGAGCATGGTTTGAAAAATCCGTGCAAAAATAAAAACTATTTAATTTTTCGGGATAAACCTTTTTTATTTTTCAATATAGTCTCCTTTTAGGCTTATACACTTCGTCCAACGCTGCTCCAGTTTGTTGATCCCTTCCGAATAATAGGATTGGTCCAACTCTGTAAAATAAGCATTTGTCTCCGCAATCACTTCGATTGAATAAAATCTCCTTCCCGCCTGCTATTTCTTCATATTGGAGAACAAGTAGTAGTCCGAGGGAGCCAAATCTGGAGAATAGGGGGAATGCGGAACGAGTTGGAACCTTAATTTCAGCAATTTTGCGGCCAAATACTCTTTCATCTATTTTTTAGAAATTACTCGTCTTCAAACGAATGCCAAACACAGAGATATAGACCGATCTGGCTGAAACTTGGTGTGTGTTCTTCCAAGAGATGTTACTAATTGAAAATAACCTCAATATACACCAGTGATCTCGATACACACCATCTCTCTGACTTTGCACGGACTTTTCAAACCACCCTCGTATATCTTCAAAATAATCTATATTAAAAATATTTTATACAAAAATTTCATAGTAAGAATATTTCTTTATGACCATCACATTGATAAAATAATTCTCTTCAAAGAGATTAAAAAAATTAATTTTTCAACATTTTATTAAGGTGATTACATAGAGAATAGAGTATTCTTATGATAAAACTTTTTTAATATCTCAAATAATCTTCAAGATATGCCGAGAAAAGCGAAAAATTGCCTTACACATGAAGGGTGGTTTCACCTCTTTCAGAGTTGTTTTAAGGTTGCAACGAAAAATTTCTAAATTCATCTATTTACCTTCCCCTATATATGTATGTAAAATTTAATCAAAATTAGAATTCTTTAAGTTAGACAAAGATATTAAGTTCTACAAGATTCCTTTGTTTAATATTTCGTGTCGTGATCACGTTATAATATATTCTTGCTAACAGAATTTTATTATTTCTCGCTCGCGTTTTCAAGAGGAAATCCGTGTACATCGTATGTCGCGCGTCACAAGTACGTCCGTCACGCTTGTTCGCGGCTTGTCAGATGAGATGGGTTTCGTTACAAGACGACCAATGCATACTAACGAGAATCCTTAATCGGTCTGACAAATGCTCAATTTTGTATTAATTCAAGGATTCAGAATAACAAGTTAATTTAAATACGAAGAGCTTTTAATCTTCGCGCGCTATGGTCAACCTACTTCTTTTTTCACCGCTCATGCACGCCACCTTATTCATATACATCGCAGAATATCCGCGATGTATATCTTCGTGCTTATTGAACAATCAGATACGTTAACGAGGGAATGAATAGGAATTCGAAGAAATCGCATGAAGACCACGATATTTTTCCATATGTATTTATTTGGTCTGGTATGATCTAGATGATCTTTTTCTTTCAGGCGCTTAGAGAGAGATTGATTATTTCTTAACTTATGTATAAGTGTGCTCCCTCTTCTGAGTAGAAAGGAAAGACTAAAAATTTTCGTATTTCGTTGTGCGAATTATTTTTCTTAAAAAGTATGCATGAAGTAAGTTTGCATGAAATCGCATTTATTTATAATATTATTGTATATTTTAGTTTTCCATTATCGTTAACTTTATTTTAAAATTTAACATAATATAGCAATTTATTATAATACGAAAAGATAATCTGCAAGAAAATGCAAATATTTTTAAATTTTCCATTTTTATTCTTTTTCTTATATATTAACTAAAACTAAAGTAAAAGGTTAATAATTATTAATAACTTTAACGAATTATTTCTAAGATATTTTTAATACATTTATAAAAAAATAAAGTAAACTAAATTAAACTTCTAATTTAATAAAGTAATAAAATTTTATCTTTATTTTATTTCAAATAATAAAACCTGCTTATATATTTATTCTTTAAAACCATTACAAAAATAATAATGTTATTTACAAATTATTACTTTATCTAAAAGTAATTAAATTATTTTTCTCATATTTTTGATATTAAACTTTAAATTCTACAAGCTATTCAGATAAATTAAAAAAAATTATTAATAAATTATGATAAGTTTTTTTTGAAAATGTATCAATTTATCTTATTAATATTTTTAACATATCATAAACGAGATGTGTGCCAATAATATCTGCAAATTTCGCATAAAAAATGTAATCAGTCACACACGAGGTAAATTTTAAAAATAAGAAAAAAAGTATCAAATAAGAATCAGAAATAATTTCCGAGAAACCGAGGGAATATAAGGCTTACGGCGCACACAAACTGCAACGCAGAATTGCCTTTATAAAGCAACTCGCTTGCATGCCGCTGGTCGGATCTCGGTCACCGCGCGGTTTTATCAGGCATTAGATATAAAATTAAGTATGCATACAGAAAAAATATATCACGAGAGAGATTCATCCCCCAATTTCTACCGCGCGTTGGGCGACAAACGCGGCGGGGAGGGAGGGGGGAGGAAAGAGGTTCGAGAATGCAGAGCGCAGCGATTAATAGTCGGCGGCTTTCCCGGTCGATTAATCGATTAATTCCGGCGATTCGTTCGCCATCGGGAACATCTATTTCTTTCTCTTTTTTTCCGCGCTCGGATCTCGAAAGGCGACAAGGGTTGCGCGTACAAGGCGGCTCGCATGTCCCAACGAGGCGGTCTCTCCGCGGTCACATCAGTCTCCGAGCATGCGAGGGTTCTCTCCCTCCCCCCCCCCTAGAGTGGGAGGGATGGATGGGGAAAGGCTGAAATCTCTGTAACGTACACACAGGGGCACTGACGAGGTACTATCGCGGCATTATACAGACATACCTATATCCCAGTCCGATGACTGCTGATATGACATGCGACCGTCTTAGATATAGGCTGCACGACATGTTTCCCTCTCCTCTCTCGCTCTTTCCTTCCCCTACTATCTCTCTCTCTCTCTTTCTCTTTCTTTCTCTTTCTCTTTCTGCCGTCACAATTCTCCACCGCCCTCTTGTCTCGCTGCTGCCATCGTCGATGGAAAATATGCAGCTTGCACGACGTGCGACTCGCTCGCATTTATATGTTCCTCATAATAGGAACGCTCGCATCTAATAAAACCAACAGAGTTGAATTTACTAGTCCGCTGGATCATTAACCTTACACACACGGTGTACCTCTAAATGTAAATAATCTTTTTAATTTCAAATCGCTAGATTTTTATGCAATTGTTATTTTTATAAAATTTGTTGAGATAAAGCTTTATTTATTGTTAATAATTTACATAAAATGATCAAGATATAAGATCACGCATATAAGATTCCTAGGGTAGAATTGAACTAATATGCAAATGATACAATCTTCTTTTCATTAGACACACCTACACATGTACATGTATACTTACGATGACTATAGAATGAGATTAAACTCAAAAGTCGTCTCTCGCTTCCTGAGCGATTATTGCAGGTAAACGTGATCTAATTCATCTTCCTCTGGTTATTATCCTGACGACAATCAGCATAGCCGTACCACACGCACTGGGATAAAAGAAAAAAGAATACTATCTACTACATCAAGCTCTCTTATGTTAATACACGTTGAGAGAAAGAGAGTAAAAGCTCATTCTTCTTATTCATAGATGCTTTCCAGATAATCGCGTTTTGCGCGCGCGACGGTATTATTCTCCCGTTAATACTGTACTAACAGCGCATTAAGCATTGTTAAGGGAGCGCAAATTTTCGGTAATAATACGGTTATTTGGCATGGTCACATGCAGCAGCAACGTTTGTCGATAAATATCTCTCGAACGTTTCGATAAATATTTGTACGTTTTCCGATGTAGTTACACTTGGCGATTATTGGCGTGAGAATGGCGAGACTTTAAAAATCACTCAAGCATGGTCAACCGATCGGGAATTTCATGCAAAGTTGTACGAGGACGGAAAACAGAAGATTATAAGAGACGATATGTGCAAAGTCTTGGGTAATCTTCGTAGAGTACGTAATGTCTCAAACGATATCGATTAGTAGCAAAGATAGATGATCTCGTGAAAGAGAAAAACATATAACAATCAGCGTGCATATACAGAGTGTTTCTTAATAAATGCGAAAAATTTTAGGAGATGATTTTTTGTCGAAAATTAATGGGGGTTTTTCATATAAACGTATACTCCTACATCCCTCCCTGTCGAATTACACTTCTCCAAAAATGGGGAAAATTAAACTTGTTCCAAATTTGAGAAAAAAATAAAAATTAAGTTTTTTGAAATTTAGAACAAATTAAAGAAATTAAATTAGGTGGATATTTTCTACTAGTAAAAAGGTTATTTATTAATATTTTAAAAGTAAAAGTTTATTTATTAATATTTTTTTCAACTTCCCGTATTGTTATAAGGGGAAACTAGTAATCTCTATTCAATTTTTTATTAGAACTTTTTAATGTTTATATGAAAGACCCCCCTTAATTTTTGATGAAGAATCATCTAAAATTTTTCGCACTTATTAAAAAACATCTTGTACATAGTATTTTTATAGATTGTTATAGGATGCATAAATTTCAGGTAATATAATTATATGTTAAGCATAAGTCGTTGCGAAATAGCGAAGCAACGAAGGATAACGTTTACATTGGTCGGAAAAGTAAGTTGCTGGATAGGAGGTGGATTGATGAGAGGTCTAGTAAAAGGGAAAAAAAAAGAAAAAAGGAAGAAAGGAGTCCGCAAGTCTCAAAGAGAGTAACCGAACGCGCGGATCGATAAGGGCGGTAGGGCGGATTGGCCTTTTAGGTAAGGGTCGAGAAGGAAGGCGAGTGGTTTTTATAGCCAGCTAAAGGACAGGGAGGGTCCTGGATCCTTGGGTACCCTACTCGACCAGAGTATCCCTAATATACGTCATCCGTTAACGGCATTTTTCCTCTCGTCCCTCCGCCATCGTCGATCTCTCGAGTCTCTCTCACTCTCTTTCTCTCTCTCATTTCTCTTTTCTCTCACGATAATATTCGAGATCGCGAGCGGGATGGTTGCTCCGAAAACTGGCCCTCTCATACGTCATTTCCTGATAGTCCTTGACCAAAATCGAATCATACGCTTCTTGTATGAATGAAACATGGACTCTATACTTCGATTAATTTATTGAAACACTGTATTGTCTTTACATGAAATTAGGTTCCTATATTTCTATTTTATATTTCGATATCTTGATAATTGAAAAAAATGTAATCAGTTTTGTCGCAAAATATATTTTACGTAAATTAACTGAGAAAGATTTTGTTATCAACAGAATTATTTAATTACATGCATGATCTACATATGTTTTTACGATTAATGCACATGCGCGGTTATCTTTTGTGGCGTCAAACGTGACATAGAGCCGCGCTTGAATCGCGGTGCGCTCTTCGAGTCCTTTCTTCGACGTGAAGGTCGTAAAGTCCACGTCTGGGAGGGCTCGTCAGGAGGGAGATTAATTGAATATACTGAGTACACAGAGCGCAACAGGGCCGCATGTCATGTTCCAAGAAATTTTCAATCTCAAGAAATCGCAGGTTTCCGAATGGCACTCGAATATAACAGATTAGAATATCTCGTATAGAAGAAAAATTCCGGAATCTATAATCAAATTTTCTAAAAGAATTTTAGATTCAGATTGAAAAATATAAAGTACAGAAAGGAGAAGTATAAAGATTCAAATGTAATGATTTGAACACGCGGGAACTCAAACATATTGTTTATGTGCTTCTTCTAATGTTTTCTTAAAATTCCTTTTATGCAGGATATTTAAAACTTTGCGTAGGTAGAAATTTATAATAATCCAATTAGTCGATATATTAATAATTTTTATTGAAGCTCTGAATTAATTAAATAAAGCTAGAAGAAATCAGCTAATTATTTTAAATCTTTTATAGACAAAATCAGATTTTAAAAAAATAAAAATGGATGTTAATTTTTTATTTTTTCTTATAATAGTTGCGCTTTTTATATCCAATCTGTAGCAGAAATTTAAATGAGAGAAGGTCGATGGATCACATGTATTACGGCGAATAAAAAGAAATTAATATATTTATTTTTTATTTTCTATTGAAAGAATTTAACAGCTGGTATAGAAATGGGATTTCTTATCCAATTCCATAAAAATATATTTGATTTCACACATTTAACCTAATTTATAAAAAAAAAAAAGATGCAAATTTACATTTCGATTCTAAATCGGGAACTTGGAATAAAAATGCAATTGTTAATTAATATCTTAGTACAATACTTATTTGGAACAAATTTGGGGATTTTTAAATCAACTATATCCGAAAAAATCTTGGAAAATTTCAATACTTAAAAAATATTTGGAAAATTTCAATATTTGAAGACAAATAAATTGCTTGGTAATTTATTTGTCTTCAAATATCGCACGTAAAGTTGCATTTTATTATATTATTATTTATCATATATATTATTTAATAAAACTTATGAAGATTATCTATTGCTTTGCTGCTGTTTGTCAGTTTATAAATATAAATACATTTATATAGATATTTTACTATCACTTTATCAGCGACCGAGACTCATTCCTACGCCACTGACAGGCGTACATTCAATTCGTCCATAGAACGTGCGCGCACTCTCGCCGCACGCAGATACGCATACTCACGCGTGAGCTGACCCTCACCAACACCAACAATCGACACCTGCCTCTCATCGTTGCGAATGCATAACGCAACCAGCACGCACACGTAATACTATATCCATTTGAATATGGATGCCTTATGAAGTCACACATATTCTCCTCCCACCTGGTCCACCCTCTCTCATTCTTGCCCTTTGTTTTTTACATTTTTTCATACTCCTCTCTCTCTCTCTTTTCCTTTTCTGCCTGTCGGCCGTGTTTTTTATCCGTACACGAACGCGGGTGGAGCACGTGCAATGGGAAACAAAGAGCGCTTCGCGGAGGAAAGAGGTGACCTGAGAGGCGACGCGAGGGAAAGAGAAGGCGAGGAGCGGGTTATGGGGTAGAGAGAAAAATGATGCAGGAGGAAGAGCGCGCAGGCAGAATGAGAGTATGCGAAATGGTTTCCAACGGCTCTGTGTGATACAAGAGAACAAACTGGAGCGAAAATATACATGCTGGATATCCGTCAATGACCGAGATGTCTGGACATGTTCGATTCGATGAGAGGGAAAAAGCGGGAAATTATCGAAAATTAGGAATTCATTTCATCATCGTACAAGTCATTTCTTGGAGCACGTTAATGCGCAAATATAAATATAATTCTCTTTATACATATATAATTTAGGAATATGGAATTACAGATTCAAGGAGAACGGAAAAATGTATGACATGTCAAATGAATCGCGATGTAATGTCGGCGATTCGAGCGGGTAGCCTCGATTAATTCAATCCGAATTATCGATCGAGAATCTGAAAAGCGAGTCCGACCACATGTAATAAATATCATTGTCTCGCTTCTGATTCTATGCGATTCTGTTGGATGGAAGCAACGTTTCTCGACACAATGAGTTTTTCGACTTGCCCGAGTCTTCTCATGTACAAACGCTGATTATCAGAATTCCTTAAGAGGCATCGAACAGTCAACTTATCAATTGTCAAATTAACTTGTTCAAATTGTCAAGTTATCAACGTGTACAAATTATCAACTTGTCAATTGCCAAATTGTCAATTGTCAATTTGTCAAGTGTTAACTTATGCAGATTGTCAACTTGTCAATTATCAAATTAATGAAATCGTGCATATTTTTGTATCGAGCAAAAAATTGAAATTCACACTATTTTGTCTTAATTGTTTCGATCGAGTCTTGCGGAAATAGAATCGAATCGCATGATTGGATCCTTTGATCTGGCAGCAAAGAGTCGCGGCGACAACCGTAACTTCTGTGAGCGGGCAAGCTCGCCCTCATCGTTTCTTCAACGACGGTCTTTTTCCAGATGAAAATAAACCAGCGCGGACGGATCGCATCGCGATATTTTTGCGCCATCCGCCGCGTGGAACTTGTGGTCGCCAAGAACTGCGATGGCGAACCGTCGACAATAAGTCGACGCGGCCAGTTGTCGTTAAAATAACGAGTTCTTACGATTCGAGAGGCTTATAACGGAAAACGATACACATTTCGGTTATTCTCAGCCGGGCCTTTCGTTTCGATTCAGCGCCATTTTCACCGTACATTAAAACATTCATAAAGAGCAGATCATTTTATCGAAGGGCTGATTTATTAATTAGGTTACAATTATGGCAAATATCATTATAGATACTATATTGTTTATAAAATGACTTTTTTTAATGATTTTGTAAATAGATGTTGAATTATTTATCAAAAAATTGATATATATATGAGAATATAAAATAAGAATATAAAATAAAAATTAGTATATTGTAAAAAATATGATATAAAAATAATATTGACATATGTATTTCTTCCAAAATTGTAAATTTATATAATACCTATAATTGAATTTTATGATATTATTTAAGGGGATGAATCGAAACAAACAAAACTTTCTTAAATATTGAGTTCCCTCTCTCTCTCTCTCTTTCTCTCTCTCTCTTTCTTTCTCCCTCATAGGAGCAAGTTGTCTTCTCGGATCACGCAAATTCGAACGCGTTAGAATTAAACGGAAGGAAACAGAGAAAGAATAGGATAAGAGAAGCCGATCCTGGATCCGAAAGGACGAAGGAGCAGGGCGGAGCTGCGCCCGGAAGGGTGCGCGGGCGCGTTTCGCGCCGAACGAGGGGTCGGAGGTCGCGTTCAGGTGCGACGAAGACGGAGAGGAGGGACGCTTAGTCGAGTAAACGCACCCAGAAATGCAAAGTCGAAGTGCTGGCGTGAAGCGCGAGTTGCTCGTCGAGGTTCGACGTCGTCGTGCGTAACAGGATTCTCTCCTCAGGATCTTCTCCGCCCGCTCGAACATGTGCGCGGTCGAAGGATAACGTCGCTTTAACGACGACAGTAGATCAATTCGTGCTGGATCGTTCGATAGCGTGAATTAAATTTATTCACGAGCAGTGGTCGTGGACGATAGATGGAATACAAACGTTTTCGGGCATCGACCGCAATCATCAATCGATACTGCGCCCGCTGCCACGTGTTCGCAAACAGCGTGACTACTTCTGTGTGCAACCACGTGTAAATTATGCAACAATGGCAGGAATGACTCGGAATTATGCGAACAATTACGTAAGAAAATAATAAAGTTCTTCATTATATTCGATTTTCACATTTTCTTTACAGGTTTTTTTCATCGTTAAATATTTTTGTATAATTATTTTTAGCTTTCCGAGTTACATGTTATCATTAAAGCGCGTTTGCTTAAGAAAGAGTGACGATAATTAATTAAATCACACGCTGATATAAAAAAAAATGTTTTTTTTTGAAAGAAAAGAGAAATTGCTTGATTTGATAAGAAAAAGTACTTTTCACCAAAATTTAGGAAAAGGAATCATGGACGAATAATCCTATGAATCACCAAATTATCGATAAGATTCGTCGGATGTGGCAACTCGAGAGACGATCATTGGCGAGCTACGCGATAACTTTATCGAACAAGAATGTTTATAATCTGTGCACGTGGTGAATACTACGAGAATAGTACAGACTACACGTCAGCAATCGGCAGAGCGATAGCGGCTGGACACGAAGGCGATCGGTAATCAGCATCGTCAGCAAATGAGAAAGCACGAACACCTGTTCACCGACAGCGGATGCTGTTGCACAGCTCAAGCAGACGTAAGAAGAGATGCAACGAAATTGAACACTACACGGACATTGTGAAATTGAACGATGATACATGACACTTTAGCAAACAGTAAATTCGGAAAGCGTATAACGATAACTTGTACACGCTATCAAGATAGTATCTAGTGTCAATATGTCTATGACAGTTCGCGTCTAGTAAATGCAAATTCGTGCAACGCAAATGAAGGATCCACAGGCTGCAAAGTTTCCAATGAACCTTAAGCCATGACTTTTTTTATTAATTTTGATTTTCTTCAAAAACTCCCTTCTAATCCAAACAAGACACCATCGATTTCAAATAACACGTTACGTTTTCATTCATGCCCAACCTGCGAGCGTCTTTTAAGGAAAGGAATTAAGACAATCATCAGGAAGCATGAATGAGATGGGCTACCCCCCAGGCTAAGAGTTTTGAAATAGCGAGAAATATCGATCGAGGCAGCATCTACTAGAGTAGATACGAGAATCTCGCGCGGCCTCCGGCGTCGGCGTCTTCCGCCTCCGACGAAGAATGCATAAGCGGGGCCGACAGAGACAGGCAGGTAGGACAGAAGCCCCAGGAGCGAAGAGTAGCGGCGAGAGGTCGCCGTGAGAGAGCCGCCGTGTGCACCGCGGAGGAGAGACAGCCGCTGATCATTGGTGGACAGCGGAGCCGGGTCGCCTACGTGGTGGGGAAGCCACCAGGTCGACTCTGCAGGTGGGGAAGGCGGCAGGAGGAGGCGGTGGAGCAAGAGGCGTCGTCGTCGTCATCGTCGTCGTCGTTGTCGTTGCCGATACCATGGTGGTAGTGTCGCGGATAGTGGTAGTGGTAACGGCATGAAGAGGAGGCAGAAGAGGGCGGAAGAGCAGGAGGTATAACGACGGAGGTGGCGTAAGCAAGAGGAAAACGAAGGGAGAAAGAAGAGGTGGAGGAGGCGACGGAGGACGAGAAGGGTAGGGGGTGGAGGATTCGCGCGAGAGAGAGGGAGAGAGCGTCGCGAGAGGGATGGTGAGGAAGAGGAGGAGACGCGAAGGACAGGAGAAGCCTCCTCCGCGCCGCGTCCGGAGGACAGATCCGACGTGCGTCAGGATCCCAGCCGGACGGAGACCGATCGACCTCACTGCCGTCGGATAAGCGGAGAAAGAGAGGATCCGATCGCGGGCTCTCCCACGACATCGGTGTCGTCCGGTGTGTCCGGATGTATGAGCGTCATCCGGTGTACGTGCATCATCTCGTAAGCCTCCGCGAATCGATCTTTCGATCTCCCTCACTCATCGTTCGGGAGATCGATCGAGGCCGCGATACAATCCAGGATCGACGAGTTCCAGGGGTGCGGGAGGGGTGAACAGTGCGATCCGATCGACAGGATAATAAACCGGTGCATAAACTCGCATGGCTCGGAGGACCGTCAGCGACGTTCTTACAGTTAGTGTTTTGTTTTCGAGTTCGCCACCCGTCGTGTAGCGATGAGATCCAAGCCGGTGGCGAGGAGACTGGCACAGGGTGAGTAGCGACTCTTCGGTCATTCGTTATCAATGACTAGTATTTTGAATTACATTAAATAAATATTCAAAAATTGACTCGAAAAAATTAATATATATTAGAAAGATACATAAAGTGCGCAATTATATACAATTCTATTTTTTAATTCTATTTCCATGAAGCTGTCATATTGTACGAATACGCATTTTTATACATATTTAATATTTTTATTTAATATTTTTTTTAACAAAAGGTTTAAAAAATTTTAGAATCTTTTATTCTCAAAACACATTATATATTTATTCGTATGCTTTTGTATAAATTATTGAATATTACTAATATTACTTGTATAATTTACTGAATTATTAATTTTTTAGAATAAATAATGCATAAGATAAATCAATCCGTAAATTTCGAAACATAAAGATTCGACGGAAAAAAATATGAAAAATAAAACAAAAACAAAAATAATATTCTTAAAAATTTTATATTATTTTATCTTGCATCATGTACTCTGTCTCGAGCATAATTTATCCATATATGTTTACCGGCTTGTTGGCATGTAAAACTCTATAATTTTAATTACATGCTAGGAAATACAAAATGGACAAAAATATATGCGAGAAGATTGTATAATTACGTAAATTGTTTGACGGAGCATTTAGAACGCTTTCAAAAAAACGTATCGGGGAGCTTTTAATTTCTTACATATGACGCACGCTGTAAACGGTATATAGGACACATTATGGATAATAAAAAATAACTGTGCATATATATATATATATATATATATATATATATATATATATTTTAATATTTTACATTCTTTTAAGCAATCATTTCTAATTTTATTTTGTCGAGATTTTTTATCTTTTCGTATTTAATCTTTTCTCCTGTTATGCAAAGTATCTACAATTACTCAACGTAAGACATATATATATCTGTTATATATATATATATATCTCTGTTACATCTAAATTTTTGCTCAACTTTACATTTCTTCAGTTTACACGTTGCATTAGGATGTACAAGATTTATTATACATCCTTATGTTTTTTCATATTTTGTGTTATTAATATTTATTTTATTATTATTTCATATTTAAGGTTGCATAAGGTACCAAGATTGGTCTTTATATTTTTAATTAATTATTAAAACCATATACTAAAATTATTAGCTTTTAAAAAAAATATATAAAATATATAAAAAATATATAAAATATATATGACATTTTAAATTAGATAAGAAAAAATCACTGTATTATAAACTTAAAAAATTAAAATAAAAATTAACATAAAGTTAAGAAATTTTACTTAATAAATAAAAACATATTTATATTAACAAATTTAATTAATACGCTAAACAAAATAAAATAAAAAATAAACTTTTACACAAAACTTTCGTATAAAATTCTCTAACTTGTGCATGTGAGTCGCGTTTGTATTTTGACATTCTATACAACATTTTAAGCATCACTCTACGCAACTAACTATTTTCGTTGTCTTTTCATGGACAAGGAAAATGTATATATATTGTGTTTTGAGTAAACAAATAATAATTATACATAAATAATAATATAATTACCTTAAATTATATTAAAAATAAAAATTAAATTATTATATTAAATATTATTTCATTAAATATTATTAAATGTTATTTTAGAAATAATAGTTCAGCATCAAACAAAAATTGTTAAGAAAATTTTGATAAGATAAAATGATATTTCTGCTATAATGATATAAATATAGTTTTGTCTTGAATTTTGTGCAACTTTATTCATATTATTTTGTTAATATTATTGAGGGAATAATTAATTAAATCAATTTATGCATGAGTTAGTTTTAAAGAAATTATCCGAGATAATATTGAAATTTCATTACAAAGATATCTAAAGTTATAACTTTAACTAAAAATTTATCAATTTTCATCAACGATGCGACCGCTTGCGAATCTTCGCGATCGATGAAGGGAATCAGAAATGAAATTCGATTCCATCGCGCTCCTAGAAACTGCTGTACTAGAACGGAAGACATTACAAGTCTTTCCGCGGAACTTATTTAACGAGGCAATAAAAGCATATATACCATGGTACGAGGGGTACTATATAAAACTCATTTTCAAGACTTCGTCGTTGCAAAACGAGCCTGTGTCTCGGCCAAGTCAAGACTCCGTGAACGTTTGACAGATTTTATTTTTGACAAACACGCTGCTACATTATTATTTTATATTTAGGAGATAGACTAGTCTTGATTCTGTCTCGTTTTGATTCAAAATCCGAGACAAAATTAAGACAAGATTGTTAATTAGCTCTCGCAAAACGATATCAAAACTAAGATTGTCAAAATTACTTATCTTAATTACTTACTTATCTCAAGATTATTGTCTAGATTATTGTCTATTATCAAAATTATTGTGAAAATTATTTTCAAGATTATTGTCAAGATTATTATCTAGATTACTAATATTAGGCGCCCACCCTATTATTTTCCTATCTTTCTAAAATAACACTTTTTCTGTGATTTTAATTAAATCTCTTATTCAAATTAAAATGTTTATTAAAATTAAAAATTATTGTTAAAATTATTCTCAAGATTATTGTCAGGATTATTGTCAAGATTATTATTCAGATTATTGTCAGAATTATTATCAAGATTTTTAATATTAGGTACCCACCCTTTTATTTTCCTATCTTTCCAAAATAATACTTTTTCTATGATTTTAATTAAATCTCCTAAATTAAAATGACAAATCAAGTTACAAGTTTAGATATTATCTTTAATGCAATTAAATAATAAAATTCTATACAAACAATGTTGACAATTAAATATGATTAAATCAATTTATCAAGATTGCTAAGATTATTATCAAAATTTTTAAGAAATGCTGAAATATATACATATATGTGTAAATTAGATGAAAAAATCACATGTATAATATATTGAATTTTGTTTTTAATCTACCTGCAATTATATAACAATTTTTAACTGAAATTATATGACAATTATATAACAATTTTTAACATTATGATTAAAGAGAAAGTATTGTGTAAGGCAGGGGAGAGCGTATATATGTACATGTAATCTTTGTACTATTGTTTTCGGTCGCATCAGTTACATTCGTATAAATTATTTATCTTATCGATCACCAAAATTATTTAATATCGAGGGATAATTTTGAAGCTCGTCAATTGCATGATATTTCCCGTCTTTAAATCGCGAGAAATACTTTCGATAAATTTTGTACATACACACACACAATACGAGGATATAAAATTCTGATAACAGCGTTGTCGTCTATCGGTCTTTAATAATCCCCAGATGAAATGACGGTTGTTGGAGACATCGGCGACGCGATTGGCCGTTGACAAGAGATCGAAACCGCCACGCGAATTTCCGATAACGGCGTCGCGAACATGTCATTGTCCGTGATGTGTCACGCGGCATGGAACAGAAGAAGAAGAGGAGTAGGCGGTCCTCGCGCTGGCGCACCAGAAACCAGTCGATATTTCCATTCCTTCCTTTCCCGTTGTCTTGTCTAGTCACCCCGATACTCCTTTCATCATCGTTCCACCACTCGTCACAGAAAGTCCCGCCCATTGCCCATCTGAACAAAAGGTTCGCATATCTCTTGTTCAGCATTTGCCTCAACAATTTTTTCCAAACACAAAATTTTTTCTTCGGAGTTGCACTTTTTGTTTCTTCTCCCTTTCTCATTAACTTCTAAATATATATCTATTTCGTTTTTAGCGTATACCAGTGCGTAAAGTTCAGCTGAACAAATCTAGATCGAGAGTTTCTGCTGATGTTTTTCAACATCATTTAATATAATCGACATTAAATGTGTGTCCATTTGAAATATTCGATGTTATTTCTTTAGCGCAGAAAAGTGAAATTTTGGAAAGAGATAAATATTGGATGCGAACGAGCATGTCCGATAAAAGTGCAAATCGATTTCCCTTTGTGCGCCGGTTAACAATGCAGCATCAGCGTACAAAAGATTCGTCCGTGCGGCGATTAATTTATTATTGTATCGTGAATGATGGCGGAGTAAATTTTCGATGCAGTTACGTATAGTTATCTTTCATAGTCCCTCAAAACGCGGAAGAAAACAATGACAGCGCGCCGCGCACATGGAGAGATTGTCGAGAGTCCACCTTTAGTGAACGTGAGCCATTGACTTGCATTTATTTTTGGCATGTTACTGTGCGGAATTTATTATTAAATTCGCACTTCTCCCGCTAGTTAGGGCGCGCGCTGGATTCGAGTAGAAATACAGCAACATCTTCCACAAAGTCCACATAAATAGAATTATCTCTCGTGTGAATGTATTGAGAAAAAATAATTCAGAAATGAAGTTTATGTATCTTAGAAGTTTATGTATCTTATATGTCGTTATAAATTTTTTGGGAAATATGTTTTCCCATACATATGTACTAACTTGGGACTGATTGTTTTGAGAAATTTGAATAATTTTTGAATAATTTAATATTTATAATTTTTAATTTTATATTTTAATTTTAATTTTATATTTATAATTTATAATTTTGTAATTTTTACGCATGTAGCCTATAATATACATAATAAACTCCTTTCCTACAAATCGATTTATTATAAAGATAATCAGCGAGTCTTATAATCTGTAAGACCTAAAAATCCATTAACGCTTGACTCATAAATCGTGGAAACACTAATTCGACCCATCGAGTTCACCGTTGCATTTACGCGATTTTATGAGATGATACTTGAAAAAGGAAAGAAAGAAATCCAGAGAAACATGTATAAAAATTAAATATTATTTCATTCTTTTATCAAAATATCTGCCAATTGCTTCAAAGATGTTGGGAGAAGGAAATCAGCTTCTCACTTTCTTTTCCAAAACTGCTTATAGTAGTTTGATGATACTTAAATCGAATAATTGCTGGCCGGAAATGTTGGAGTTCATTTTGATGTTGTTCAAATCAAGATTGAATTTTTCTAGCTGTGTTTATGGTGTTTATGTACGTCATCATCTTGAAAAATGCTATTATTTGATAGAAGAATATATTTCATTAGAGATTCTAAAAATTGCATGAGCCTATTCCAAGGAGAATTGAAACTAATTAAAGGCAAATGGTGGCTCAATATCTTATTAATAAATAAATGTAGTATTTATTTTTCAGGTTTTTACATTATTTTATCTACCCCTTGTATATATACATATATATTTTTGCGAAAAAATGTGAAAAATCTATATAATATCTATATAATATCTATATAATTAAAAAATAAAATATCTATGTAACATAAATTTAAAATAATTAATATCTAAAATAATTTCTATCTTTTTATTCAGCAAATGGCACGTGTATTATATAAAATTCGTTTCGTTTGAGATCCATCAACATCTCTTTATATTCGTGAAACAAGCAGGAAATTCGTGAAACTGATGCTGAGGAAGCGGAAAGAAAAAGATATATCCTCTTTCTCTATCTCTCTCATTCGCCAGGTCACAGGAATAATCGCGGAATTCACCCACCGCGGAGATTTGAAAGACGCATCATCCTATTGAGAGTCGCATCTAACCACGCGGCACCGGAAGTCGTATCTGAGAGGAGACAAAGCCAAAGAAACACAACGCACTGGAATACGTGGGAGGAGTACAAGAGGGGTTGAGGGGGAGTTCTGTTTCATCGTCGCTTTTGTCTCGCATCCTGAGAGAGAGCACGACTTGAATGAAAAGTATGAATAGATCGGATGATCCTAAGGTAGGTCAGTCCATTCTCGTCTTGCGGGAGACTCCAGCTACCGCAAATTCTACCTCTTCTTCTTTTTCTTCTTCTTGCTGTCCTTCCGCTGTTCTTTAGACAATTGGGGATGTCTTCTTTTGCTGAATATGATCGCTCACATTCGCCTTGGAATACATGCGAGATGCTTAATATATTTGAAAGATGTCTCTAGCTTAATGACGTATATGACTCGATAAGGGAAAATAGATCTAAGTTGACGCATAGGATTGATCGATTATAAAAAGAACGATCAATTAATCGGTGATTAATTCTTCCAACAAGAACTTTGGGTTTCCAATCGCTAATCGATAATTGGTTCTTAAGTTTTTATTACGATCTATGGGCTATTTTTGTGAGCTTTTAAAATTTATGAAACGTTATTGGGGGAGGAGAAAGAGAGAGTCTCTAGCATCTTCAATCACTCGGTAGTTTTGTTTAATATAGGAATTGTATATAAATGACATGGAGCCGCAGTATCCGCAATATATACACGGTGATACAATATCTCAATTATTTACCCACATTTATGCCACATTTTTGCGTGTGGAAAAGCGTATACAATATAGCGGTCACGCGAATTCAAAGTTAGTTCTCTGCCATCGAGCACAGGCCGTAAGCGATGAAACAATTGATCGGTCGATCAATCGGTCACGGGCGTGCGATATCTTCTCCTTTTCTATTACAATGGACGAACTTTTACGGCTTATTATAACGACGTATGCGACCAACGAAGCGATCACGAAGAGAAGAAGAAAAATGAATCGGATTGGAGAGGCAACTCGACAGGCGTATCTGGGTTGATGAAAACTAAAGCTCCCAGCCGTCAATTCCAAATTGTTGAATTGGAATCATTTTATATTCGAGAATATTATAGGTGAAACTTTATTGTAGGTGGAATTAATGACGTAAAAAAAACGTCTTCCTCTAACATTCTTTTAATTTTGCTTCCATCCCTCTCTCTCTTTCTCTTTCTCTTAAAGTTTTTCTTTTTCATCAATTCTTTTTCTCCTTGTATCTTGGAGATTCAAAAAATAATCGTTTGCCCCCTTCTTAGAATAACATTGTTGTCATCATGTGAAAAAATATGAGAAAAATATTAAAGAGACTTCTCGAGAGGACCATAATTAAAATTAAGGCACAATATAATATGCCAGATCACAAATTGTCTCCCGTTTCGTTTCGCTGTTGCGGCTTTTAATTGACAGCTGTGCATGTGTGTGCGCGCGCATGTGTGTGTGTGTGTGTATAGACTTCTAAATAGTTTATCGCAGTTCGTATTGTGTCGTGTGTGACAGGTATGCCAGGCAGCTCGTGTAGTCACGTTTTACGGCACGACCTGGTGTTAATAATACTTAAGCGAACTACTAGCGGAAATGGCTGATCGAGAGTCGATCGCCTCGTAAAATCGATATATAATGAGATAATGATGTAGGTTTTATTCGCAAAACAGATTTCGTTACCGCGACATCTTGCCAAGTCGATAACTTTTCTACTTGTTAAGAAAGCTATTCGAATCAAATTCAGAAAGATTTGCATAATAAAATGATAACATCCAATATGTAATTTATCATTACGAAATGTTTCTAAAGAAAAAACTATTTCTCGAATTCTATATATACTTGTGAATCTTTCTAAATTTATTTTACAAAAAAATTGTGCATATAAATTTATTGGCATATTTTCTTAAAAAATAATTCAGATAATACTTACTATTTAAAATTTTTAATTATACAATTTTTTGAAGAAAGAAAGAGAGGAAGAGAGAGAGAGACAGAACGAATTTAATAGTTAAAATAATTGCATTATTATTATAATATAATATAACTATTATATAATTAATTAATAATAAATATTAAAATATTTTCAAAAAATTGAAGATAAATAAGTAATTAATAATTTTTTCTAGTTAAACGATTAAGATATTTTTCATCTTTTACATTAATACCAATGGTACGATTTAATCGAAGATTCCAGTATATTACGAATGCAAATGCTGACGCAGGCGAAACTGATGCCAACATAACATAAACCGTCTGTTGAGGGTTCGTCAAATCGCGCGCAATGGTACCGATATCAAACTCTAATTCAATGTGACGTCACTTCTGAAAGAGTAGCTCAAACACTCTCATTGGCGAGCCGGATGTGATCGATTCCAACGACGCGGGCTGAAATAATCAACACAGTGCTTCCTCGAAAAACCGAGTGTGGTTATGCAAAATCCGATAACAAAAACTTTGGAACAATCATTTCTACGTCTGCATAAATCTCGAATCTTCTCCCCTTATGCCTCTCTTTAAAGATCATCTACCACTGCAAAGAGTTCGCCGATATTCTCTGCACTTCGGTTTTTTCCCTTCTCACGTTTATCGTCACCAATTAATCGTTCGTTTTGCCTTCGTTTATCATTTGTTTTACCATTTCCGGCTGGGAATGCAATCAGACCGGCTGGAAACAAATGTAACCAATCAGGCATGACGAACAAACACGCGCAGATCGAGAGGCGGCCAGATCTACTACACGTATTGTATACGCTTTCAACACTCTGACGTTCATAATCAATCGTGGCAGTATTTCCGAAATAATACGCTGCACATAGAGTATCTGATCCATGCCTGCAATTTATTCATAATGGATGTGCAAAGCATCTTGTATTTTACAATAAAAATGGGAGAAGACAACAATTTTAAATGTGAGTTTTCTCTCTTCTCGTTGAGACAAAAAGTAATCTTCCAAAAATATTCTCTAGTTACTTGTCACACATCTTACGGTCCAGTCACGTGGATCGCGCGTTCATTGATCGATTTTTATATTTTTATATTTTTTTAAATTAATATCTCGAAATTTTACGTGGCTGCAAAATGACACAGGACTTTCTGTGCAATATTTTAATGGCATATATACCTAATCCAATATAATCTAATTGATTGACTTTTATCCATAGCTAGTCTTACAAGTACGTATTTAACTTCAGTTTTATATGCTAACCGATCTGTGTGTTTGACTTAATAGATTTGAATTCCGAACGATATTAATCCAGACAACAGGCGAGTGTTGCTATTGGGGACACGCACTGGGCGATAAGGCGCCATTGTTGCTCGCGACTTCGCAATTAAACTATTAATCATCTAATTAGACATCCGGCTTTCCCTGCAGCGGGATCTTTCCTTCCGTAATGGCCTATTGTGTGACAGATATAAACGCGCGTTAAAGGTCGATTTCGCGATTTCTGCCAATCGGCGCTCGGCGATCTCACGTTCAGATACGACATTGATCAAAGAAACGTCGGAAAATAAGACGATTAATGCAAAATCGAACTGTAACTTGGAAAGCGCTTCGATGCGTAAATATGGTCGACATTGTATGCTTTTTTGTTAAATAATTGGTATATTTGAATATATGGGATATTGAGTTGTAAGATGAATGTATCAGTTTTTGAACAAGACCGATTTTTATACGAAAATATGCATTTTCATTGACACTGCATTTGTTTACAATTCGTATCTTAACAAATATGAATTTATAAAATAAAGCGAAATATTTAGATTTTGACGAGAAAACATTTTGCACATGAAATATTAATCGCACTCATGTACTCTCTAAAAATGAATCAGTGTATCACTGAAAAACAGTAAATAATCACTAATTATAGCAGTTATAAATTTAACACTGTAAGTCAGTACTATTAAACTGTAATTTATCTCTCTATTTCATATAAAATTAAAAATTTTATTTATATTTACTAAATATTTTATTTATATTTGTTATATATTAAAAATTTTATTTTATTTATATTGCATGCAAATTAAACTTGTCATCTTAAATAGATAATGAACGGATCATTTTCATTTATTCATCGGATGTTTCTGATTATTAATGGAATCTTATTTTACTGTTTAAATTAATGATATTTTCACTAATTCACTTTTAGAAAAAATAGGATGTTTTTTTCGTCAAAATCTAGATATACTCTTTATTTTATAAATTCATATTTTTTAAGATATGGATTGAAAGAAAGTTTAGTATCAATGAACGCATATTTTTGTTCAGGAATCAGACTTATTTTAAAGCTCTTTTTAGACGATATGTAATTTGTGATAAATTTCAATTCTATTTTATTACAACACATATTTTATGTATTACATGTATCCTAATATATATTTTGTACATATTTTACATGTTCAAATTATATATTTTCAATTAATATTTTTCACATTACATGAAATTTATAAAAATAGAACTTTGTCTTGAATTTTGTCGCAAATTCTAAACCTAAATTATAGAAAGAGGCCTTAAGTGATGAATTTTATTGAATTGTTAAATATACAATTAAATGTTATTAACCACAAATTACTAATAATCACGAAATAATTACGAAATAATTATTAAAAATTACTAATAATTACGAAAGTTTTAATATCGATATAAATCATATCACAATACATATGACAACACTGATTTGATCAAATTTGTATTGAATTGTTAAATATACAATTAAATATTATTAATTACAAATTACTAATAATTACGAAATAATCATGAAATAATTATGAAATAATTATTAAAAACTATTAATAATTACGAAATTTAATATCGATATAAATCATATCACAATATACATATGACAATACTGATTTGATCAGATAAATATTTGTCAAATATCTTGTTTAGGAGATTGTTTTTATTTGCACATACATCCGATTTTTATATGACACTTTATTTTTTATATTATATATTTGCCCAATAAATATATTTTATCAAGAATGAATCAAATTTTAGGAGAAAAGAGAATTAGTTGGATGAAGAAAAGTTAAGAAAAGAGAATAAAATAAAATAAATTATTAAAAACAATCTAGAAGTAATTGAAATTTTTTAGGATGAGAAACAACATGATATAAGCATATTGTTATGTAAAATATTATTATAAAGTCTGTAATGTACATTTTATGTAAAACCCTTTCAATGCCGAAAGGTAAGAAATAAATAAATCTATCTAAATATATTTTATCTAGAACAGGCTTTAGATATGATAGTAACGTGCGCGGCCCCTATATAAGGACTGTACTTCGCGCTATTGAGCCGTGAAATTGCCTGTGGCAACTCAAGCAGTTCTATGTCTCATCTCTGTAAATTTCACTAACTTGCAAAACAGTATATCTTAAAATAAGATATACAGACTTCACAAATATTGATAATATGAAGAATAGAAAAAATCATGATCATGATTTGTTTTATCCAAGTGAAGAGTAGATATTAATTTGATTTTTTTCTAAAAGAATGATTCCTTCGAAGAGGAGGAAAAATGTGCAAAAGAGACGAAGGAGAGGAGATCCCTCAAGTTTCTTGACCGGTAAGAACCGGTATCATTTCGCGTCGCATCGCGACTCATAAAGAGATGTCACACTCCGGGATTGAGTCTGCGGAGGATTTAGCCGCGCGTGGCTTCTGCAGCGATAATGGCGTCGATAATGGCCGAAGAATTAGCATCGACTTCGGCCACGTCGCGCGCGTAATGCGTCGTGTCAGCGTGCATTATTGTTGACGAGGTTATTAAATCTCAGAGTCCTCCTTTATCTCGCCCGATTCCCGGTACGTCCGAGGACCATGAAGAAACGAGTCTCGGAGACGGACAACGGGAGGGAAGGAAGAAAAGAGCTGAGGAGAACCGTGGCGGATGAGCATGCGTGTCCATGCATGAGGCCGCAGAGATCGTTAAATGACGATCCTCGTCGTTTTGTCTCGTGCTTGAATGAGTATCTCTCGTCTAGCTGTCTTCAGGAATATTAATAGACGGAGCGCAAATGTTGATAATTTTTACGCTTTGTTCCTAGGAGAATTCTCGAAGTTGGCGTAAATTTGAATTGCGATAACGATATTATATTTTATTTGATGATTTCGTGATTATCAGTCACGCGTGGTTCCTTTAGTTGTTTCAAACTCACCACAATATTATGTAATGTTATCTAATCAAGGTTCCAATTGAGTATTAATTAAAGGTCTTCGCAGTCAGTTCAGTCCTAGCAGTGTGAAAAATTGGAGATTTTTAGCATTCTTTTAAGAATATTAGAAATTGATCATTTTGATGTTTTACATATATATTTTTACTGATATTTACGTAGTATTTTTAAATTCTAGATATTTAGCTTTCTAACGAGCTGCTCCTCATATAATTATCTGAAGTGAATAATTTCGGTCTAGTTTCATTCTATGGAATATTTTTGAGATATTGGAACTCCTAATTTTATTAGAGGAAATTGAAAACTAGCAAAGCAATGTCATTTTAAAATTAAATATTTCAATTTTGTTGAAATTTGTTCATCTCTTGAAAATCAGAAAAATATTAATCATTAATTTTTTAATTTTTATTTAGACTCTATATCCCCCCAAAAAGTGTTTTCTTTTATTAAAAAAATAATTGAATTTTGGACCGTTAATTTTCATGATATATGTCACATTAACTTTGAAAACAGTATTTTGAGAAAAAAAAGATTTGCAGATTTATTTTAAGATCTAGCCTATTAAAAATCCTATAAAACTTCAAACTCAATTTTGCGAATTTTTTAAAATTTGAAAGACATATTTTTAGAAAACATCATATTTTCAGAAAACAAAAAATCAATTTTTTTATTCTAAATTTAACTTCTGATCTCTAAAATGGACCTCTAATTGTAAGATGTATTCTAATTATTGTTGGGAATTGTCTTAAAACATAATATAATAGAGAAATTATGTTTATTCTTATTCTATCAGACATTTATACATTCACCTGTCATCACCTCTTGCAAGCGTTCATCAATTAATTGATACACAATAAAAGCGGTTGACGAAATGGCAAAGATAATGGGCAAAATCTCGTAAATGCATGAGTATCTTTAAGTTAGAAAGTCTCGAACGCGACTCTTTTACGAATTTTATTCGCTAAGAATCAATACCGATTATTCAAACGATTGTTAAACATTTACTTCGCCCATGGCAAGCTGAAGATTTCCGGATCGGAAATTCTACAGGTCGACGAACGACAGACAAATACTTGCGAGTGCAATGTTCGTACATCCCGCGCCACATGTCTTTCATGAATCAATCGCGCGATCGATCCTTTCTCCGTCATGATATTTTAAGCAAAATCATGCTCGCGCAATTTTGAACACAGAAAAAGAAAGCATATCAAGTGACTAAGAGTAAGATTGACCGGCTTCCGTGTGTCGCGTAATTTAATAAGCCCCCGGTTTTCGTGCCTTCATCGATCGACGACGTATTACCGAGACGCGCGCTAAGATTTCCCCGATGACAATCGGGCCTCGCGAGCGTGTATTTGGCTCTCGTGCAACATAAAAGTGTCCTTACGTAGACGTTTGTGCCGCTCGTGCCGCTCGTGGTCGCACCAAGAAGTCGATGTAGGAATGACATGAACGGTTATCTCAGTGGCCACGCGATATTGTCATCAGGGGTGAGAGGGCGTAAAGGTAGTTACCGTAAGGGAAAGAAAAGGCGAGAGAGAGGACGAGAGGAGGACAGCCGGGATAGGGGAGACGTGGTGAAAGGGTTGGAGGTGAACTAACAGAAGCAGGTAGAGAGAGAAGAAGAAGGAGAGAGGGAAAGGAAAGAGAGAGAGCATGATAAGATCATCTTACCACCCTCTGGCATAAGTCGACAGTGGCCTTTCCCTGCCCTGACCGACTCCCTCCGTGACTCGACGGAGACCATTTCGACGATAGCGCACACTACCGTACTCGGTCGACGTGTTATCTCGCACGCGAATTAGCTCTACAGATTTCCTTCTTTTTTTCCTCTCTCTTTCTCTCTCTCTCTCTCTCTCTCTCTCTCTCTCTCTCTCTTTCTCTCTTGTCGTCTTCGGCAAACGCCTCCGTCAATCCCCGCGGCTGCCACTTCTAGTTGTGACGACGAAGGAGGAAAAGTTCTCGCGCGCGCTTCATGCAATCCACCCACAAGCAATGCACCCTAACAGGATGTTGGCGAGGGGGCGAGAGGCCTCCTCCACCTCTCTCGTCTATCGCATTAGCGAACTGCTACGTTGTCGGCAGCACCACGTTGTGAACCTGCATTGCATGGCGCGAGGCTTGTGATTTACGCGCCGCCTCGGGAGAATCGCGCATGTGATGCCGTTTATTGGAAAGTTGCCGACCACACTGGGGCTTTTCTTTCAGCCGCGCGGCTGCGTTACCCTTTTGCTAAATCACGTAACTCGCGATTAAGGTGAGAATGAACATCGGCTTGAAAAAGGGTCGCGTTCATTTGAATATTCGACTTTAGGTATTAGTATTCTCTCGCATCATCGGACGCTTTTTGCTAGAAATTTTCTGTGTTGATATTCATTTACGCGACGATTAGATTATTGGGGATTCTAATGAATTGTACGATGGAAGAGATTATTTGGTAAGCATAAATTATATTCATTCCCCCGATAGATGAACGTTTATTCTTGGGCCAATGATGTGTCTAGGGAAATGATGTTGGGATATTGTCGCGATGGAATCTCGAGTTTCAATAGCTTTGGAAATCGTTGGCGCAGGATCGTATGTGTTGTGTTTAGACAGATTCGAAAGATTTATCGATAGCGACACGATTTTACGATCAGTCCGGCAGCGATATACAAATGTTTAGGTATCGTGACGTCAGAGGTGTCGCTGTTACACTTCTGAAAACATAAATACAAAAGATCGGTTCCGATTGGAATTTTTTCTACCATTCAAACATATATTTCGATATACGCAGGTGCGATTATGTACAACTTTATCGATTAAGTATGTATCTACAGAGATGTGCAGGCATGATAGCGTAGCCTATGCCACCCCTTTATTGTGAATAAAGAAAAAAATAAATATAAAAAATGAAAAAGGATCGTTCAGTTCTCTCACAATTAATTCAGAAAGGTATGAAAATAGTTTGAAGGAAATTTTTCATTTTATAATCGGAAAATGTTTAATTATAATTATGATAATGTGTAATTGTACTTTGATGTGTTATACAAATGAAAATTAATATTTTTAAAGTGTGCTGCGTTTGAACAACATGAATTTCCTCATCATGAGATAGGCTTCAGTAGTTTATAAAAGATATGTTGGATTCCAAAAGCACTTCTAATCTACATAATTCAGGTCGTGCTTGTACTATCTCGAGTACTAAGTTCATTAGCTTCTGAGGTCTCATGCGAGTTAAGAAGTGGATGCCAGGAAGTCAAAGATTTCTTTTAATTTCTATTATTCAATTATATATATCATTGTTCGGTAATTTCTAGACTGATATTGCACATAAGTTTCAAAAGATTATCTGTTTAAATAATCTATTTAAATAATCTCTCTTATACATTATGCTAATAATTTGAGATTTTACTTGTTTTTCAATATTTTTTCGCAGGATTATTGATAATTTTCAAATGTATGGCATTTTGAATCGAAACATGATTTATCTGACTCATATATTATTGCAACGGATGAAATAATTGATGAGATCAGAAAATATGTCAAAGAAAATCTAAATTTCTCGATTCATCAAGCTGCTTAGGTCGTAAATTTAAAGCAAGAAACTCTCCGAAAGATTGTGAAAACGTTATCAAATTGCATCCTTATATAATAAAATCGTTATACATCATTGATGACGAAACCTGTCTGTAACTTTTTAATTCAGAAATTTCTTCTTTACTTATGTGTCACGCGTTGCTAATAAGGGAGCGACAGATTTGAGTCCGAATATTTTGTCTCCAATATCCTGATGGTTCGGGCGACTCCACGCATCACGTAATATTTAAAATGGTTTAGAATGACAAAGAAACACAAACATTCAGCCGCGGAGAAATGTGTTGCCGTTTTGAGGCACGTACACCACTGTTGCGTCTATTTTATCCTTGTGGTGTTCTCCGCTAAGAGGGTAATGCTCTTCTAGAACGTCAGAGATATGCAAAGCAGTGAAATTCGATTTCGAGTGTCCTTTCTCGAGTTCGACGTGTTGTATGTGAGAACTTGAATTTCATAAAATATTAATTTATATGTGAGAATATAAATTTTATACAACACATACACAGAATATCTACACTAATTTTATAAAAACACATTTCTGAAAAAATTTTCTGACTTTCTAGATATTTTTATTCAAAATTTCAGGTAAAGGGAATATTTTGAAGATTTTCTGATCTAAAATAAGTTTTTTTATTGCATACATTTTCTAATTATTTTTACTTGATTATTCGAAAGCGAAATACAGAGCCACTTAAGTTTCAAGTGCAAATGTATTTAGAAAAAAGTGAACTTTTGTAAGATAATAATTTCTCATTTGCATAACATTTTCATTTTTTCATCAAAATTACGATAAAGAATATGCATTGCATATTTTATTTTTTGTTTAATATAACATATCTTAAAGACATAATTTTTTTTAATTCCCTGAATCTTCATAAAATTCCAGGGAATTTCCTGATTTTTCCAGGAAGGGGACAATTTATGTAAGATATTTCTTAATAAATGCGAAAAATTTTAGGAGATGATTCTTTGTCGAAAATTAAGGGGGGTTTTTCATAAACATTAAAAAGTTCTAATAAAAAATTGAATAGGGATTGCTAGTTTCATCCCCTTATAACAATACGAAAGGAAGCTGAAAAAATATTAATAAATAACCTTTTTACTAGTAGAACATATCCACCTAATTTTATTTCTTTAACTTGTTTCAAATTTTAAAAAACCTAATTTTTTTTTTCAAATTTGGAACAAGTTTAATTTTTCCTCATTTTTGGAGGAGTGTAACTCGACAGGGAGGGATGTAGGAGTATATGTTTATATGAAAAATCCCCCCTTTTCGACAAAAAATCATCTCCTAAAATTTTTCGCACTTATTAAGAAACACCTTGTATAAAGAAAAAATGAAGATGGAGGAGTAGGAAAGAAGACAGATTGGGTTCTTGTTTGCATCTATACATTTTACATTTCTTTTGTCGATTTGTAATCCTCGGAATATAACTCGTTGATCTGATTCTCGTTCTATTCCGATGACAATCGGCAGGAGACGCGTGTGAAATTACCTTTCCTCGCGTATTACAATAATACACCAGTCACTCTGGATGACTCTGGAACGTTTCTGCGAAATGTTTCACGCGTCCAACTATTATTGCGACCTGTCGTCACGTGTCTTTAGATGACAACTGAACGAAAATCAATACACGTGGCAAATCGGAACAAGTTCGGAACAAAGTCCGGACGTTTCTCCACGTTCTGTTTCAGATGCACGCATGCACATTTCAACGATGCTCGCATTCTCGTTTGCTCGGGAGCTTTCACTTAATCCTTTTCTTTTGATTTATAGATAAATCTTTTCTTTTATTTTATTTATTTTCTTTTATTTTATTTTATTTAAAAAAAATAAATATATAAAGAAAAAGATTTATATCTATTATCGAAAGTGATTATCACTTTTAGTTCAGTTTCTAGTTTATGGCTTCTACCGTGCATTGAGGGAAGAGAAAAGAATCTCTGCTTTACATACATATGTGTATGTAATCACAAGCACGTATATACAAAACAGATAGACAAGCGGTTAGAAGTCGCAACGCGAAGCCGTAAAGATACTCGGTTTATCGCCCAACCGGCCACTAAATGCCGTTCAATTGTCTCGACTCATAAAACAAATGGCTCCTCGAAGTCATGGAGTCTTACCGTAGATTACAGACGCGGGTCGTATCTGCGGAGTATGCTCGATCGACCACCGCATTAATTTAAAAAATGATGCGTTTGGCGTTCTACCTTATTACAGATTTTAGACGGAAAGAGAGAAAGAGAGAGAAAGAGAGAGAGAGAGAGAGAGAGAGAGAGAGTCATATTTTCGATTAATTTTTCGAATAAATTTTAAATAATTTGAGTCTAAAATTATATATATAAGTATACAGGAGAATACTAATCAAAACGAAAATTAAATGTATTGAAAAGTTGTCGATTTCTTATTTTTTAAAATTAAATTAAAAAATAAAATTTTTTAATTTTTAAAAGTTAAATTAAATTTTACAAAAATTTTATGAAAGTTATCTTTTCTAAGAGGATGTATTTGAAGGCCTTATTTCCTGTTAAATTAGAAAACGAATTAACATATATACGAGTTTAATCGAAATCAAATTGCATTTGATTTAATTTGCCCCTTCCCGTCATTTGATTCCGTTCACACGCTCGAGAACTGGCCGTTCTTGAAGGGGAAAAATGCATGTCAGTCATCGCTTATTTCTCTCTCTTTCTCTCTCTTCTCTCTCTCTCTCTCTCTTTCTCTGACAAGAAAAAAAGTATCCCGTCGCTTATCGAGTAACTAATACAAAGGAGAGGGTTCTCATTATCTTTCCGGACGGATTTCGCCGGACGCAGTTTCGAATGTCTTTTTCTAGGTACTCTTCTCTTTCCGTCTCTGTCTTATTCTCCTCTCAATAGAGACCACCTTATCTTCACGGAGATTCGCGCGGTTTATTCGCGCTGAATTGAATCCCGCTCTGGGAATCGTGGTCGCCGGTCTTTCACAGTTTCACGGACGTATATATATATTATTCGTGATGATTTCGACATATTAGCTCTTACATTTTGTCGAGCAAATTAAATTTAAAATTACCAAAAAAAATGTACAGGAATATTCAATAATCAATACGTGAATTAAATATATTGAATTATTGATTTTCTATTCCGAGAAATTAAATTTTACAAAAATAATCTTTTCTGAAAAGATGTATCTTTTTGTGAATTTATTAAAGTAATAAATTTATAAATTTTAAAGAAATAAATTATTTAAAAAATTTTTTAAATAATAACGACAGATAATAAAATACTTTCTCTTTTATCTTCTTCATTTTTCGCCGAATAGACACACGCTTTCGCACGCGCTAAAACGCGTGTACGTACGACGTAGGGATGCACGCCTACGCGCAGCCCCGAATATTTATGCGCTCTCCTACACGTGCACGCGCGTGTGCATGCTGCGTTCTCATGTCGTTTGTTCTCCGCTTGGGAACCAGCGTTCCAAGACAAAAACTCGCAATAGGAAAGAGCGAGAGAGGGAGAGAGAGAGAGAGAGAGAGAGAGAGACTGGTGGAAGGAGGGAGAGAGAAAGGTGGAGATGAAGAAGGAAGAAAAAGTAGGAGAAGAGGAAGAGCAAGGGATCGGCTGGTGGCACGAATCGGGTTTAGAACTGTGTCAAATGACACTGGTCAGGACGCGACCGCCACAATGATGGTCCCGGGAATCCTTCCATCGGCATCCTCTTTTGCTCTCCCTGCCTCAAGACGCTGAAGTCTCGACTCTTAGGAGGTCACAGGCCACCAGAATGGGGGAGTACCGTGAGCTGAAGGACCAGCGCCGAATTACACGCCTGTGAATGTCCTGCATATACTTGGCGATCTTATTTCGGCGAAATAGTCTTCGGAATCCTTTGAGGGAGAACATTCTCATGTTTGCCAAGTGACAAAGTTTGCTAAGTAGAGAATTTTGATTTGAAACTTTGCGTGTTTCCACAGATGAGAAAGGACCAAGATCATGTTTTTGACGCGTTATAGTCGTAAAATTCTTTAAATAACTATAGGATTACTGTATTTGAAACTTCGTTATATTTTTTTTATAGATTCTCTAAGTCGATATTAGTCTTCTAATATAAATAATTTAAAAATTTCTAGGTACAGCTCAAAATCTATTCTAAAGGGTGAAATCATCCTTCATATGTTTTTTGCTTTTCTCAAAAATTAAATATTGATATATCGAGATATCAAAAAATATCTTAAAAATATCTTACAAAAGTTTTATTGTAAGAACACCTCTATTTAACCACATTAATAAAATTTTAAAGGACTAATCTTTGAAAAAAATTATTCAAAAATCTTTGAAAATCTCTTTTTGGGACGTAACTAAAAATTTTCTTTGTAAATATTCTCGGATGATAGTAATCAAATCAAATGTAGGTAACAATAGCTGAGAGAGTTCAAATTATTAGACACTAGATTTAATTCGTTTTTAAATACAACATAAAAGTCTTAATTTAAGTCTTGATAAAAAATAAAATGTTTAAACACTTAATTTCAGAAGACGCAAAAAATTATAAAGGATCGTTCGCGAATATTGGAATTTCAGTCTCTCGATTTTTTATTCCTACATCTCCATCAATCGATGTCTTTAAATTGAAATCCGAAAGCGTATTGGAAAGCTCGAAGGAAAGCAAGACATATGTGATTTTCCCGAGACACATGCAGATCCTTGCGTAATCGTAAACCTCCGAGGATGTGGGCGGGATGTTCTTGCGTGACCAGTACGATCGTATTTTGAAGGATCGCTTCGTCGGGTCCCGTCTAATCGACCGCTACATTGGAACAGATGTTAACATCTTCCGTGCAACTGTCTGACAGCGCTCCTCTCTCTGATTTTATTCGAGCATCGTTAGTGATTTCCGGAGAAGCTACGATGTAAATGATATGTATCCGTATTTATACATTTTTTTCCCTCTTGTTAATATCCATTAAAAATTAATAGCAATCGATGTCGAATGAATTTGACACTACGTCAATTTACACTGAGTATAAGAATGACAATGACCGTTATTCGAATGTCATCCTTCGAATCGATCTTTCATCACGCGACGTAATAGTTTCATATTATGTCACATGACACTTTATGTGTCAAACGCACATACGTGAATAGCGTAGAGCGGGCGGACATGTGTGAAATTAGCTTAATCTTCGAGCTCGGATGACAATAGTGATACAAACGCGGTACGTGTACGACACGTATCGTCCCGTGTACTGGGTGACAAATTTCACCCAGTCGACACCCCTGTTCCTCTCCGTATAAATACATTAGAGGATGATCCTCCCATTGGCGTAGATATTTTTGCGCGCGCAAGACGTTTCAATTTAATATTAAATTATTATTGATAGATAATTAGACTATAATAATATGACTATTTGAAATTTAAATATTTTTTTAATATAAATTTTTTATACTTTTTTACTATTTTTATATCTTTTATACTTCTGTACTTAATTTTATATTTTTATTTTTATTTTATAATATAAGTATTTTTATACATATGAAGTATAAAAAATTTTTATGAAAAAAATTAACATATGAAAAATAATTTTTGTTAAAAGAAATTAATGTATTAACATGTTATACATTAACATATTATATTATTATATAACATATTATATAATAATTATATAACATTAACATATTAAATTATATAAAAATTATATTAAAAAATCTTTATAAAAATTAGTAAATTAATATTAATATATTAATATATTGATATAAAATTTTTTTATTACAACAATTCATTTATAATACTTATCGCGAATGATAATGATTTCAATTTATAAACATCAGGATTGAATTCAAATTCAATAGCCACATATTTTATTAACCAATAATATTCAATATATATGTATATGTATATACATATATCGAACAAGCTTTACATTTGTTGGAAAAAAATTTGCAAGTCTGAAAAATTGCAGAAAAATTGTCTTGCTATTTGCTGCTTCGTCAAATAGAAGAATTAAGAATCAACGATTGGATATTGAAGACGAAATTGAGAAACCAACTGCGCTATATATATTCGCAATCGGTTAGTGCGACGCCATTGACAAGCAGATATCGGCGGTGCAGTAATTTAACAATGAGCCAGCTGGCGCGTGCTGCAGGGTAGGTTGCGACCCCTAATGTAGTTATATAGTGTACTTTCCAACACGGACGCGCGCGCGTTTACACACACACACACACACACACACACACATATTAGAATTTCACGCGGCACGGCCGACAATGAACGGGGATGCCTCAGCCCTTTTGTCACGGCGGTTCCCGCGTCAATGCACACCGAGTCTCTCGCTTCTATTTCCCTCTCGATCTCTCCGTCTCTCTCGGTCACATTACAATTCACCCCTATTTATCGGCCTAATTCAGTCATTGGTGCCGTCCGAAAACGCAGAATCTGCGATCGCGGATTGTTTCTTGATTTACGCATCAGTCTCTATTATTTCTTTAAGAAAATCTTCCCTTCTTGTAAGTGTAAAAAATATTCTAAGGAGTATTTTAATGAGAAAGAAAGAATAAATATTAATTAATTGCCTAAATATTGATTAATAAATACCTATAAATTCTATCATCATATTTAATCTCCATCTTAATTGATTAATTATAATTTAAAAATCTAGAATACATTATCATGATGCCTCCTTAATACGATTGTAACTTTGTTTCTTTTTTTTTATAATAATTAAAAAGATTAATGCGAAAAGAAAAATTATATTTTCCTTAGAGTGTTTTTATATTGAAATCAATAGAAAAATGTAGTTTTAACTTGAGTTAAATGCATATCGAGGGATAACATGAAGGTGAAGTATATGTTATGCAAACCATCATCACATAAATTATGTGTTGAAACTTCAAAGGATGAATCTGTGTACATGTGTGACTTACGTAAAGTGATTAAATAGATTTTTAAATATATAATCGATAATATTTCTTATAATGTTTTTATTTATTATGTAACAATCCATAAAAATAATTTTATTTTTTAAATCTAGAATAATATTTTTTAAAATACATAATATATGTAAATGTAATTTAGTACAAGTTTTATAATTTCTTTTCTTTATTTATTCCAATTTTTAATAATTTTCATAAGAACTATTAAAAATCTTGAGAAAAAAAGGAAAGCTCATTTTTATGATGATGTAGTAAAAAGTATTATTTTGACTGTTATTTAAATTACGTGATCTTTTTCAAAAAGAGTGACAACTTTCCTCTTGAAAGAGACAGAAGACACTAAGAGAAATATCAGTGGACGAAAGATAAAAGTCATCAGCAGTCTCTTTGCGATTGTCTCTCGATGCAAATCTTATCTCGAGAGATTACTAGCGAAAGATATATGAATAATTGACGCGCTGAACACAATAATTCTACATCAGCCGCGTGTCTGGCAACCCTCCTGGCTTATTTCGTCACCCCTCTGCGTCCCACGAGCTGCTCTCTTCCTACATATATATATATATATATATATATATATATATATATATATAAACCCGCCCCCTCCGAGCGTTATGATTAAGTAATAAAACATTTAGAAATTCCTCCTCCCTTCCTCCTTCTCCCTTTCCCACACCTCCTCCCCTCGTCAGGCTGAAAAATATCCCCCGATTCCGACTCCCGTGTTGTACGTACGTCTCCATTCGATCGGCCGACGTATAACTTCGAGCGAACGTACGCGGTAAAGGGCGTGACAACAGATGCAACGAAACATATCTAACCCTCCTCCCCCTCTCCCGATGTCGGGGGGGTTTGCGGGGCGTTTCTCCCTCTATTTTCTTTCTCCTCTTCCTCTGCCTGCGATGGCAGATAAGGCGGCGGGTCCAGATAGCGATCATAATTTGTGATCGCCGCTTTTATGTCTCTCTCTTTTTCTCTCCGTATGCATTGTTTATTGGAAAGCTAGCTTCCGGTGTGCGCGGCTTTCGAGATGCGAGATAGAATTCTGGTGGTTGGATGTTAAATAAACGCTTGATCAGAAATAGCAGAGATTTACCGAATACCGCTGTAATCTTATGATATCATAAGATTGGAAAAGTTTCAGATGCACGTATAAGAGAGAGAAAGAGAGATTCGATTTTTTGATTATATATTATAAATGATTTTGCGTATCGTTTTATCGCCCTCGATTCTCCGAGACGAAAAGGAAAGAAAAAAGAGTCGCATGATAAGTATCTTCAGATACACATTCATACTTGTGTATAATCAGTACTATGCAAAGATTTAATCTAAATTATATTCTAGAACTTAATTTCGGAGTAAAAAATATTCTATTGAAATAATTTATATTTAATAGCTTTATAAAAAAAACAAAGAATTATGAATTACAAATATATTGTAGTGAAATTGCATTTTAATTGCAAGACTGTTTAATTATGTATATCAAGTTACATAAAGAATAGTATCTTCTAATTTAATTTTTTTTACACACGCAGAAAAAGATAAAAATCTTACGAACATTCTTGAAAAATTATTGACTCTCTCTCTCTCTCTCTCTCTCTCTCTCTCTCTCTCGTTTTGCTTCAATCGTTATTCTATCATTTCGTCGTCCGACGAGCATTATTGGTCCGACACGAGCGGGCTGTCGTTGCGTGTGTCGAGACAATGGCACGAGTTACCGGATGCTCGTGCTTCCAAGCTTGATTTATTGGTCTCTGGAAGCTTGCGGATTGCCTGTAATTCCAGTTATTTCGTTCTAATCCGAAAGTTTACTCCTCCTATCCTAACGATCTAGGCCTAATTTTCTTAATTTTCTCATCTCGATTTCGGATTTCTCCTTCTTCAACTTCTCTCCCTCGTACAATATTTTCTTTCTATCGCAAAAATAGCAGCTTTAATGTCTTTTCGATGAGGAATAATAAAATAACGAATTTATATACGTAAGATTATTTTTATAGCAATTTTGTAACAATTTTTTATAACAATAAATATCGTTTTTTCTTCGCTATTATAATTCCCTCATGTTACATATATATATATATATATATATATATATATATTTGCAGATGTAATAGCGACATCTATGACAAGTCTATTTGAAAAAAAATGGCCGTTATTTCTACTATTGAATCTCTCCTTCCCCTTCCCTGCAATCTCGCGTTCTCTTCTTCTTTTCTTCGTTAGGAAGACTCTCTTCCTTCCCGGTTATTGATCACCGACAAAGACGTTCGGTCGTAGGCGGATCCTTGCTTCTAAAGTTACGCGTCTAACATAAGTACGTCGAAGATCGAACATAATAGCGTATGGTTACTAACATCTGACCTCGCGTACAATGTCGTCATTAGAATATGAATACAGCTGCGGGGTTCGCGTGTCGCGTAAGGGCACGCGACATATTCCATACAGTCAATCCGATTCCGTGTTATCTCGACGTTTGCTCTCTATTAAATCCTGCCATACATTACGTGCACATAGAGTCTCGAAATTCTAAAATTAATATCTGCATTTCGATTGAACAACTTTTTTAGATTATCGATAAATATAAAAAAAATCATTTATGTATATATACCAATATTGCCGCAATATTACTGCAATATTACAACAATTTTCTGTGCTGTATGGGTATAATTTATATAATTCATTTAAACATATATATATAATTTGTAATGATTATTTTTAAAAATATGTCAGAATATATATCAGTAATTTTTTATTAAATATTTTAGGTTCTTTTATTAATCTTCCTTTTATTATATAAATGTTATTCTTTTATTAATTTTTTATTATATTAATTTATTAAATTAAATATAAATTGACTAATTATTTAATTAATTGATTTATATTTAATTTAATAAATTACATTAATAAGAGATCATTTTCCTGCATATATAATTTCACATTTTATCTAATTAATTACATTTTTTAAATTAATTATTTTATTTCTTTCTACTCAAATTAATGATATTTACAAAGGCAATTCGATAAATAAGGTATATATACGTATGGTTGCTAATTTATTTTATTTGTTAAATTATTTTAGTATACATGGCTTTTCAATTATTTATAATTATATATAATTATTATAGTTATTGTAATTATATAATTATTTAGCAAATAAATTACAAGATAAATAAAGAATTTAATTTTGCACTATTGATGCAATTTCGGATAGATTACACGTTACGGAATTCTATCTTATAACACCGAGATTGTCAGTGTCATTTACGGTGAGAAAAACAAATACATGCGCCGAAATACAAGCTCTCCACTTTCGGCACATGGAAAAGAACGCAATCAAGAAAACGAGAGATAGTGGCATGATCGGTGTGGCGCCGTGCCGTTACTTCCGGCGCGGGCGATAGGCCGACGCATAATTTCCGGCCAGGAGGATCCATCGATCAAACACTTTGGAACTCGAAGAGGCTCGTCCGAATATTTCAGAGATACATTTCCTCTTGAATTTCACATTCTTCACTTGCAACCGATAAGTTTATGTAGAGAGGTTGTAAATTTAAATATATACATATATACAGGATGTTTTTCAGGAGAAATGGTTATTCTAGAATACTTTCTAGAATATAATTGCATACATCATTTTAAACAAAATTCATGTATCATTTTAATTAAACAAAATATTTATATAAAAATGTGTCTTATTCTGAACGTTATTATAAATTTTATGAAACAATTACATTAAAATTCAAGTTTATAATAAGTTTTCAAATGAATAAAATAAAGAAAATTAAGAAAAATAAAAAAAAATAAATTTTAAATTTTAAATTTATTTTACATTTATTATAAGCTTAAAATTTAAAGTAATTGTTTCATAGAATTTTATTCTGATGAGATAATAAATTTTTATTCTTAAAATTGAACACTCTATATCTTTATAACCGTTTAAAATAAGATGCATATTTATATACAATCTTTTTTCATTAATTTTTTATTTATTAAAATAATGTGTACAATTATGTTTTAGAATGATCATTCCTTCTGAAACGCCCTGTATGTATATACGAAAAAATTTATAATTCTTTCTTTATAAATTAGTTGCAAGTTAAGAATGCAATATATATAAACAGAGAAAGAGAGAGAAAGCAATTATTGCCTATTTTTGTGGATGCTTTTCAAGTATAAATGTATTTTTGACCATAATTTTCGCCAGGAACAAATGAAAATGTAATCAGAAACATATACACGCACGTATGTATGCTCGAGTTTCAACAATTGTTGAAATGCATTTGTAAAAGGAGGAAGGGGAATCAAACTCCGAGATTGATTTTGCTGTATTTTCTATAACAGAGAGAACTCTGTGCCTTTCTCTCTCTTTGTCTCTCTGTCTTTCTCTGTCTGTCTGCCTATCTGTCTCTCTCTCTCTCTCTCTCTCTCTCTCTCTTTCTCTTAAAATTCAATAGTACCTATCGTTATGTAGCGCTTCTACAAACGAGTATTTTATACGACGACTTTATTGACTTAGGAATATGATATACGAGGCGCAAGCCTCGGGGAAAAAAGTAGAGCTTCTGTCTCCTGGCTCCTCTATCTTTCTCGTTTGCCTTTCCCTTCACAAAATATTTCACTAACTTATCACAACCGCTTTCTTTGCTGGAGCCATCTCCGACAGGACTGTGTGTTTCAGATGGCAATTATTTAGAATCCCTTTGACGGACATTCACTCCTGGTCTCTGCGTTCTCAAGCTGCTCCATAAAGCACTCGGACATTCATTGGTCTCCGGTTTACTTATGCGTCACCGAAAATTCGAGCTCGCTTTTCGAATTCGAAGCTTCATTTCACGCCTGTTTGACGAACCGCTTCTTTAGACTCACCTCTTCTCGTCATTTTTACTACATTTTTACTACGTATATCTTTTATAAATTGCTACGCTGCTCGCGTATGTAAAATAGAATGCAAATAACTTTAGTTTCAATTTACACAGATAATTAAATGAATATTCAAAAAGTTCTTAAATGACTTTTATAATGGAAAGGAAAACTATCTTAGACTTATTGTTAATCTAAACAAAAGTTTTTTCTTTAATCAAATTATTTATGTTTAATTTAAGATTAAAAAATATTTGAAAAGTGAGATAATATTATTTATTTTTAGTAAGAAGAAAGAACAAGAAAGAAAGAAAAAAAGAGAGAAGAAAAGAGTTTTAAATATATATGTGTATACATATGTGTATTAATATTATAAACATTAATATAATACAAAATAAAAATTTTACATAACAAAAATTTTGTTGAGAAAAAATAAAATATAACTAAATATAAAATATAATAATAAATATAATTAATATAACTATAATAATAAATATAAAAATAAATATAGCTAAATATAAATAAATATAATATAGACTGAAAAATAGGAAAATTTAAATTAAATGCTTTTTGAAATCATCGTTGATCGCAATGTAAGATAACCTTTATTTGCATCAATATATTTTGAATTATCATAAATGCTATCTTAATATCGACATATACAGAAATAGCGACGTTCAATATCATTGTCAATCATTGATAGCAAAACGCGGTAGATAACCGGTAAGATCATAATGAATAACATCGAGATAAACAATCGCCCATTGTCTCTAGTCTCTCACAATACGGGCGCCCCGAATTTTTTCTATCTACAGGAAGAAGGAAGTCTGTATCAGTCAATGTCGATATATCTTGAGAGGTGGGGGGGGAGCGCGAGGAAAGAAAAGAAAGAGGGAGGGAAGAAAATAGGATAAAGATTTCATTAAATAATATATTGTTTCACTCTTTCTGCATAAACAAAGCAATATTATAAACAATATCTCACAATTAGAGTATTATATACATATATACATATATATATATATATATATATATATATTAGTTTACTATAAATATAAATATATATAGGGTGTTTCATTTTTTTAAAAGACCCACTGGATATATAACTCTTATATAATTTTTATATAACTCTTATATATAACTCTATATAACTTTATAATAACTCTTTAGGAAAGCATTTAAGAGAAAAATGTTAAATACAAAAGTTGTAGGATTCTGAGGGCATCTGATTATAGCCTCGATATTAAAGGAAGATCAACTTAAAAATTTTAAATAGAAACCCCTAACTATTACTCATTACATATTCTTGTAGCTTATCTCGAAGCTTTCCAAAACACTATAATTAAATCATTTTTCATTAAGTATTCTTTTCGAGTTATAAAGTATTCTTTTCGAAATAATTTCTTAATTTTACATAAATTATAAAATATTTCGTAAAATATTCATTTTCGATCTAATCTTAATACCTTTATGCACAAAATAATGAGAAGAATAAATTGGTGTAAAGAAAACACATAGTTGTTTTTAAGAAAAAATATAAAACTCTTAATTGTAAATTACATATATCAAATTGTTTACAAGAAATAAGAGCTTCTAAGAATTCATCTTACTGATGATATATTCGTATTCGTGCGCGCGATGTTTTTGGAGAAAAATCCTTGTTTATTATTTGATTATGACATTAAAAGCGTCCGATTAAATGGCGCTCCGAGAAATCCGCTATCGGTCAATATCGATATACTTCGGGATAAGAATATCGTTGAAAATATTTTCAATTCGACGCATGTATGCGTGCTCGGATGCTATATTTACGTTGCGCTCGCTCGATTTAGCTTCCTGCGCACGTTCTCGCGTCAGACGTGCATCGAGCTGCTTCCACTGAAACAAATTTTCCGCATACACCTGCGTTCTCTCCCAACACGACGCCAAAGAGGAAAAGCGAGAGAGGAAGAGAGAAATCCAAATGGAATTGCGGACATTTATTAACCTGTGCACCTGTGACTTGCATTCTTTCGGCCATTGTTGCGATCTTCTCTTCTTTGGCGACTATTATTTCTCTTTCGCGTCTCACAAAATCCGTCTCAGAATCCTACAACTTCCGATGAAATCTATTGTGGATTATCTCCTTTGTCGCTCTGATTGACAGTTTACAATCCTTTCTGCTGGCGATATCACCAGGACAATGCACAAGTCATTAGCTAAATAACGACGACGAGCCGCAAGAAAGCCTGTTCGGCGGCTTGTGTCTTCCTCTTTATCTTCCTGTATAAATAAGGACCCGACAATCTCTCCGTAGGTTTCTCGGAGCGGCTTGTCTTTATCTCGTCGTTGTTTAGGTTGCCGAAACCTCTCGTAACACGGTCAGGCGCATCACGGTAGGATCTCACGCGGTACAGGTGGTCCAGAGATAAAAGGCGTTTGTGACATGAGACTCCCAAGAGGTCTCTATCTGCAGGACACTGCATCGCTGTTAATGCAGCAAGTGGAGAAGATTTAATTCACTCAAACATATTTGGAGATGAAATATTTATAATATTTGATAAGATAATCGAGTGAAGTAGAAAGTAATTTTTTTTTGTACGACAGAAGATTTAATTGCATATTACGATAATTTGCTATTTTCTTGTTTACGTTCTCTTATGACGCTTTAAATATTTCATTACACCCTCCATATATTTTAATTACATCCAATTAGTGTAATAATATGAAAAAATTAAATATATAAAAAATTAAATATAAAAATTAAACATATAATTTTATATATTATAAATCACTTTTTTATACGCGTAGATATTTTGATAACTCACTACTTTTTCGCTCACTTGACGTTTTAAATATTTAATTATACCCTCTATATATTTTAATTATATCCAGTTAGTATAATAATGTAAAAAAATTAAATTTATTTTAGTATTTTATATATTATAAATCACTTTTGTACGTGTAGATATTTTTTGCATGCGTTTTTAATTAACGAATTAATTTCTAGACAAGGATTTCGCGCGACGTAGTTTGAAATGAAATTTACGTAATGTCAGCGGCGATTCGAATAAACAAGAATAAATTGAGAATTGGAAAGTCGCCATATCTGAGAATCAGCTACTCGATTATCGGTGATTCTGCCTGACGTAATCGGTATTTTTATAGTCTTGTCAATCAAATGCAATTCCAATCCAATCGCATGTACAAGATCGACTCATCCGGTCTAGCATTAACAGATAACAGGCGGCTTCGTGATTAATCGCCGAAAAGAATCAGGCTGTTACTCGCCTCGCTATCATGTTCATTAGCTGCCATTACCATTATCTTCCTGTCGCGGCGAGTTGCGATTAACAGTTTAACGATACAATTTATCTTTGGAACCTAGATTCTTATGAAGAGGATTTTATAGCGCCTTCTATAATACTCCAATAACCTCTAATGTCTACTTTCTCGACGCCATTTTACATACACGAGGCAAGTCCACGCTGAATATTACACCGTTTGTAAATTATCTACATTAGATATGTCCCAGCAAACATCAAATAACAGTTATATAACTGTCAGTTATAATTTCCCACTCAACAATATAACTGTTACATGTTATGCAACAGTTATATAACATGTAACAGTTATATTGTTGAATGGGAAATTACAACTAACAATTATATAAATGTTATTTGGTATTTGCTGGAGTGGTTTTAACACAGTTCTTAACAATTTTTATTTTTTTACAAATATATTTTTCACTTCTATATACCACGTATTACGTCATCAATGTTCAGCAGAAATACGAGAGGACACTTTTCTGTGACATTAATCCGGATAGATTTTATTTTATCTTAAAAAATGAGTACACATTGTTTATATATATATGTATCATTTGAATTTGCATACATGAGACGCAAAGCTTTTCAAGATTAAATTCGATATACGATGGCCAGGTTATTTTTGAGCACTTCATAAGATGCACGCGTCATGCGTTATGCGTGATACTTTTTATCGGTTATAAGTACGTGTATAAGTATATACATTTGATTCTGTGATCAACGATATAAAAGATAGTTAAATACATAGATAGGTATAATATGGCTTTGTAGTAATCAATAAATAAATGTAATCAACGTTAGTAAAGATTTGCAAGTATACAGTGCGGCTTTTAAATCTGATACCGTTCCATGGAGATATAATTGTGAGTATTATTGTTGAATTTTTAAAGCGCAAAAATCAAAGGTAAAATTTAATTCAAAATAAAAAAATATCGATTTATGAGATTATATTGATTTTTTTAAAGTAGTTGCATATGTATATCGTTCTATGCTTAAGAGCCAAAGTATAATTGCGAGATATTTTTATAGAGATATTGCATATAAAAACTATTTAATTTTTACAATACTCTTCACAATATTTGATTAATATATCAGAATATTTTTTTATTTCTTTTACAGATATTTAATTATTCTTTTACATATATTTAATCTAATTATATCTCGATCGATGTTATTTATGAATTTTTATTATGACTTGAATAAAATCTATATTTTAGAAAACAATGTTTTTTAAAATAATAACTATTGTCTCTCTCTCTCTCTCTCTCTCTCTCTCTCTCTCTCTCTCTCTCTCTCTCTCTCTCTCTTTCTCTCTCTTTTGCTACATTTCTCTACATTTTTTTAAGACACTTAAACATATCCAAAAATAATTTTATGTAACTCGAAATATTTAGAAAAGCATCTACATTGTTTTCATTACTGTATTTGTCTGATTAAAAAAATATAACTATATAAGTATAAAATATAAAATATTAGAATATTTAATTTAAAAGATAATTTTAAGATTGACAATGATTTGCAAATGTACGTAATGACCAACAAAGTCGCATCGGTACTTTCTATTGAGATTTCAGTTGATAGACCACAGAATAATCTCAAAGAGTAAAATCGGCAGAGAACACGGACCGTAATTCGTGTCATTTCTTGTTCAGCGAACTTTACGAAGTGCCCATTTACCTTATTGACTTTCTCGCGCTTTCTCTCCGCGTCGCCCTATTCCTCGGACTTTTTCACTCCCTTTCTATTGATGCTAAGGAATCGCGCGTCCTTGTCAGAAAGAACAACTTTCGGCACGCAATCTTGAGCGATGTACGTAACTTGTTCGCTCCCATTTTTGACGAAGAAAAAAATCCCTTAGGCAGGTATCTCGATTTTAAAGCGATTAATAAACTATTGAGACATTAATGTCTTGTTTTAACAAAATTTTTAATTTCTTTTTAAACAATTTATCCAGTTATCAATAAGATATCTTGTCAGTTTTTAACATGATTATCTCGATCACTGTCTTAGGGAATGAAAAATTATAGAATCATAAAAATTATAGAATCACAAAAATTTAATTTATATAAGAATGATTTTATGAAAGACGATTTTTTTATCTCTTTCTCTTTCTTCTTTACATAAAATAAAACTTTCTCGAGTAACATTCATAATAGTTACCCGAGTTATCTCGTATCTCCGATGACTCCATTTCAGCCTCGACAAGACAGTTTTCGATCCTAATGATAGAATCACATGTTCGTCATGATTGATAAGATATGGAACAGGAAGGTTCGAATCAGGAAATGGGAGAACAGATCTAACCAAGAGGAGCGCTTTTCTGCGTAATTAAAGAAATTCGGCGAATGCATAGATTAAGAGAGAGAGAGAGAGAGAGAGAGAGAGAGAGAGAGAGAGAGAGAGAGAGAGATGCTATTTGATTTCACGAAGGATAATTGCTGGTGAAAAAAATGGTCATTATTTATAATTTCGGGTATAAAACCGGAAATCCTATAATTAAAAGAGTTAGTGAAAAAATTAAATGTACTAAGAGATATTAGAAAGAATTTTTCTCTGAAAATATTAATTTTTATATAAAAATTTTGTAATTATTATCATATCTATTTTTTACGCCAGTTTTATGATAATTCAATATCCAAACAATCTCAGTATCGTTGGATAAAGATTAAAGTCAATTATTGTCCGTATCTTATTTTGTTTATTAAAATTAAAATTTAGTAAATTTTATTTATATATCTAATTTAATAAATTACAAAATTAAATGTAAAATTTAATTTAATAAATTACATAATTAAGTTCTAATTTTTTATAGTATATACACTATATGTTTTTCTTTTTTGTACTATTTATAATTAATATCTTATCTGTATTTTTTTATACGATAAAAATTCTTTAAAATTGCTAAAAAAGAGAGAAGATTACGGATGAAACCATAATTTTCGAGAAAGGATTAATTGATGCGAATAAATGAGGATCGAACGATGTCCTCTTCGCATTTTCTCGATGTTGAAGAGAAGGAATGAATAAAACGAGTTACGCGCAAAGAAGCCCTTAAAGATCCCCGAGATGCTTTAGATATTGATGTCAAGGTAGGGGAAGGGAGAAAAATGAGTGAAATCCATTAGAGGGGAGACCCCGTGTGCACACGCACTCGTACACATGCTCACGCGCGAAAATTCACCGTTGTCAATCTGTATTCGAAACTACGACAAAGTAGTAGAAATTCCCGGTTGTCATCGCATGACGTTTCAGCCTCCAGTGTCACGTGCATCGTTAATGCACTTTTCAGTTTATCTTCGTCGGCGCGCGACATGTTAATTAGCGGAACGTTTGTTTGCAGGAATGCGTAATTGGCATAACGATATCTGACTGTTCTTGTCAGATTCGCATATACATAGAATTTTTCTTCTGAAAATATTTATTTATGTAAAAATTTTGTACTCATGATCACACATGTATTTTTTATTATGATTATATTTATTATTTATTTTGAATTTTACGATGTTAGATAATTAAATATCCAAGCAATCTCAATATTTCTCTTCTCAACAAGATAAGAAGCTTTATATATATTTGTTATAAAATCTTTGTATCGGGTAATCTTTATCTGATATGCGATGTATCATAGACAGAACTTGTGGAAATTATATTGCAAAATATTATTTCTAAATTTGATAATGTTTTTATCTCGCTTTTACAAATTATATGTAAATAATACGTTAAATAATTTATCACCCTTTTCGATCACATCAAAATTAAAATTTAATAAATTTAATTTTTATACACGTGTGCAATACATAATTTCCTAAATTAAATGTCTAGCATTTTCCTCTTTCTCTCTCTTTTTTTTCTCCCAAAGAACCGTGATTATCGAGTTTTACAAGCGCATCTAGAGCGAAGAAAAAATATTTATCGTTTTTCAATATGTTAAATTTTTTTGCACACATTTACTCCTTTTACATTTAAGTAAGACTTTGAATACATTTTTTTTTATATCCCAAATCGAACGACGATATTGTTCGCGGGTAATTAATAAGTGGCAGCAGATGCTCTCGTTTCGCAACAATTCGCGACGATTATACCCACCCTCGGAACGAACTCTGTGCCGTTTGATCATGTACCTGCGACAAAAATCGCCAATATAACAACAAACAGTCGTACACTTGCGGGAACAATACGATTATACGAATATAATGATTATTCATGGGTCGCGTGCTGTGTGTCAATCGTATCGTTCTCTCGATAGCGAGATTTTTCTTTCTCTTTCTCTTTCTCTCTTTGTTTGGACATGTGTTGCCGACACGAGATGCTGTGACCGCGATCGCTGGACCACGGCCGTTCCTGTAACCCTATCCCCCTTCCCTCCCCCTTGCCTCTCTCTTTTTCCTCATACCTCTATTTTCAACCCATCTCTCTCTCTCTCTTTCTCTTTCTCTCTCTCGTTCTCGCATTCTTTTTTTTCTTTCAAAGAACTGATCGTCGAGCCGTTTTGTCTCTAATGCGACGATTGTTGGCGCGAGTCTTGAAACAAAAACGTGGCCGTACCATCTGTCGGACCGAAAGAGGCGGACGCGCACGCGTGAGAAAGAGAAAATGAGACAGAGAGAGTTGCGGGAATAAAAGAAAAGAGCATCCATAAATGCGCGCGCGACTGAGGGATTGTTTTCTAGTGGCTCGTCGTTTAACCCCCTGATCCTCCCTTAGCGACAAGAGCCATCTCCCTCTTTCTTACCTCGTAGGGTTGTCGATAACGCCGTTTAGACTCTCGATTTTTTTATCCTTTGTTAGTCCCCCCCCCCCTTGTGTATCCATCGAGAATGTTGTTTCTCCCAACAGCGAATTTTTTTCGAAATGTTTTTGAGATTAATACATATATATTTTTTTATATTTATATTTGTTTTTATATTCATCGCATGTATATTTTTTATATTTTTTAAATATTTTATTTTGTTAATATTGATATTTTAATATCGATATTGTGTATGTGTATAAAAATTTTATTATATTTTAAATTATTTTACAAAGGTGTGAGAGTGAATGTTAATAAGTATAAAAAAAATCAAAAATCAAGAAAAAAAGGTTTTATCTCAGTGGAATTTAAATTTACAATAATAGTAAATTTCTCGAGCCGCCAATTTTGCGATATCGGAAGTAATTTACAATCGTAAGAACGACTTGATGAAGTTCGCGGCGAGCTGCGGTTCGAGATATACGGGACACCCAGTAGGTGGTCGATCCGCGTCTAACACGCACCCCGCATAACACATAAATGCGGTGTAGTAGCAGGGTCGTGGATTCTAGCAATTACACGCCCTCAAGTGCCCTCGGAGACGGAGCCCCATTAGGACGAGAGTCGGGGGATGTTTTAGCACGGCTCGATTTTCGAATTCGCACAGAGTATATTTATGTTCTTGTGCGCCATTTTGATTTCACTCAAGTATTTGTCAATATCTCCTGACATTGTAAAATATCTCCAATTGCTTATTTTTACAAACATTTTCTATTTATTTCCAATTCTAACAATCTCTTGCAATTTAGTAAATTATTTTTTGACAGAATTGAAATTAACAAAATTTTTGTATATAACGTGGGAATTCTTTAAATCTTTTTGTAGCTGTTTTTCTTCAAAATAAAATATTTATTTATTTATTTATTAAGAATAAACGGGAAAAAATTTTTTTTAAAAGTTAAAAAAAGAAAAAAATTTTAAAAAATTATTAGCAGAAGCGCATATAAGATAGAAATGCATTAAAGAGAGTGATTAATTTTTTGAAAAATAGTAAAGCTTAAATAAAAAGGATGTGTTCATAGATATAATAAAATATTCGAATTAATTAATATATAAATGTAAAAAAATTAATTACACAGAATAATTTTACACAGAATTGTGTTTGATACATATACGTGATTATAAAATCTATTTTTTCGCTAGTTCTCTCGGTTACGATGTTGTGGAAAAACATCCATTACGAGTACGACCGGTCATGTACGGCCATAGATTGCTGTAACAGCATCACAAGAAGCTGCCATCCAAGCTTCTTTATATCGTGTTGTCTTACGCTGGTAGCGAGAGCAAAACCGGGAAACCCTCTCTGAGTGCTTCGCTATGTAAGCCATTTCGCCGAGCGGTGGGTATCGTACATCGCCATCGTTATATCCAGGTACATGTTCACCGTATATCTCGTATACGTCCACATACGCATACTTATATATTATATATACGATATATATAATATCGTTCCATGGTCATGGCTGAAAACGATTAATCCTCCACGTCGAGACGTCATTGCCATCTTCGGTCCCTTAATCGGAAGTCTCCGAATATGTGTCGATGACATGACCTGACGTTATAGTGCGCGAACTCGGTTTCTATCGAAGTGGATTGATCATTTAAACCTTCACCCCCATCATCTGAACGTTTTATCTATTTTGTGTTTATAAAAAGAATATGATATTTTCTTATCAGTTACAAAGCGAGAGAGGTGGAAAAGGAATGTTCTTTTTTTCGGGCTTCCGTTATCTCAGGTGAATTTTTGTTCTCGTCGAAACGTTCGTCAGTGTGCTCGATATCCGTGCAGCGAGAGAAAACGACGGTGAGTCGAATTTTCGTGCATTTCCCCCTTCAAATGTTTAACGACCGCTCTTGTCGTGGCTGTAAATTCATTTCGAGCATTACAAAACGACGAGTAAAACGTGTCAGTTGCGAGGCGCGCGAAAACAACGAAAATAAGTACGCTCCACGCTACAGCTACGTCTGTTACATCGAGATTGATTTTGCAAAGGATGAAAATGTTTTTTTAAAGAAAAACGTTCAAATATATATATGGGGTGAGTCACGAGAAATTACCTTCCAAGATATCCGCACAATTGATTTTGCACGAAAAAAATGTTTAAGACAAAAGTTAAATAATTTTGAAAGGACCACATTTTAATCACCTCAATTTTTTTTCTGAAAAAGTTTCAACGATCATCTTTATTTTTTTAAAGGAATGACTTTTTAATTTAAGGTAAAAACTTTATTTACGGGAAATTTGCTTTGATAATAATAATAATAATAATATTAATAATATTATACTAAAGAAAAAGTAAAAAATATAGAAAAAAAATACAATACATATAACAAAAATAAAATTAAAAAAATAAAGACAAGAAAAAAATTTATTTACATATACATTAATATGTTATATAATTTGTTATATAATAATTTGTTATAAATCGATTCCTCGCAATACTTAGCATAAGTTGTAAGGATATATAAAGGATGGTTGAAATATATATTAATAAATATAGTTTACAAAATATTTTATACTTTAATTTGACGTAATTTTGCACAAGCAATGAGAGAGCGAGAGAAATATTTTCGCTTATTTTATTTCAATACTTTTGTGCACAAAATAATGAGAGAAGTTAAAATGGATGTAAAGAAAACACACAATTTTTATTTTTTTAAAAAAGGATATCAATTTACAATAAGCAACTATATATTAACTATATATTTTATATAGGGTGAGTCTGATAAATTCATCACATTTTTTTCGAAACGAATAGAGATAGAGAAAGATACTTCTTATCAAAATTCAAGATCCAATAAGGAAATATATTGTGGTTAACTTTGAATATCCTTGGTTTCTCTCTTGGTTTATCAATTAAAATTTTCTTTTTTTTTAATAGGAAAGAGTTCTTTTGAGTCACTCCGATCGATAGTACTCAACAATTTTTCTTAAACTCTTTTTAAAGATATTTTTACAAAATTAAAAATGAGGATAAAAGTTAGAAACTTTTTTTTATTATTACAATAAGTGTTTATCGTAAATTATCAACATATCAATTATTAACATATCAAAAGAGCTTCTTCATTAAAATATAACATTTTTTTAAATCGAATCAATAAATATCGAACTTATCAAAATACAATAGGAATCTTTGCTCGCAATGTAATCTGCGCACTTGCAGATTGTACAATATTGCACGTGTGAGTGTGTTTGTGTGTGTGTGTATTTTAGACTCCGAATGCAAATTGATATCACGCCATTGTCGATGGCACGATAATCAGTTTTTTAGCGCCGCTGCCATTTAACGTCGATCGCGAGTATCGTTCGTAACACGACAGGAGTCGCGTCGGAATGACAGCTTGATCAAAGGACCAAGCCGGGCCGTTTGATGTCTGATGCACGCGCGCTCCCGTTTCAACCGATCAGCAGCCGGTCGGCGGCTGGATTCGAATTCGCGATCGAACTTGAAATTTCGATAGGACACCGAGTCGAATCGCGCGCACCGCAGGCTTTAAACGGATATTTCGAGATCCTTTGACATTTCATATGTTTTTTCCCAGATCGACGTTCGACGTGACGCCGAGTAATGAAATTTTCGAAAAACAATGAAAGGCCGATTGTGAAGTAGCTTGACGCTCTCGGGACGTCATCGGGAATAAATATCCGTTTGTTCATTTTCCAAATGTTGCATATTTCCTCCCCCTCCCCCTTTCTCTCTCTCTCTCTCTCTCTTTCTCTATTTATTTGTGTAAAATAAATGCGCTACTTTTTTTCAATTCAGAAATATATCAAATTTTTTTTCGAAGAGAGGGATCGCGCAATACACGCTCCTTCCTTCCCCCGCACGAGTTTAGGGGGCGCGATTCGAGTTTGATGATCGTTCGTTTAGGAACGACAATGAAATTGGATCTTCTCCCTCTTATCGCGTTTCCCTAATTTTTTATCCCCGATCCTCGTCCGTTATTTACGACTCCTGGTTGTTCCTTCCGCGTCGCGGGGGAGGTTGTCGTCAAGACTATCGAAATCAAATTAGAGCGAAAGAAAGAACCGGTCGCATCTCCCCCTGACAATTTCGAGTGAAATATGAATTCTCGGCTTATTGGCTGCAGGAGAGTCGTGAATATCTTGCTGCAATTTCTCACGCCTCGCGATTGATCCTCCTCGCCTCCTGCTCGATTGAGATTTTCGAGAGGGTTAACCGCAAACAATGTCCTCGGAATGACGCGCGAGCCCTTGAGCGCAATAAATGAGAGGAAGCATGCTTTCTCCTCTGCAAACCGTCGAGGTTTTCTTCTAACATTTTTTGTGCGTTCTCGCATTTTTTGCTTTTTGAAGAAAAGGGTGTATCGACTTTTCAATTTCGAATGTTTTTTTTTTCGAGCATGGCACGATCGCTCGCAGGTGACAGACTGTTGCTCGATTAGTTTTCAACTTGTTACTTGTGTGATACATCGTATGAATCTTATATAACGATTCTCGGAATAGTATCTAATCTAAAAATTTTTATTAATTTTAATTTTATTTATTGCATTATTTATTTTAAATAATTTTATTTAAGTTGTTATTATTATACTTGAAATTTGTCTTTTTCGTAACATATAATTTACGTACTTTCTTATTAATAAATATTAAAGATATTTATTTGTACTTTATTGATTAATCGAAAATAATTGAAATAAATAAATTATTTTATTTATTATTTTATTATATATAATATGTATATATTGTTTTGTTTAAAATTGTATTATTTTGTTAGATAAATTTTAAAAGAGAGATTACAGAAGAAAATTTCCATTTCTTGCATTTTCTTATCTTCTTTCCGATAAATGATTCAACGTTACAGCAATTGTTCTTAAGGCACACGATTAAATCTCGTCGCAATCCGGTGATCTTTATGAAATTTCAATTACAGTACCATCGATGTCGCACCGCAGGGTGCTCCGTAACCCTCGACTCTTCAACTTCACGCCTTTCAAATTTTCTCCTCCCGTCTCCTCCTTTACGCCGCTTCGGTGCGTAAATCGGGAGGATGCAACTGTAGGTTACGTTGACGAGAGAGATGTCCCCGGGATGTGAAACGTCTTGCTTTACGTTCGCTCTTTCAATCGCGCCCTCGAAGGTCCCAAAGGGTGACGCCAGTCACCTTCCCTAACACATCCTCGCTGGGTTATACTGTCCATCGATTACTCTTCCACAATTGCGGATATTTCGACGAAAAGGTGCCGTTAGATCGGAGATACTCGATTCCCAGATGGCTGTCGTACTTTCATCCCCCTCTCCCCGATCTTTCTCGTTTCGCATCCCCCTTTTTTTCGTTCCGAGAGTCCCGTAGTGTTCGCGCAGTCGGAGATGCGTAGCTTCTTTCTTTCTCTTTTTCCCTCCCCTCCCTGAATAGAATCACGGAGCTATTCTTCCGAGCATTGTTGAGCGAAGGCGAGTCTATTCGCACGTGATGGAGTGACGATTGCCAGAGATATCTGGCCTCTTATCTCTGCCATTGCGAATCCGTTTGTCAGCAAGCGATGATCCCTCGCATTACGAGGATTCGATCGAATCCGTCGATCGATGGAATAGACACGTAGAATAGAAAATTGTGTGACGGAAAATATTTACTATCTTTATCTAGCAGCCTTGCTTTCTTCAAACAAACAAATATATATTATTTTTTCGATATATATATATTTTTTTTTCTTATAATCCATTGATAAATTAATTATTTGATTTATTATTTTAGTATATTACACAAGATGTTTCTTAATAAGTGTGGAAAACTTCAAGAGATAATTTGTCGAAAATTAACGGGGGTTTTTCATATAAACATATACTCCTACATTCCTCCCTGTGGAGTTACAAAAAGCTCTTCCAAAAATGGGGGTAAAAATTAGATTTTTTTATTTTTCAGATATTTTTATTATAATTTTATTCCAATTTTCCCAAAATTTATTGTTTTATATAAATTTATTTAATTTTATTTTTATTTTAAAATTTAACTTTTCGTAATTTGAAAGCTATACTATTTAGCATCATGCTGTGCACGATAACGTATTTTACTTTTTTTCTTGAAAACTATTGATTTTAAGAAAAAAATAAATCAAAAGTTTTAATAATCAAACTTTTTAATGCATATTTTTATGTCATATTGACTTGATTATGTTTATAATCCTTTTTTTCGAAAAGAATCATCTTAATTTTCACTTATTGAAACCTAATAATATTTATTTATATTTTTACTTATTTTTTTTTTTTTAGATAAATTTTAAAAAATGGAGACAAAAAATTTTCTGATTTCTATATTTCGCGAATTTCAGAAATTCCGTTGTTTGCAAAAAAATTAAATATATGCGACTGTATCTTCTCTCGCTTCAACAAATGCTTCTCTCATCTAATTTCGAAAGCTTTCATCGAAGTTCGAAAGCTATCGAGCTTCGATCTGCAAATGAATAATGGTCGCGCGACGTTAAAGGTCGATCAGTAACGATTCATACAATGCATTCGAAACGGACTCCACAATCGTCCACGAGCATTTAAATGGAGGGATAACTGTGGAGGGAAGAGGGGGTTCGAATGATCGATCTCCGATTCCTTTCCCCCGCAGACATTTCATTTGTTTTGCGAGATGAAAAGAGAGGGAAGAAAAGGTGTAAACTAATCGTATCTTGATAGAAGAATACAAATTTGTTTTTTTTTTCATTCGATGCTTCGCAACGATGAAACTTTTTCCTATTATTGCACAAAATTTTAAAAAATCACTTTTTAATGCATATTTTTAGATGATCATATTCCGGAGGCGTGTAGGAGTATATGTTTATATGAAAAACTCCCTTTAATTTTCGACAAAGAATCATCTCCTAATTTTTCGCACTTATTAAGAAACACTAAAATAAAGTAAATATATATTATATATATATTTACTTTATTTTATTAATTTTTTTAGATAAATTTTAAGAGAGAGATGGAGACAGGAAAAAATTTTCTGCATTTCTCATATTTCGCGAATTTCAGAAATTCCGTTGTTTGCAAAAAAATTAAATATATGCGACTGTATCTTCTCTCGCTTCAACAAATGCTTCTCTCATCTAATTTCGAAAGCTTTCATCGAAGTTCGAAAGCTATCGAGCTTCGATCTGCAAATGAATAATGGTCGCGCGACGTTAAAGGTCGATCAGTAACGATCTCGATACCAATGCGATTCGGAAACGGACTCCCACAATCGTCCACGAGCATTTAAATGGAGGGATAACTGGTGGGAGGGAAGGAGGGGGGTGATCGCAATGATCGAGTCTCCGCGGATCTCCCTTTCCCGCGCGCACCGACATTTCATTCTGTGGGTGTTGCGAGGATGAAAAGAGGAGGGGAGAGGAGGGAGAGGAGGTGTAAACGGTCAGATCGTATCTATCCAGATGAGGAGAGAAGTGGACGACACAAGCCGCCTTTCCGCCCTTATTTCTCCTTTCCTCCCCACCTTCGATGCTTGCGCAGCACGAGCGAGTCCAAGAGAGGATTTAAACTTTCGAATTCGCTTTTTATCTTGCGTTGTACAGGGATTCGCAGGATCCGCGGGGGATGGTAAACGGAACGAAATTCCGGAGGGAGAGACGGTCAGCGAGTGAGCGCGCGCGCGCGCCTTCCATTGTCGGCCCCTTGTTTACGAGCCGGGCGTGAGATTCCGTCGCGGAGATTCGATTCTTTTCGCGACGATTTATTCGGCCAAGGACCGTCGCGCGAGGATTAACTACGGCCGATATCTGGAGGCCGCGAGATTGGATTGCTCGGCCGGAGCGGTGATGTATTCCCGGAATGGAGAATAAAAGAGCGGGAGACCATTCACGGGGCGCACGAAGAAGGAACGATCATGAATTCCTAGACGGATAAATTCCCCGCTTCCTTCAATTGTTAATTGAAATTTCGTTTGTCGCGTATTATTTCTGCAATTAAGGCACAATCGATTTAAATGAAAAATAATGATAATCTAGAATATGTCGAGATCATTATTTTTCTTTATGTGATAGTCAATGAATAGTTAAAAGGTAATTTTTTTAAAAATTATTTTGATTATTTATTTCATTATAGTCTTTAGTTTAAGAAAAGTCGAATAAAAGTCTAAAATAATATTTCGAATAAAAGTATTGCTTAGAAAGATTTAAACAAAAATTTTAAAGTATTTTTTTTAATATTGTCCATGACAGTTTTATTTTGAAAAGTGTAATAATGTATTTATTTTATCTTACTTTAAGAAAAAATCCGATATTATGCAATAAAATGTCTTACTGCAGTAAATAAATATAGATATATTATTCCTTTTAGAAAAATAAAACTATCTCATGGATAATATATAATTAAAAATTTTCGCTTGAGTTATTATGTAAATCTTTTTAAATAAAAGAATTTTTATTCGAAACATTCTTTTATAATTCTATTATTTAAAAAAATAATTTAGTGTATACTCTTAAATCAAACACTCTATATTATAAATATATATTAATATATATATAATAAATATTATATAAATATTATATAAAAGTATTATAAATATATATTATATTTTTTAAATAATAAAATTATAAAAGAATGTTTCGAATAAATTATAACATATATATATTTATATAATTTATGTAATATTTTTATAATATTTTTAAGGAATCGATAAAAATAGAGCAAAAGCGCGAAAAAAGAAATAAGAGGAGCAAAACTTCCATTTTCCTTTAATTACGATGTTGCGGAACATAGATTATGACGTTTGCTCGCGCTCAAAAACATCTGTTCCCTTTCCTTCCTCGAACGAGTTCCACCCTTGCGCGGTTTGCCCCCGCTAAGGACCGATATATCCGTAGGGGTCTCACCCTTCCCTCGATCCTGTTCCTCCGCGCGCGAGAAAACGTCGATCAGGTCGAGATTTCGTCGAGTGCGTGCGCCTCGTTTAAACAGCCCGAAGGATAGCCTAATTAGAATTTAATCGTCCTTGCGTGTGCGTCGACTCTCCCGCAGATAAATCTTATATTCTCGGTCGCGATACCGCGTCCAACTGATTACATTCTTATTTAAACGTACGGGCCGCTTAGATAAACGAAACAAATCAATTAAATTCCAGTCGACTTTTATTTCTAGTCGCACACGCGCACACACATACACGTACACGGAACCGATTGGAATTTATATACACAAGATTGAATTCTCTCTTATCTTCATTTATCATTTATAATATCGAGGGAGGAACGCGATTTAACTGATTTATTCGATGAATTGCGAAACAGCTGGACCAAAAATACACACACTTTTAACCGGTATTGCGATACTTTGGCAAAAGGAAAAAGAATCATAAAGTAACGAAGTGTAATGTTCTGTTAATTGAAAGGGAAGTCCCTCTCGTCGAATGAAGAAAAAAATAATAAAATCCTCATCTCCGCGGCGCGACCTTAATTATGGCGAGCCACCCTTTCAGGGGGGTGGTTGATTAACAACTTTTTCGCCGACGAGTTGCGCGAATTCGCGTTATCCTTCTAAGCTCTCTCGCTCTCGGACGGTAAGAACAGGCGAACCGTCCATGGAAACGGGGGGAACGGGTGGCGAGGTCCGACCGAGAGATTGAAATTTAATGACGGACACGAGATAAAATTAATTTAACGGCGAGTTGCGCCTGTGAATTACCCGGGGGCTGTGTGCCGAAGCCCGGATCACAATGGCGCAATGGCCTGGCCGGTGGGCACGGCAAACTCCGCGCATACACACACATACACATTCACGCACGTACACACACACACACACACACACACACACACACACACACACACACACACACACACACACACAGTCGTTAGTTTAGTCGTCGTCACCGCCGTGTATGCCAGTAGCATTACTATCCCCCGGTTCGCTCGCGCACCATCACCAGCATCACCACTACCACCACCATCATCATCAGCCGGAGCACGCTACCACTACACCCACACAACCCACGCCATCAACATCGCCGCCCGTTTGACGAGGGCGAGCGAGCCACGCTCGAACCAAAACATAATTAGCCTGCATTGTTAATGCATCAATATTTGCACGCTGTCCTGCCTTCCAGCCGTGTGAGCCGCGCGCTTTCCAATAAGCTCGCACTTTGTTGCATCCGCGATATTACGCGGCTGTGGTACGTGTGCATACATATGTATATATCGCCGTTGATTACCCGTCGATTTTTCCTTCCCTCGTTCTCTCTCTCTCTCTCGCTCTCTCTCTCTCTCTCTCTCCCATTCTCGCTTTCGTCCATTTCGGTGGACGCTTACCTGGACACACGAGCTGCCGACGCGGTGTAAACTCGATGCACAAACCCGGTGCACCTGAATTAATCGCGGCGAATCGCGCGCGCCACTCGCCGATTAATTCATAAATGAATTTTCGTTCGCCATAGAAAGATATATGCTAAGCGCCCCGTGTAGTTTCCGGGCGCGTTAACCACGGTTGCAATATTAAGAACCGAGCGATGCCTTTATTTTAACAATATTCAAGGGTCGATCAGATGGATTGAGTACATACAGATGATCTAATAATTAATCCTCGTTATATACCGGATTTGGCGAGAGAGATTTGATAGGCGCGGTTTCACGAGGAAAGTCAAACAGGACCGACTGAATTTAGGACGACAATTGGGAGACTTGAACAGGAGAGAAGCCAATAAATTTGAAGTATTAAAAGATAAGACATCAAGAACGATCAGATTAAGTAAAGATGATTTAATGATTAATTCGTTATTTACCTAATTTAACGAGAGGAATTTGATAAAGTAATTTTGCGAGGAAAGTCAAACAGGTACTTAGCAATTGAATATATTATAGGATTCATGACAATTGAGAGACTTGAACAGGAGAGAAGCTAATAAACTTTAAAACACATAAGACGTGCCGCAAAGTTAACAGACACGATGGAACGGGGTAGTTGCACGAGGGTGCAAGAGGGCTCAACGTACACCGGATTTTCCCTACTTCGTCGACTTCCGGTTGCTCGCGTGCCGCAATTCTATCGCCCGCATCTGGATCTCTCTTTCTGCCGATCTTGGCCGCGTAACCCAGTTTCCTTCTCCTCTAACGCTTCATTGCGTCAATCATCATTAAACGATCGGTTTTTTAATCAATATTCGATTGCATTAAACAATCTATCGATATACTTTAACATTCATTTTGACAAAATATTCTTTAATATTAATTGAAATATATCTTGTAGATGTAGAATTAAAAAAAAATACCTTATACAATATTTCATCAGTAAAAATCGTAACAAATAAAATAGACGAATCAAGAGACACGTAAAGTTGGATGAAAATCGTCTTGTATATTTGCGAGTTTATAATATATATGTTATATATATTATATATAATTAAATATTATATATATTATAAAATTTGAGAAATCATTTACAGTTACTATTTCACGAAGAAAATCGTTCCTATAAATAAAAATCATTCCTCTGTATCTCGAGGCGATCTCAACTCGACTCTAAAAATCGTTAAGTCGAGCGTGTCTCTCGGGGAGTGAGAGGGGGAGGACGGACAGAGGGGGGACGACAACGACAAGCTGCGGAGTCTCTTTATCGAGACACGGGGGGCGTTTCGCGAGCGCAAAAGAAGCCCCCCATGGCACGAGGTCTTCCGTTAGTTCATCGTCTTCCGGTGACTTCCGGTGGCCTAACGAGGGACAATGCTCCTGCGTGCACGCGGCGCAACAATAATCGCGTCTCAAGTTCCTCCAAGCGGGAGGGCGGTTCTTCTTCGTCCCGCTCGCTTCCTCCCCTCCCCTGTCCTCCCCGTCCATTCTTTCTTCCTCTCGACTACTTATGCCTTCAATGACATATTAGGAACCAGCGTTTGGAGAGGCGTCTTGTGTGCGTACACAACATGGGGATGAAAACGAGAGAGAGAAAGAGAGACCGATACGCGATTTTCGACTCGAACACAAATTATAGACTCCCGGGTCGACCGTTGACGCGACTTCGTAGATCCGTCACTCTACTTCGGCCACTCTCTGGGACATACGCTCATGCTCATGTACTTGAAATGGCATTCACGGACACGCACGTGTCTCTCTCTCTCTCTCTCTCTTTTTCTCTTTCTCTCTCTTTCTCTTTTTCTCTCGAATCTCGATCTTTCTTAGCGGATCGAGCACGCTCGGATCTGGGCTCTCATTCTCTTCTCTCTCGGTGTCTTTGTGGGGAGACGCGCCAATCGCCTCCGGGCTCTATGTCGAGGAGTCGACCACGCGAGCTTTTTACGGGAGGCCACTCGAGCGCGAGACAATTGTTTAGTCGCCTCGAGGACTGACTTCTTTCTCTCCTTCCGCTTCTTCTCAATGAGCTAGTCGCTCTCCTTCTCTTACTCTTTCTTTTTTCTTCTCGATCTTCCTCTTTCTCGTGCGACCGTTAACGGTCGACGACGAGGAGACGTCGCCGAGCAGACTCTACTCTCTTTCTCGGCGTCGATGTATTTCCAATCGAACTCCGGGGGATCGCATAATGAGATATTGTGCACTTGAGTACTGTGAAAAAAATGAATCCGACGAATATCGGAATTTTTCTTCCAGTCTGTACGTCTTTAACTTTCAATCTAAGGAGAACTTGTCGGAAAATAATAATTTATAAAAATTTATAGTAAATGGAGATTATGATGTGTCGAGATAAACAAATTCTAATATCTCGATTTTTAAAGAACACTATCGAAAATTAGAGATAACACAGATCTGCGAGGGTCAGTTGCAAAAAGCAGAGTAGGTGAATATGACAGATTTTTTGATACTGATAATGAATCTGGCTATAGAATTTCTCTAGCACGTCACGTCCTCGAGTAATTTATAGTTCAAAGATGACAATTTCGGCAAATTTCATAAATGTATTAAAGAAGAACCTAAAAGCTAATTTCTTTCGATTTTCAAAGGACACTTTATCGAATGAAAATTAGTGATAATTAATCTTGATAGTCGTATATAAATAATATTGTTTTATATATATATATATATATATATATATATATATATATATATATATATATATATATGAATCTCTCCAAAATAAAATTCTGTGTGAGATCGAACTTAGTTTTTTATAAATTTTTTAATTTTATCAGAGAATACGATTAGTACTCTAGTACTAATGTTGTAATAAATTTTCCAAAAATTTTATTAGTCTAACTTTTGAAAGGTTCACATATAGCTAACTAAAATTTTTGAAATTTTTTGAAATAGTTTAATTCTATTAGATATGTATAATATTTATTTAGAAAGAACAAATGATTGAAATAAAAATGGATTTCTATATATTTTTCAATTTTTTTCATTAAAATAAACAATCCATGCGCGTGTCATTTGGGGATCGCGGAGAGGGGGAAGAGAAAACCCTGTCTCTATCTGTCGCTCCATCCTTTGACAGTCGACGACACGCCCGCAAAATTGCTTCTCTGGCGTGGAAGCTCGGGTCGCAGCGCGGGAGAGACAATTTTTCGGGGGCGAAAAATATTAATAACTCCGGTGTTGCAGAGCAAAGGACGTAGGGTTCCCCGAGTAAGGGATGGTATGGCCGGGGACTCGTGAGCAGCGAGGGGGAAGGGGAACAGCAGTAGATCGGGGGTAGCGACGAGGGGGTGGCAAGTGTTTCTGTCAGTTTAATAGCTTCGCGCCTACCTACCTACCTACCTCCTCTCATCCCTCCTAATCCCTCTCCCTCCCTCTCCTCGCTCCCACAAACTCACCCTACCACGCGCGCACTTTGCCGCCGACATTACAGCATCGTCACTCCACGTGTCAGAAGTTTCGCCAGACGTAGGAGGTCTGCTTAGATCTGATAACCCTTTGATATTCCCGTTATTTATTGCCCCCCCTCGTAGATTCGTTGGTCTTCGTCGTCGACGCGTGAGAATCGATTGAATCCTCGAGTCTCGGGTAATTCCTGCGTTCTGTTTCACGAAGCCACGATTCTGATGCTCGAATATAATTGGAAATACATTTAATTAGTACAGAATAATAGACAATGAAAATTCGAAAAATGAATAAAAGTGATATCTCGCGAGAGAATAAAAAAATCGCGGTGGTTCTACGCTTTTCGTAAAATAATCGCGAAATTAAACAGTATTATGCTTCGCATACGTTACATATATGAGCAACGATAAATATCTAATTATCACTAAAGCTAGTATGTAATAACATTTAATTTTGCGTAATAACATATAAATATTTTAATTATAAATATTTGCAAAATTTCTAAATAGTACAACATGGAAATAATGCATTATAAACAAGCGTTGCATAAACATATTTAATTGTCAAATTTTAGTATTTAATTACATTTATTCTCCATTATCTAATTATATATCGTGTGCTTGCACACATAATTAAATTGTTCAACTTTAATTCTCGCAAACTTTATTACCTCTCTACATCCGAGCACGAGTTTTTAAGGACATAAATTTAATATATATTTTTTATATAGTTTGAAGACTTTTGTGACATTTATATATCTTCATCTGTCAAATTAAAAAACGTCCGAAAATTCGCAGAACGACACTTTCTTTCGCTTTCATCAAGAAATACACGGTTTCTTACCGTCGTTGGTGCCAAGGTTCGCAACAGGCGCAATAGGCGATATCAACATCCGCGATGTGGAGACATTTTTATGCCTGTGTAAATCAAGCCCCTCCAAATATTGCGCGAAGGACGAGAAGGTGGTAGACGAGTGAACAGAAGGGTACCGGTGTCGCCGGCCATAAAGAATGATATAACTGCACGCGACACATGTCTTCCCGGCTGCGAAACACAGTCATATTGTCGTTACTGCAGCCTTTTTCCGTGCTCGAAATGAAGATTTGTTTCGGCGTCTTTTTCCTGGCTCCGTCATATATTCCTGCGTGGCTTTATCCGCGGTCGTCCTGATTTTATGGCCGCTAGATTTAAATCATCGCGCCCCCGCCTTTCCCTCGCCATTAGCCTGGGGAATAAAGCGACAGAGGAAATAGTAGCAGAATAATTTTCGATTATTTTCTTCTTTTTTTTTTAAGAGACAAAATTGTGGAAAAAAGAAGGGAAATTGCGCGCGGGAAATATTATTCCAATAATTTAGCTTGATTTTCCAATAAATACTCGCACGCGTTTAATAAAATTTTTTTTACAAAAATAAGTCTATATCTTCGCGAAAATAAGTCTATATCTTTTACGATTTCTGAATAGTACGTTAACCTTCGGCCTTTGACAATATTTTGAAGAATAAGAATTTCGGATATTCCGGGGAAAAAATTTTAACAATGAGACATTTTTGCAGGAAAGAAAAAATATATGCATGCGAGAGAGCCATTGATCGAGCTTGTTTGAGATTTTACAAGAAAAATCTCGTTATCGGTTAAGACGAACGTTATACATATGTTCAAGGAAAAACATCATTTTTTTCTGTTATACAAAGAGTAACAATACGTGACATTGATGTTTCCGACATTCTACTCCTCCGATTGATTTTGAAGTCACGTTGATGGTCGAATCACGTCGGATTGTCGAGTGCGATTGAAAAAGAGAAATCGAGAATTGACTTGGAGGTTTGTGACGGTCACTTTTGTGTGGCACTTTGAGTGTGCTATCCATTGTCATCTGCGCTTTCCATGTTCTCTCGTCGAAGCACCTTTAGACTTTTTGCGATAAAAAATGTTTCAGTTCGTTGACATCCTATCGCTGACTGTTAATGTAGTCGGAGGTTTTGCTCTACTTCGTAACCGTTCTTGAATTCATTTGCGAGAAAAAATATAAAACGTGAATGTGGGAAATACAGGCGTTAACGGTACGTTTTGTGTCGTTAGATTTGGGACAGTTTCTCAGCTGATTGGTGTCATGCTGGTACTAGTTCAGTAAAAAGCATTTGCAAACATGAGAGCAATAATATAAAAAAGTTATCTCTTGTATACAAAGATACAAGTTTACTTAATTCTTATATTCTTAATTCTTATATTACTTAATTCTTATATTCTTTAAAAACTCAATATAATAATTTTATTTCTTTTTTTATCATACTTTTTAATTTTATCTAGACATTTACCTTTATGTGATATTATTTGCAATGTTTAAGATTGCACGTAACGAGAAGTAAAAAATGCAATACATAAATATTATTCGTTGTAATTGTGAATAAATAATTATTTATTGTGTTATATTACATTATTATATTGTTTTATTTATTATATTATTATGACATTATTCATTTATATTGTTACTCTGATAAAATTGTTACGTCCCACCCTTCTCATATGAAAATCGATTTTTGCTCAATGCTCTCGCGTCTTCGAGAAAAGAATCCCGACTTTGACATTCAGCTACCGCGAAATCTCCTCCTCGTTATCAGCATCACGTTACGATATCCCCTCCCCTGTTATCCCCTCCTCAGGTTCTCTCAGACAGTCGCATTACGCTCCATCGCCGAAGCGCCAGGTTCCTCTCGCTCGCTCTCCCGAGGGATGCTGTAGTCGCCTTGGTGGGGACCTCGATGCGATAGGGGTTGCTCCGCCCGTGAACCAACCAGAGGTCCCGTTGGAGGTGACCCGCCACACCCCGTGTATCGTCCCTGGGATCCCGAGAGAACCCTCGTCGTGCCATCCTCTTCTCAACAGATTTTGGATCCTCTAGTTCGCCAAGGGCCAGCTGACACGGAGCAGCGCTCTTTCCGTTGTGTCCGTCTCTTCCCTACCTACCTATTACAGAGCCCGCTCTGGAAAGGCTCAGGCGCTACCCCCCCGGCGCGCGATCATATCTACCCCCTTGGAGGTAGACCCGGGGTACTCGAATCCCAGTCGCGACCGCGTTCTTAGTCGACCCGACCGATCGATCGCTCGATCATGAAAACATTCGGCCCGAATTCCCGCCGACCTCGTCGTTGGTCATTTTTCGTGATGTTGACGTGATCTCGTGAGAGGAAAACTTCTTGTGATGCTGATGTGCCGGGAGTGATCCGTATCCTCCAAAGTCTCTCCGAACCCAGAGTCATTTGGAGGATCCAGGATTTCGGATTCGAGGCGAGTCACGCCGATGAACGATCTGGATCTGTTCCGTTCTATCGTGGATTGCAAGATGAATAACGGTAAGTCGAGAAGCGATCAGGGCGGCTGATGGATATAATCGTCGACGGATCCATGATTGTGATAATCGCGTCGATTTATATCGTAGTGAAACGAGCTAATTGATAAGACGAAATCTTTGATATCCGGTGAGACAATCGAACGATCTTAATTCGACAGACGAATTAATCAACAAATAAATAATTCTTATCAAATTAAGATACACTCATGAAATCGAATGTGCTCTGCACCTACTTTTACATAGATAAATTACACGTATTAGCCTAATTTCATGAATACAGTTAAACTAAGTGAGATAGTTTAACGATTGGCCATTTGTCATCATCTACTTCTGCAAACAAGACGTTTACTTTATTAACATCAGCTTTCAAAGCACTGTTCGAGGCTGTTATCATGAACTCAGCTCCTATAAGTGTCGCCTTTGAGGCCAAGCATTCTCCCGTGCTCGATGCTCGTACAAACATCGAGCAAGGAAGCTTAACCGCAGACTGTCCGGAAGCCAGACTCCGGAGATTCGATCGTCTCGTCCAATTTGGCCTGGTTACCCCTTAGTAATTCCGTGACATGCTGATAGTGTTATCGACGTTCCACGATACTACTCCTGGCCGCAGAATCCCGTCGCTTTTCTAATTAACCTCTATCTGCGCCCCCTCTCTGGTCTTGATAGGGAGATCCGATATTGTCAGCGAGATTGCGTCTTTAATCGCGTTATCCGCAATCGGAGCTCTCGGATACGTCTCGCGACGCGACAAATTAAACGCGCGTCGCCCGTTTCTCCAAAGGATCCTCGTATCGCCAGGATGTCCTGTGCGGTCAGAACAACGTGGTCTGTACGCGCGGTGCAATCACTCCTTCCGACATCTCCATAGTCGCCAATTTGCTTAATTATCTTTTCCGGAAGTCCACGCGCGTTTGCGTCTCCTGGACAAGTTCTACTTTGCTGGATATTCGAGATGCATTACTCCGGATTTTTTTTTAAGAGTATTTTTATTACCTCTAGGTCTTAACTCTCTTGTATCGGGTTTAATAGTAACGTTGAATAAAGAATTAATTATGATGATAAAAGAAGAAAAATTGCTTTAATATTGTCGAACGTCTCTACTCGAGTTGAAAATTTTCAACCTTCATTTTTTCCCATATTTATAAATTCTAGATTCTAAACTTTGATAGTAAATAGTATTTGAAATGCAATTTTTAAACAATTTTTCTTAGAGTAGTTTAGCAAAACTATGGATTAAATACACAGAGAAAAATGTATACTGTATTCAAGTAAATATTATTTATTTTAAGTATATCATAAATTTGTATATCCGCAGATAAGTCATAAGTCATAAGCATCATAAGTTTACCACAAGCATTAAATTTAATTGAATATATTCTGAATTTTAGTAAGTGCAGTATTTTAGTCAAGAATATTAAATTAAAACAAAAATTTGGTTTGCTTACTACAAGAATTGACGTAAAGTAAGTTTGATTTTTCTTTGATACAACTTTACAATATTCTTGAAGAGAAAATAAATTCTTCTTTTGAGTACATGATAATGAGATTTTCTAACACTTGTGATGAGTATATATATTTTAAGATTATTATCAAGAATATATTTTTTGTTGAAGAAAACTATTACTTAAAAAAAAATAAACTGAATAATCGCTTTTCTTGGCAGTAGAATGATATTTTTCTCTGTGTAGTTTCGAAAGGAAATGATCTGCTAAAATCAAGGATTAAAAATTGCGATCGAAATTTTGCTCAAATTGCAAAATTTTTGCTCAATTTGCAAAAATTATTTTCTTTTTTGAAATATACGCAAATCGAAATTTTTCTGCTACTTCGCTGTATCTCTAGGCTTTCCATTTAGTCAAGATTCACTTGACAATATTTTAACGCGCGCTTAATTTGTCTACTTGACGATTGATTAATCCATCATTCGCCCAATCGTTATTTATTAAACCTTTCGATCGCGAAATGTCAATCGTCTATACATCCGGCGCGTGCAATTCTAGCAGGAGGCAATCGATGGACGAGTGAATCACACGCGCATCAATCATTGATCGTACAATAGACCCGTGCGATACAAACGAGTCATTTGCTTTGTAACTCGCTAAATATGTATTATTATTTTAAATAGCATGATGCAATTGATAGACTATCTTTCATCAGCCAATAATATTGTAATAATTATTTATTGTAATCTTTATGTAAAATGATGCATATGGCATTCTTACTCGGTAATAAAATTCTCTCTCTCTCTCTTTCTTGATAAATCAAGAAAAATTATTTCTTGATTTATTATGACGAATATACATTTAAAACAGAGATTGACGTTTTATTGTGCCTCTCACGATTAAATCTATTATGGATAATTGAGCAGAGAAATTTCTCGCGCGATCGATACTAAAAAGAGAGAGACAGAGAGAGAAATTCTTCCCACGATTAATTTGCGTCGGATACACTAAGCGCGTTTTACTAGAGCGGCACTTTGCTCTAATCATCCCTAGAGCCTCTTGAGCCGCTATCATCGCGGATAATGTCACGCATGGCTCAACAAGTATACTCATACTTCTCTGTCAAGGGAGAGAAAATACACTCCCGGCACTTGTATCCCACAGAAGTCAAAGACCCCTGGGCTTTCGAGGGTTTCCCAAATATTGTTGTTGTATCATATCGACTCTAGCGGCGCGAGAGGATCTGGAGTGCGTATCCGACGTACCCTCGCGCGATCAAGTCTCTTCTTTACGATCATCTCCGTCCGCGAGCGAATGTCTCCGTCGAATCGTGTTTACTCTGGTCGGATTTAGATAGAAATTTGGGATAACAGTACCATGCTACGTCTCTGTAATTGTTTCGAGATTTATTGTTACTCGATCTTTCCTTTTATTTAAATTATATGTAACGTATAATGTATAAATCCTGTTATAAAGACAATTTAACACAAGTATAATGTTAGAAGAAATCGTTAATTCCCAGAGATTTTTATTACAGAAAAATTCTCTAAAATAATTATGACAATTAAATATTGACAATATTGACATTTTATGGTAATAAAATGTTGACAATTCTATTGGTATCACTTAACTTTTTATTTTTATATCATTCTCGTTACATAACTGTGATGTAATTATTCGCATAATAGTTTGAATAGAATAATTTTCTATTTTGGGAATCAGAGTATATCAGATAACTATCTCTTAACAATTCATTATATTTCTTTCCATTAGTTATGGCGCATCGCTATCGCCACTCGTAGACATCCTGTCTCTTTGAGCTTCGTGTCGCCGAGCATGCCTTGCAGGATCATCATTTTCTTTTACGACTCACCCGAGTCGACGTAAATCGACGGGGATCCTTAAGTCTTTGTTTACTCTCTCGATTAGAATGGAATTGAAGCCGGCATCGTAAAATTGATATTTTTAACGTTTTATCGCTTTATATATGAACTCCCTACAAAGTTCACCCTTGTTGAAGAAATGTCTTTGGTCTCTTCTTTTTATCACTTCGATTAAATATGTAAGAGAAAGAACGAATTAATTTGAATTAGTGCGAAATTAATCGTGAGAAAATTTTGATAGTAAAATTATAACCTTCTCTTTGTTCTTCTTTCCCTTTGTCTCTCCTCGACAATTTATCTACCTATTCAATACACCTACCAGCTCGTCGCTGAGACGATCATTTGCTTAGTCGCCGATTCACACGAGACTTTTGCTATTTGCAGAGGACTCTCAATCTTCGCAGGCGTAAAGCACACAGTTTGTTTTTAGATAGCTGATACACCGCGCGGATATCTTTCGATTCGAAGATAAGACGGGCCATTAAAAAAGGGCGAATTGTACAAACAAAACCAGATTCATGCGATGCCTCTTTATCGCTTCGAAAAGCATGATATTTAAAATAATTGCCGTAATAAAAATCGACAATGGACGATTGATGCGAGGAATATAGAGAGAATTTAATTGAATTTAAAATATGACAGATTTTTATCAACAACTTGTCTCTTTAATTACATTCGTACATCTCTGAATTGGACGATAATCGCAATTTAAATTATTTGACGATGCAAATGTTTCGCGTTAGCTGACGTCGATGCATCAAGAACAGCCGACAAGAGGACAATAAAATTCTTATCGCAGCAAACATCCTCGGCTTGGGTGTCACTACATGCGGCAGCTGCGTCGAAGAAACGTGCCGCAGATAGCTATGCCAATTGGCACTTGTCCTTGTGTGTCTAGGATTTCGTCAAGTTATAAGAGAGCGAGAAAGAGAGAGAGAGAGAGAACGAATTTATTGCACCTCTCCTGTGAAACCATTCATGATTTTCCGACCTTCATTGAGAGCAAAGTTTACACGAAGCCACGACCTTTCTCGCAACAAAACGCTCGTGTACTTGGGTTTAATATCACGAACCGCGACTTTATCGCGGTAACACAACGCGAGTTGCCGCTTTCTTAGAAATGACCAATCAATACGTCACGTTCCGGAAAATCGTCCCTCATCACCGTTCCACGTGTAGATTCTTCTAGTAAAAATAGAACTTTCGCAAATGGTGCATTATATGTTATTAAATACGCATTACTAAATAAATGTTTAAAGTGCAACTAACCTCCTCCAAATAATCGATACGTGAAAGGAGATAAATACGAGTTATAGTCATCAAACGCTAATTAATAAAACAAATTATTAATAAAACCAACTAATAAAAACGTTATTCATCTTAAATGTTGATAGAAACTATTACTTAATTTAATTTTTCTATTTTTAGTCTCAAAGATTGAATATCGAACTGAAAAATATGAAAAGAATGAAATAAATTTGCAATATTCCTTTATGAAAATTTGCAAATTAATTCTTTGTCTCGTACATTTATTCAAGACTCATCGATTACATTGAGAATCTCGATATTCTTTCCTCCTAGGAAGCAGCGACGAGGGAGAGTTGACATCGGGCGCGACAGGCGGGGGTGGCAGCAACGAGAGCGCAGAAATGGAGGAGAACGGATCGACTCGCACGAGCAGCAACAGCAACAATAACAATCCGGTTTACAGAGATCCGAGAACCCTTCAGGCGCACGAAGTGTCGCAGGATTACAATCAGCAATCGAGGACCGCTTATCAACAGCGCGGTTACTCGCCAGGGATGGACCGACAACGTAATTACGAGAAGGAACATCAATCGTTGACATCTTCCAGAGAGGAGGAGAGAAAGTTGTCCTGGGACTATAGCGAGAAGAACGCGCGGAAGGAATATTCGAGATCGCGGGACCACAGCAACGAGTACCGTGAGTCTTGCAGTTTTCCGAACATGCGAAATGTCTTTCCGGTCTCGGCTCGAGTCGTACGCGAAAAGAACTGTTCAAAATTTTCCGATCTTTTAGATATTTTTTATCCAAATTCCAAGTAAAATTACAGAATTTTTAAAGATGAAATTTTTTAAAATAAGTTATTGTTATTTGCGTTTTTTAAAATATTTTCGGGGTTACTCAAATCTTACGCGATGGAAAAAAATTTCTCAAAATTTTCTGATTTTTTCAAAGTAAATTGTTTTTATTTTGTGCGTTTTTTTAAATTTTCTACTCAAGCGATCAAAAAGGAAAGAAATAATTAAGAGTAATTTAAATTTGATAATTGTTAGATTTAAAACAGTAACAAAAAGAGCTGAATGGATTTTATAAAGAAATATTTTTGCATTTTGCATAACATTCCTATTTTTTAGTCATCAAGAATTACACTAAAAACTGTATAATATATATTCAATATTTATATTTTGAAAATATAAACTAGATGTTACATATTTATGATATATTTTAAATACATTATTCAATATTCTCATGAGCATATTTTAAATATTTAACTGCTGAATAAAATACACCTTTTCTAGCTTTAATATCAATTTATTAATCATAAACTCAATTTGAATAAGAGCAATAATATTATATAATCTAAATACTAAAGAAGAAAAATATAATACACGCGAATAAAACAAATGATTTAAAAAAATCTCAGAATAAAAACAATAAAATAAAATCAATAAAATTTCTCAATAAAATTCCATAAGATTCGCTGACTTTTCAGAATAAAAAAAATCCCTGAGAATTTTAGACTTTTCCCGAAATAAAAATTTTGTCTGTTCTACTCTTTATTTTTTTTAATGCGTTATATATTAAAAAAATATTTAAAATTTGTCAAAATTACGCATCCCAGTATTTATATTTTTTAATATAATCAGCTTCTATTTTCTGAATTTACAATTTTTGACTATAATTTTATCGATTCTTAATATAAATATACCGATAAACACATTATAACGTTTATCTGCGTAGAGGACATGAAGCAGGAGATAAAGCAGGAGATGAAGCAGGAATCTAAAGATCACTCGAGTCGCGAATGGGTGTCACCGATTCCGGAGGTCGAGGTCGGTGGCTCGGCACCGGGTGGCCCGTATGTTCGCGCACGCAAAGACATCCCCCGCGGCGCGAGATTCGGCCCGTACCTCGGCAAATGGGCAGGCGAGCCCTTCAACCCCCGTTACGCGTGGGAGGTAAGTCGCATACTACAACTTTCGCAGTCTATACAATTGGTATATACATATATCTGTGTGTGTATGTGTGTTTATCGTTTTCGCACCCGCTTTCGAATTCTCGAGCAGAGGCAGTCGAGGCGTAAATCGTGAAGCGAATAGGTCGGTGCTCCATCAGTTCAAACTGACCTTTTGAAGCGAAAGATTTGCAGTTTGCAGCGATCCCAATGTTGCGACATAGTCAAACTTTCGCTACTTTTTATCTAAGCCAATCAACGCAGTATTTTTTTTTCAATGCCTATCTATTCCAAGAGCAAAAGCTCATGTTATTCGGAAAAAAACTAAACAGTTTTGCAAAAAGAAATCTATTTTGGAAATGTAGCATTTTATATTTCCTGCTATATATGATTAATGTAACATATTTTTTTTTATTTTGATAAGATGTGTAAATAAATATATAGGAGAATATTAAATTCCAGGAGAATATTAAATTCCATAGAGCTAGTTTCCTCATATTTGATTTTTCTCATCAATATTACGTTTATTACGTATTATTATAATATTACGTATTATTATACGTTTGTACAGATTTTTTTCTTTCGCGAAGATTCACGAATCTCATCCGACATTATCTCGATTCTAGATTGTCGTCGAACCGTTTGAAAGATGATCGATCTGTTTATGGTTGGAGTTCGACGCAGGAATGTTTCATCCCGCATCCGAGCCCGATGTCAGTGGGTCTCTTCTATCCTCTACTGCTATAATCCCGGGTATTATCCGGCAGATGCCGGCAACGGTAAAGGGAAGGGAAGGGAGGGGAAACAGAGAGCAGATAGACAGAGTCGTCTTCGACAGCAGCCACCTGGCCGATTCGTTCGCCAAAGGTGTCATCCACGTTGACAGATCTGTCAACTGGATCATCTCGGACAGTCTTTTTCGCTTTCACTTCTGCCGACAATTTTTCGATTCCGAAATTCGAATGGAATTCGTTGAAGTGTGTGCATGTGTGTGCGTACCTTCACTGGGTCGCACATTCCCAATCAACCGTAAAATCGGAGTTCGAAGTCAGAAGATTGGAAAAGTCAGCTTGTTCAAGTCTTGGATGGATAATAATTCGTGCGTGATAAGCGCTTATCTTCAATTTTTTGCAATTCTCGATATAATGTAGGTTTTAGAGACCTGCCACGACGTGTTACGCGCGTCAGAAGAGATTTCCAAGTTTGGACAGTAGGAAACTGATCGCGTACTGGTCCAGGGAGAGGAAGGGGGGGAGGGGATGTGATAGATATGATAGCGCGGCTACGTTAGCGCATGTCGCACTGACAAAATGTAAATGGCGCCATCCATCTAACTGCCGACAAAAAGGCAGCCGGGGCCAACTGTCGGAGTGGCGATTACAGGATCGATTAAAGCCAAACTACCCCTTCGTTTCGTCGGGCCGATCTATCAACCCCACGCGCATAAGCGTGCGAGAGGGAAAACATCGCGAGAGAAAGAGAGAGAGGGTCGACCGCGATTTCTCACGTCGATCCATGCTTATTGCTCTAAAGCCGCGCAGGCTGAAGGAAAGTTTTCGAAATCATCGAGATCATTTTATTTTTTTTAGGGTTTTTAAAGGAGGTTTTTAAAGGAGGTTTTTAATATATATTCTACGTTAAATCGGATCTGACGTAACGACTATTATAAATATCGGAGTAAAATGAATTTTATCGCGATATGTAAAATTTAATTGTGAGTTTTATATGATATGTGAAATATGAAAGGCTCTCTTTAGAATTTTCAAATACAAAAATATTGAAATCATAACGACGAAGGATACCCTGCGATATCAAATTTCCATGACAATATACGAATTCTCGAAACCTCGCGAACCTTTTCCGGAATCCGATGAAGCAAAAAAGCTCCCTTTCGTTCGATTCACACGTTAGGATTCCCCGATCCTAATCCTTTTCTCATATCCTTCGGGAAACGCACTAAAGTTTTCGCGATGCGTGATCGACAGGGGGGAAAATAAGAACCACGAAACCGAAATTCGCCCCAAATTTTGGCGTTTATCCACTCCATACCGAAATTTCCACGCGAGAGATCGGAAAGTTTTCATGGGATTATCAAACTTGGGGTAAGATTGCTCCAAATCAATTTTCCGGTCAATCTATTAATGTTGTTTTTCTTCAATAATAAATAAATTAAATCAATTTAATTTTACTAATGGTTTAATTTTACTAATAAAATATATTATCAAGACTATCGCAATTATGGTATATTTCAAGAAATTTATCATTATTTTTTATCAATTTTGAAAATGTATGAGATAATTTTATACATATTTTATAATTTTATATTATATTTATATATATGTGTGTAATATATATATATATATATATATATATATATATAAAATATATATTTTAAATATAAAAGTTTTTACATAATTTTATACTCGCAATACTATAATAAAATAAAATAAAAATAAATAAATGTTTAATCTACGGAAAGAATATTTTGTTACTTGTCAGGTAAAAAATTGTGAAAAATTTGCGGTACATACACAGAGAGAGAGAGAGAGAGAGAGAGAGAGAGAGAGAGAAAAAGAGAGAGAGAGAGAGAGAAGTGAGAGAGAAAGAGAGTTGTCTTTGCAAAGGACTTGGATTATTGCCGGGACTCGAATTCGCGGAAAGTTTAGATGTATCACTATTACATCACCTGCCGTGAGATTCCTGCCTCGTTTTCCGAATCTCTCGAAAAAAAAGGGTGAGACAAAATACAAGAGAAAGGAAAAAAGAAAATAGGAAAGAGAGAAGGACAAGAGGGGGGGAGGAGAAAAGGACCCTCTCTTCTCTCTCTCTCTCTCTCTCTCTCTCTCTCTCTCTCTCCTCGATGTATATCCTGTTCGGTGACGCGTGATCCGCAGGACGACCGACCTGCGGCGTGCCTGCGTGGCGACTAAACCAATCTACGGCTTAAGCTCACTCGGCCGAGAGACCCCTCGCGTGAGGGTTCGCGCGCTCCAATTTGCCGAATGATTTCGAGAACCCGAAAGTTAAATGATCAACCGAGAGTTGCGTTTATTGCGCGACGACCGGAGTGTTTCGGCGGACACATTGAAAAATGATTCCTCATATTGCTCGAATAATGTGTAAGGATCCGTGTTTTCTCCCAATAACGCGATACGTTATATAAGTTGCAGCACAAAAAATCAATACATTTAAATATGTATTAAATATATAAATGTCTTGTACGCACTTGTTTGTGAATTTTACTATTTTTAGAATTTATTTTTATTTACATGTATTTTTTATATATTATACATAATATTTTATATATTAAATGCGAGTTATATTATTATGTGGTTTTAAGCCATGATTAATAATAATAAGATTATAGAATTATAAAATAATGAGAAAATATTATTAAAGTTAAAATTTTAAAGATTAAATATTTTTCTGTTATTTTTTCAAAAAATATATATTACTCGAAGAATAAATTTTTCGTATTAACTTGAAATGTATAAATTTGTGAACGTTTGAATCTTTTTTCCTCTCTTGCTCGAGAAAATCATTTATAGGAAACGTCGCACTTACGTCTACGAGGTTTCCTCTATTCTTTTGGATATTTGCGTATGTTCTTCGGTATTTTCCCTCTCACTTTTCCTCGTCTTTCATATCGAGATCAGGCGTTTTTTTTCCACGTGATTGCCAGTAACCCCTCTCGAGGCCTCTTAACTTGGATTGAAGACCGTTCGCCTTTCGGAGCGACCACGTGGGAGAAAAGGAGGACCAAAGTGCTGCTTGTTTTTCATATTGAAACGACCGCACGCGCCTCGTCGGAGCACTTTTTCGTCAAATCGGTCGGAAAACCTCGCTATTACCGACATATGCAGCTGACAAATTATATTGATGATGATTCTCGACGAGAAACACGTGCCATCGTCAATCGCAAGGCTTCCGTTTCTTATCATTGCAATATGTGACGTTGTCATATCGATATGTCAAACTTATTGGGAGATCCAAACATTATATTCAGGCTTCTACTTACTCAGAATTAGAAAGAATTATCAAGAATGTTATCAATACTTTTTTACACTCGGTATAATTATTTCACTAACATTCCACGTTTCCTATCGAAATGCATCAGTTTGTTCAGTATTGAAAATGTGGATTTCATTGACGGGATTTCTCAAGAACTGCGAGCTGGGCAGGGATGCAAGGATATCGTATGGTCGATGTTATTAAATCGCGGTCCATCCTGAAGTAGGATTTTAGACAATTCGCGCGTCTACCGTTTTGGACTTACAATAGGGCACATCGGTGCCTATTATCCACAAGACATTGTCCATGCGAACTGGTCTTTAGGGCGTTACTGGAGGTCGAGCCCCGGAAGTGATTCGACAATGAGGTATGCTAGAATCTTTCTTTCTCTCTCTCTTTCTCCTTCCATCTCCTTTCCCTTCCTTCACTTTCTCCTCGATGGCCGAGCCTCGTTCTTATTAACTCCCTTAGCGCAACCTAAATGCAACGTGATCATTTCTCCTGCTGCATCCATAGAGTTTGGCATTTCAAATCGATACCCGAATGGCCAGTTCTCAAGGCGTAGGGTTACGATCCGCCTTGCGATTTCCCGTATTTGAATTTGAAATAGGAGAAGGAAGCATCGCGCGAATATATATATAGAGAGAAATAGAAGGAGAAAACGCACAGGATTCGTAGCTGAAATCGAAGAGAGAAGGAAGAAAATGGCAAGAAACAAGTGACAATCAGTGATGTAGGGATCGCCGGTATTGTCCGAGCTGTCACGCGTCTGACGCGCCAGGATATCAAAAGATCCCCGTCGCGGTCATCTATGTGAATATATATGTATATACCTACTGTTTATATCAAGGAACGTAAAACAGCCATGTAAGCCATAGTCGCGGCACCCCGTGAGTCTCGCATGTACTAGTTTAGGCATTAATTTAATTTCACGAGGTAATATTGCAACGTTTTTTCTGCGGTTGATTACCTGGACTCGGGACTTTTAGAGTTCTCCGGATAAGAGAAAGTAAGATTATGGAGAATTCCCGCTACACTTTCGCATAAAACGTGTTCGCGCGAGGCAAGAAAAAATAGAAATACATTTTTTTTCCATGAAACGTAAAGTGCGTTCGCAATCTTTCGCATTACGGTCCTGAAGTTGACCTACGAGTGTTGCGAGAAAACCTGCAACGATGCGATGTGCGTGAGACGTGTTGCTCGAAGTGGCCGAGTGACTCTTGCGGAATATAATGTAACAGACGGCGAAAAAGTTTTTCTACAAAAGCGGTGGCGAAGAAGAGAGCGTGCACCGAGAGAGAACAACGCATGGCGCATACGTTATTTTTTGGCAAGGGCGCGGATGCAAGGGCGCGACCAAGCTAACTAGCCCTTTTCTCGAGGATCGGGTTTTTGATTGACGGGTTTCGCCAGGTCCCGCGAAAGCACCTTCCCGCATTATGTTAATAGAGATATGATACACCTTTGTTGCGACCCGTGCCGTTAAAGCGCGTATTTTGACATTTAAATTTACTCGCCTTCAACTCGCGAACGAATCTTCTCGCTCTTATCGTTTTTTTTTTCACCAAGCCTCCTCGAGACACAAACTGTGACATTTTAATTCTGCTTTTTGTACAATTATAATGTTTGTGCTTGCCCTTTTATAAAATAGTCCTACACTGAGAAAAAATCTGGTTGCACACACACATTAATTAGAATTCTGGTAGATTCAACCAGTATGTCTGTTGGAAAATGAACGAACCAGAATTCTTGTAGGAATTACCAGATGAATCTGATTAATTTCTTTCTGTTAAATTTATCAAATTTTCTGGTTAATAATACTAAATTTACCAACACCAAGTCGTCTAAAATTTTTTCCATCTAATCTCAAAAGTCTGTTTAATATTCTGAATTCCAACACGATTATTGCATAAATTCAATCCAGATTATTGAATAAATTATTTTAAGTTCAGTTTGTTAGAAATTAAACTGATAAACAGCGATGCAAGAAGAGGATGCAGCTCAAACACACACAATCAGAGAGCCAGCGTCCTCTTTCTGGCACTACTGTTCGTAAGAGAAAAAAAATATACTTTGGATTTAATGTTAATACTAGTTCTCTATATACATTTTATGGCAAATATTGAATACGAGCTAAGTTAAGAGTGGCTCGCTGCCTAGCGGCAAGCAAAGAAATTAATGTAACAAGAAATTTTATAGATCTAATCAGAAAATACTAACCAAATCCTTATAATAAAATCTATTAAACGTTCTAGTTATAAAAAATCGAGTCTTATCATGATAACTAGAAATTCTTGTTTGATTTAACCAAAATGCCTTCAATCATATACGTCTTGTTGATACAATCAAACGATTTTTCTCAATGTAGCGACAAGATTTAATCTTTACTAAAGGATTCACTAGGATAACGTTTTTTTTTATATAAATATAACGTGACTTGACATCTCATTTATGCACAGTAATTTTATCGATATTTTCACGTTAATTGAAATGGCGTTCTTCGGCAAAATCGTTTATGAGCGCGAACACATTAAGAGGCCATATGAGACTCCGCTGAGGCTTAACTCTCTTCTCTCTCTCTGTGCCAATTCAACTGTAAGTCCAATTCACCGCTTTGCGCCCTGTCGCACCCTCGATTCTTCCTCCTGGGGTAGCAGCATAGGGTGATAAATCTCGTCTGCTCGTTACCCCGCTATCTGTCGATAATAGACATAACCGACACGTGTTGCCCGGTCGTCAGGCTGACCTCGGTATCCCGTATGAAGGAGAATCATCGAGCCGTCGGGATCATCGGCGTTGAAGGCTCCCATGGCATCCTCTTCATATCCCTTCGATCCATCCCTGCTGGATGATTGATTCTACAATCTTATTGTCTTCAACACTGATCAACTCTGGATTGAAATATTATATTCCCATCTCTTCGATACTAAAATAAAATACTAATTTTATCAATAAACATGTCGCATAGGATTCACATTCCTTCCTATGAGACTATCAATCGTGTTTAAAATTAATTAAGTTCATCACGCCCAGAGTATGATTTATACCAGGTTTTTGAATTTTAAGTAATTCAATTGTTGTTAGATATCTATTAGCTTGAAAAATTTAAAAGTAATTACTATTTCTAACATACTGTTTCTAACTAATTAATTTACTTGTATGTATAATAAATTTGTATGTACAAAAAAAATAAAGAAAAAGCAACATGTTTGTGTCCTTCTTTGTGTAAAGCTGTAATATTAAATTCTTTTGCACTTTGGAAACGCAGCAGACAGTGCAATTCGCCTTTCTCATAGTCACCGTTTCGTCGTAATGGTTAGGGTGAGTTGATGGGGTTTGATGGTGATACAGGATAAAGCCTCGGCGTGTGTAGGAAGCCGTTCTTCGTCTTCCCAGGCGTGGACTTAATTGAACTTGTTCGCCGAGAAGTCGGGCAAGTGCTCTCCCGGTTATAATTTACGCGAAACAATCGTCGCCTTTGATGTGCCGACGATTGTCGCTAGATGATATATATATATATATATATATATATATATATATATATATATTTGCAAGAACGGTTACTTCGATGAGCTTGGACAAAGAAGTTTTTGTGCAATCGTGCGTATTCCAAGACGAATTTAAGAATTGAATAAGCAATAGCTTCTAATAGTCTTCGTGCGGCCAATTAATTGTTTTGTAGTCGCAGAAATAAAATCAAGTAAAAAAGAATTCTTACTCGAATAGCTTTTCTGTAAAAGAGAAAGAGAGAGAAAGAGAGAAAAGTGAGCTTTTAATTTATTAGTAAATTAAATAGATTTTAAAACAACTTTTATAGTCCTTAATTTTCATTTTTTTAATCTAATAAATTTTTTGTCTTTTTTCAATAAAATAAAAAAATAGAGGATACATTGAAAGTTGTAAAATTACATATACAGAGTGAGTCAAATAAATTGTTACAGCTTAATATATATTTAATATATATTTGAATATATATATATTTGATATTAATATATATTTGAAACTAGATGGATTTTAATGTTCTTGGATTCGATTTGATGTGCTTTTTCACTTATTTTCATTTTTTGCAACTGCTCCCTCGTGTGAAGTGTAGGGGACCAAACTCCATTTTGTTTAAATGGCATCTAAAAAATTAGGGGACAGTTTTTTAATAAATTTAAAAATGCAATATTGGTTAGATCGTCTTTTTCACATATGATAATAAAATTCTAGCGAGCATTTGTGTGAGATTTGATTTGAATTCACCGACTTGAAGAAAATTTTGCAACAAAACTAATTAGTTGCCCACAATAATCAATAAATTTTGCATGTAATTACTTTTAAAAATTACTCATTTCTTATTTTTTGCATGTTCAAAAGTTTTTTGTCATCAATTAAAAGAAATATTAAATGCAAATATTTTCTTCAATTAAAAGAGAGATATAAAAAATCAAATATTTTATAATTTGCAATAATTCCAATTTTAAAAACTACTTATCTATTTATATTAATTAATGACTTTTCGTTGCTATTCTATCTTTAATTATATCCTTAAATGATGTATTTCGGTTATATTTTTCTCTTTAAATTTATACAATATAAAGCGAAACATCAATTTTTTCGTGCACGTCACTTGGAGAGCAATTTCTCGCTATTCATCCCCTTCTATTGCGTTCGCGCGAATCTACCGGTGTTTAAAATGTAAACCCAATTTAACCCATGAATCGATGACCAATCAATGGTAATTGTTGTGTCGCGAGAGAGGAAAAAAAGACTTATTCGGCAGCGATACTTTGAAATAAAGCCTGGTATGTTTGATCAGACCAATGACCCTCGCGCGAACCATTGAAATTACGCTGAGAGTACAGCCAGCAGCGCTGATTGGATCTTTCCTACAACTCAAAGTTACATAGGCATCGAAATGATATTGTTGCGACGACCAACGACGATTGAATTCAATTTTTCGTAATGTGACGAGAAAGAAAATTTCCATTCACCTCACTTTATCGTCCTTAGAAAAAAGAGAATTATCAAAGAGAATCATCAATCAGAAAAGTCGATGTCGCGCATTTAAATAATAGAGAGATTCGCGGAATGCATGCCAATCTCCCGGTGAATTTTCACACGTCCACTTAGGTCGAGATTGTCGGGCAGCTTCAGGGTTTGACAGATTGTGCTCATGCGAGCGTGCGGGTCTCCGCCACAATGACCGAGCTAATCTGGGAGGTAGCCCAAGTTCAATATACACACAGGAATACACTGCTTCTCGGAGGTTGCTTTCCGTGTGTGCTTGCGACTATTGCCCTGCATAAATCACGGGCCGCCTCCGGCTAGCCCGAAGCTTCGTGAATCGCAGCATCGACTTAATTGTCCCGTGAGCTGCGCAAAGGATGAAGGATCCACGGAATGTATATTTAGCAATCCCAACGCAGAAATTGATTTTGACCTTCGGTTAACCCTGACCTCCGCGTGTTTATTTCTTACGCTTATACGTAAATCCCAGCAAACATCAAATAACAGTTATATAACTGTTAGTTATAATTTCCCACTCGACAATATAACTGTTACATGTTATGTAACAGTTATATTGTCGAGTGGGAAATTACAACTAACAATTATATAAATGTTACTTGGTGTTTGCTGGGATAGATCTGAAATTCAAGAAATTTATTTATAATTTTGTGTCCCACGTCTTCTAATATATATGTGTATTTTAAGATACGTTTTGTAGGTATGTGTACTTTGTATTTCCTTAAATATTTTCTGTTTATGAGATGAAATTATAGAATATTTTAGTGCAAATAAATTATCTAAAACGGGGTTAAGCGGATTAAATGATTACAATACAAATGTAATTGTCAGAAATTCATTGCGGTGTTAATAAATTAGTGAGATACTAAAGTAACTGAACGTAAAATTACATAAATGATAAAATTGGAGTATCGAGAGAATTTTATACAATATATAGAATTTTATATTATAAATTTAAAAAATAACGATATTTTTCAATTTTTAAAGTAAACATAATTTTTTTATGTTTAATATTTGATCATTTTTTCCAGTTGGTTTGTATAATTTTACTATCATTTTGAAATCTTATTATATTTTACTATAGAAAAGAAATTAGAATTGAGAATGAGAAAAAGAAATATATAACTACATCGAATTTGTTTAAAATCAAAGATCACCATCATTCTTTATTGAGAATTACGGAAACTTTTACCTGTTCTATCTGTTTTAGATTATCTAAAAGACAGATTTAAGTAGATCAAACTAAGAATAAAAACTTGCAAGTTTAAATAGAAATATTTTAATCGAATATATTGTTTTGCAAGATAATTATATTGAAAAAATAATAATATTGAAAATTAATTTAATAATACTAAAAATTAATACTAAAAAATAATACTAAAAATTGAAAACTGAAAATATTAAACTACTATACGGGCCGTTACGTACACGAATCATCATAGAATTGCTATTTTTTAATAAAAATTCACAAGCATCTGCGTAACATAACATACAATTTTATACAACATATATAGTTTTAAAAAATGACAATATTTTTTAATTATTAAAATAAACATAACGTATAATTTTAAGAGATCTAGCATTTAGTAATTTTTTTGGAAAATGTAGTTTTGTATAATTTTACTATCATTTTAAAATCTTATTATTACTTATTTTATTTTATTATTATTTCTATTATTATCTATTTTACTATGAAAAAGACATTGGAATTGAGAATAATAAATAATAATAAGAAAAAGAAATATACATTAATTTTGTTAAAAGTAAAGATCATCATCATTCTTTGTTGTGAGTTTCAGCAGGCGGAAACTTGTTTTGTAGGGGCGGGCCGCGGATCGTCGAGTTTTGCTAAATTTTCTGGCGGGTCGGACTCTCTAATGATCGATCATATAAGAGGCTGGCAGTGACGCGGCTCGGATATAATTTATACCGTTAGATACGTCGAGGGTAGCTTCCCTTAGAAGTCGTACTGCAGAGAAGGCGAGCGTGTGTATCGGGGGTGGCATCTGCTGCGTGTTAGACACGGGTCGGAGGGCACCGCTTGCTCTGTCATTACTTGCATTACTTTCCCGCCGCGAGTCAAGTGGGTCAAGTAGAGAAATGAGTAAAGGAACATGCGATCGAGGAGAAATTGTCGGTGGCGAGCAGACGTTGACGTTTAAACGGCTGGAATTATTTGAGATTATTTGAAAGGGTAATCTTGGAATAAAGAGATTAGAAACCCCTTCAAATTATTATTATGTAAATAATTATTATATAAATCTTATTTCGTATAATACTACTTTCGTTAATTGCAGTAAAATCCAATTGCGTGTGTGTATTATAATTAATTATATTTGTATTATTTAAGAATTATATTTCTAAAAAAATCTATTTTTATTTATTATTTAAAATATTTAAATAAATTATGATTTTAAAAATATTGCTTTATCAGAAATGTCATCGGACATGGAAATACTTTTTGCTTATTTTTTTTAATAAATTAATAAATTATTATACGTTTCTAATATTTAATTACTAATGCGCGCATGATTCATTCATTTATTATATATAAAATTGTATTCATTTATTATAAAGTTATATATTCATTCGGATTTTTCATTAAATTTATATATATACATATTATTTTAACATATATATTTGCATCAATTCATTCTCTTTTCTTATTTTTTTCGTTTTTCTCTTTTCTTATTTTTTTCGTTTCTGGCTATTTTGTCTAGTTATTTTACAGTCTATAATAATTTATATGGCGCTCTTATAAATAAAAAAAATTAATTATCTTTAAATTAAACATTAAATAAATTCATAAATTAAAAGATTTGACAATCATATGTTAATATCTTTAATAAGCTTTAATGAAACTTTATATCTGCATATTTTTTTCGTCTATAATATATATATATGTATATATATATATATATATATATATATATATATATATATTACATATTGTATACAAAATTACAATGCACATTTGTAATTTTCTTCTCAGATATGTATTATTAATCATAAATCCATAAAATATCCTCGCAAGCTTGAATCATTGAATCATTCTAGATTATAAAGAGTCAATTTATCCAACTGTTGCTTTTTTGCGAAAATGTAATTCTTTAAGTAACGCGTCATTCATTTGAGACGCTGATATATACGAGATGATGTAATTATTCGAACGTATGTCGCGAAATAGTACAATTTCACAGTCGAAACACATCGTGAAGGCGACGAATGCTACTATATCAACGAATTCTAATCGGGCCAGAACGAATCATTGATGCAATTAACACGTGATCTCGCCGGAGAGAATTCGAAATAATTGTCGTTGATTCCATGAAAGGAGTTTGCTCGTCGCAGCCGTTTTCATCAGACTTTGGATCAGACTTTGTTACGCGAAAATCGCACCAGCTGAAGAGAAGGGGGATGCAGAGATGCAATTCCTCGGGATTAATCAAGCGTTAATTAAGACTAGCGACTGCCTCTCGGGCTCCTCTCTCTCTCTCTCTTTCTCTTGCTCCTCGTCTAGTAGAAATTAAGCAAAGATGTCGCCGCGCCTAATGTCTCGCTCGGTCGTAAGGATCGCGCCGACGCTACGTGATGCCTGAACTCGTAAACAACTCCATTATTTAGGGGATGATAATTGACCGTTTCGCTCAGCCCTCCTACCCCCGTCGCGCCAACTCGATGAATTTCTCGAAAATGTGCCCGCGACTCTGGGAAATTCGCCGGTGCGTTTTGACGCAGTTGATGTTTACGAGAGACGATCTCTCCTTTTCGTTCTATCTCTCTCGCTCTCACGAAAAGGGGATGAAAATGAAATTCGATACGCCATTGTTGTATGTCACACGAGCATAATCTCGCTTATTCGCTGTTGCCTCCCGTGATGGATATGCGTTTATTGCCTGGCAAGTTGATATTAATAACTGTGATCAATTATTTCGCTCGAGTATCGCGATGTTTTTGATAATAAACAGTCTTAAAAAATGAAGAGTTATCGACGTAAAGGAATGATTTTATTTATTCAAACTTGTTTCACGCTTGTTATTTATTTGTCGCTCATTCTTATCATAATCGATTTTTCATTTTGCGATTGATATCAATCACGATATTTGCACTTGTTTTTAAAGCTTCTTGTCGGTAAATGTAATATTCACATATTTCCGTTAAAACAATTCTTAATTTAGCGATAATATAAAAAAAGTAACAATAATATTGTACTTAAATTTAAAGTGAGAATTTATTAATTTTTTTAAATTTAAAATGACAATTTATTAAATTTTTCAAATTTAAAATGACAATTTATTTTTTTTATTATAAATTATTATAAATTAAATTTATATTTTATATTATGATTCACAATAACTAGAATTTTTGTAATCTTGTAATGAAAGTTTTATTCAGAAAACGGTGCCAATACTAATCTCTGCGAATCGGTCAAGTTGCTGGATGGATTTTCTCTGCACAAGAGAGGGAGGACACGCTGTGTCGGCTAAAAGCATTTTTGCGTCGGCCATCATGGAGCTATCATTTACTATCGATCCGCTTTATTCATAACTTTCGCCAGTCGTTGCTATAGTCGAGGACACTTTCTGTTTTATCTGTATGAAAAGCTTTCAACGCAGCTGCCTGTACATGTATGTTGTCTTTTACGCAATCTGCGATCAAAAATACATTTACAAGTTTATTCACTCGAAACTAAATATATTTCCATATATTTATTTATAAATAATTATATATTTATTCAAATTTATAATAAGTAATTTTTTATAAATAAAAAATATATTATATAGAAGAGTAAGGGAGGTATTGAAAAATATAAGCGACATATAATTAAAATATTATTTTAAATATTAATTTTTATATTAAATATTATTTTTATATCATAATCTCTTTAAAATAATTTTTATATACAATATCATTTATAAAACTTGGTTTAAAAATGTTATATAAATTATGTTATATAAATGTTATAAAAATTATTTTATTAAAAAATTATGTTTTTACAATTATTTAATACTTTAATAATTTAATATGTTTTGTAAATACTATATATACATATATATATATTTTTTTTTGAAAGAGAAGTAAATATATAAATTTCCATTAGATCTCAACAATATGATTGATAGCGTATTATTACTCTTGCCTACATCGCTTGAAATTTCGACAACGATGCGATGTGTTGCCGATTATGAGGGACCATTCAAGAACGAGAATTTTGTCTAGTAGAGCTCTTCTTTTCCGTGTGGGGTATTTTTGGTAAAACCTAAGCGACGTGGAAGAACTTTTCGTGGGATCTCTCGTTTTGTTGGAGGTGTGAGGTTACAAAGAGAAAGAGACGCGCGCAGGTTTTTTTCTCGTGTCAAATGGGACAGTCTTGCGTGCCCCATGCCGAGAGAGAATCCTCTCCGATTTCTTATGTTCCATAGATCATCCCCGATGAACAGGATGCATCGTGCTGAATCGCTTTTGCTCGATTTTGTTGCCGAAACGCGTGAAAATCTCCCTTCGCTGAGATACTTTCGTCGAGATAACAGCATTCGCGGTTTTTATTTTTTTTTGACGAAATCTCGCTTGTAAAATTCTCGGATTTTTATTCTTGAAGAACAATCGTTTCAAACAGAATTTTAATTTTCACTAATTCTGTTATTATAATTTTATCAACTCAACTCCCTATTGTTATTGCTAATTGACACGTTTAATCGATTACTCAATGCAGATTTTTAATAGGACAATATATTTGTTCTTTGGGAGAGAGATGGGGGCGGAGGAAAGGGGCAGGGGAGGACGCGCGAGATTTTTGAAATTATAAAAAAAATTCTATTGTGATACATCAGATACGAGCTATTAGAGGCGAGTATTCCTCAGGCGCTTGTGATGGATATGTTAGAAAATTCTCAGCATTATAATTTTTCCGTTTCGCCGTAGAATGACACGGGGAACACGATCATGGGAGATATTCACGGCCGGACAAATCTGTCCTACGAATTGTTAGCACATGTCCGCGTTTATGCCGACAAAGCGGACGAAACTTCCCGCTGAGTCGTTAAAGCCAATGACGAATCTCTCATTCTATCCTATGTATCCGCGTTTCAATTTTCCTCCGACAAATGTTGAAAACGCGTCCGGAGACTATCCATCGCGCAATAATAATTGGAGAGTGTCTTGTAAACGTTGCAACATATTGCTACGTTCGCAAAATGTCATCTTGAAAAATATGATATTAAATAAATTATTATAAATTAAATTATCAAATTAAGCTAAATTTAATTTAATTTTACTTAAAAAATTTTTATTACATTTTACTAACAAAATGGACTTACAATGTTTCCAATTTTACGGATCACTCAATCGCTTTCTTCCTTATCAAAAATGTCTTGCTGATAGTGACTTCTTTTTTTTCTTAATAAAAAGCCATTCCGACGAAAAATCCGCTGCGACGCCAATGAACAAGTTGGTGCATCATTGTCGTAGGCGAGATTCCGCGACAGATCCTAATCTATCGTGTAAGCCAACGAGTCCTATTGTATAGTATGCCTGGTTCGTGCCCGTCTTCTGAAAACCCACCTTAATGGTCCCCGGTAGCAAAATAGCCATTATGATCATCGTGAAATCGCGCCGCCTTGATTCCTTTTCATCGTTCCTTTAGCGAACTGTCCTGTTTCCCATTGGGTTATTGTTGACTATTACAAGTTTCTCGACTGCACTACCTGGATTAACGCGTTGCTAGATATGATATTGGAGAAGTAACATATTAATTTTAGCTCACGCAACATCCTCATGCATCAAGATTGATCGATATTTAGATAAATGATGATCAATCATTTTTCAATAGAAGTTAATGTATTTTTCTTCTATGATATCATTTTAATTTAATTATGAATCTTAATTTCAAATTTACTGATTTAAATCAAATCAAATAACGAGAATAGAATTTTCAGATTATTAAAGATTACATGAATTTGAAATAAATATAAATTTCTACTTCTCCGAGTGTATAACTAAAATTAGGTAGGATTAGCGATATTAGATCAGATGATAATTCAAATAAAACGATAATAAAATAAACTGTCTGCAAAATATTTCTCTGATAAATAATTCTTGAACTCTCTGCAAAAATGTCAAACACATATTAATTTTAGCTTATGTGACGTTTTATATATTAAATTTATTATTATTTAGCTAAATAAGATTAAATTATTTTTTGATAAATATTAACTTTTAAGATACCATTAATTTAATTAAGAAACTTAATTTCAAATTTATTAATTTAAATAAGATTTATAAAGTTTTATATCACAGATTCGCCATTTTTATAGAAGTTTATATCCTATTATCAAATAACTAATGCAGGATTATCATTAAGGATTATAATATGGATTCAAAATAAATATATTAAATATATATTAATATATTTGATAACTTTTTTAAATATATATATTGATATATTACTAAATATATATTAAATATTAATATATATGAAATATATATTTTCACTTTTTCGAGTATATAACGAAAATTAAGATTAAAGAAAAAGACGAGATAACAAAATAAATTTTAAAATAAACTTACTGCGGAAGATTTCACAAAAAAGGTATGAAACACAATATTTGAAATGTGTTGAATTCGAAAAATGAAGATCTTCACACAGAAAAGATTAAATCAAAAATGAAATGAAAGGCTTATGAAAGAATAGGAAGATGAAGATCAAAATATGAATCGGGAGAAAGCTTGTGAATGAAAGGGAAGAGCCTGAAAAGTGTCGAAGCGTAACAAATTCTTGCGGTTTATCCGGTATCTTTGGAGAAGACTGAAATCAGGATTATCCCTGGACTGCGGAATCTTAAAGCTTTCAACGAGAACTGGGATTATTTACCTGTGGAACCTACGCGTATCCACCTGCGAGATTCATTGATTTTTATGGGCACACACCTAGTTACATTTACGACCAGCAGGTGGTGTGAGCCTACAGACCAATTGTAAATATATCAAAGTTGGATGTAACTTTTGAAAAAATGTGAGAGCAAATTTCAGAATCACCTTGATCTTATCAAATAATAATAATATCATTATTTCGGTAATTATTTACTTATACAGACCACCTCCCGATTTCAATAATTCTCACATATGTTATCAAGATCATCATTCTGAGTAATGTTGTGAAGGTTTTAGTCGGCGGTCATTGTTTATTAAAAAATTTATAAACAAAAAATGTCTAATGAATATGTAATTTTATGACACCATATGTAGACTATGTGGTTTGACATTATTTATCTTTCTTATATTGAAATTAGGTAGTAGAATAATGATAGGCTTCTATGTTTTTGATATTTCTTATAATTTTGAAAATATTTAAGAAAAGGTGAATTAGTACAAGACAGATTGCTATACGCATGCATAGTGCCCTGAGGTCAACGCTAAATTTAAAATTGATTGGTCCACGTGGAAAAAAATCCCAAAATTGCACTCAATGAAAAGGGATGAAAATCCACTCCGTGGACTCACTCCGTGGACTCACTCTCACACTTTCAGTTTTTTAGACAGTGAATGTAACTTCGCAAGTTTAACCGTTTTATTTCCATCGCTTGCATCTTGCATAAACCACTTGATAAAACCGTTTAATTCTCTTTAACATTTTCTATATTTTGTAACTCTAATAAACTTATTTTTACACAACGTTACGTGTGACTAACAATAAGACTTTATTCGCGTACACGTTTTATCAATTCTGTGCTGTCGAGAGATAGCGATATATCGCTATCTCTCGCGAACACATATAATAGATTAATCTATAATTTTAAATCATTAAATTAATAACAATATAATTGTAAGGTTTTAATTATTTTTATTTAATTTATAATATATAAATATGTAATATATAAGTTTGATTATTAGTAAACAATTCACAAAAAATCGTGATTTGTAATATTGATCGTAAATATTATATAAGATTCAAGAGATTTTATTTATAATTTTATATAATATATTCTCTCTAATATATAGTATTGTATATATATATACATAAAAAATATTTAAAAAATGTAATACTATTATATATACATATATATATATATATATATATATATATATATATATATGTATATATAATAGTATTACATTTTTTAAATATTTTTTACATTTAAAATTATAAATATAATTTTATTTCGAATTTTATTGGAATACAAATTATTTAAAATAGATATAAGTTTATATAATTACTCAATTATTTTAATGTTATAATGTTATAATAATAATTCTATCATTTATGCAATGTAATACCATTTTACTATTTAAAATTGCGAGTGATATTAATATTATGATTATGGATACTCTTCATTTTCATTTCGATTCCTCCCGTTTGATATCCCTATCCTGTTCGATAACAAGAATTCCAAATTATTTTGTTTGCTAAATACAATGGTCTACGGTGGAAATATTTTCGTAAATGGCAGGGGACAACAAGGTCCGCGATGGAAGTGCAAAATGTGTTTACCGCGTGAGACGAGGGTAACTGAGGAGAGTGTCCCGAATAGCTTCCCGTTGGCAAGCGGGGTGTTCGAGAACGACGCCGACGCATCAGGGGTGGGACGCATGGTCGGTCAAGCGTCGCGGAGCGTCGAGACAATTGAAAAAAATCACTTGTCTCGCCTTGAAAGCAGGAATCTCCTTCGTGGATGCTGGAGCGAGAAGTCGCTCCGGAGCAGATGATGACAGAGGAGAGAGTCCGTTAAATGTTCCGAAACGGCCTCATTGGCCGCCCGATATATACGATCTTACGTGTCACTTTGGACACGCGTCTTTTTGGAAAATATAATTTGACGATTGCACGCAACTCTAGATATTGTGCCTAGAATTGTGCTAGACTAAAAAACCAAGTCATGCAATTTTTGCTTTAACGCAAATATGTAGGAAGTAAAATCCGAATTTACCCCTCTCTTGTATTTCGAATTGTATACAACTTTTTATATTGCCATAAAATAAATTTTGAAATATTGCCATTTTGTGAATTTTGTGATTTTATATGTTTGTACCAATAGGCAGAAATTTGCGATACCATATTCGATCACGATGTAAGATGTAATAAATACATAATAATTAAAATTGTACAATTATTATCAATTATAGAATAATTAAAATTATACAAATATTATTAATTATATAAAAATGAAAATTATTTAATAATAACACATTATTTATTATTGAATTTATATATTAAATTTATTTTTGTATTATTTAATTTATTTTTCTTAATTTATTTTTATTATTTAATTCATTATTGAATTTATTTGTTTATTATTGAATTGATTCAATTTATATATATATATATATATATATATATATATATATATATATATAGAAAAGGCAAAATTTTTGATGAAACATACATTTTATAGTTATCATAAATATCATTTGAAATTCTGTATTGTATCTTGTAGTATTATTGTAATTTATACGATTTACACTACGTCTCTTGCAGATTTGCATAGCAGGCAGCGGAGTAAGAGGCTGGCTGGACGCATCTCACGAGACGAATAATTGGCTGAAGTACATTCGAAGTACTGCTAGTCCACATGCGGTAAACATGCGTTATGTGCTCAACGGCGGTCAGGTAACAAATATTCAATAACAAAAATTAATAAAACAATAAAATTAATAAAGATAAATAAAAAAAATTGCTCACATCTTTGTGTGTAAATGACGTGTATAAGTGATTATTTTGTGATAAAATTATATTTTAAAATTATATTTATTTGACGCTGAGTGTACTTGCAATTATACTAATTGCTTATTAAATGATTTTATTTTATATTATTAAAATATGATATATTATAAAAATTCTCATTTCTCTTAAATTTATTGACAATTTTCGATATCATTGTCAATGTAACGAGAAAATCAAATTATTGCTTACATTATGAACCAAACGATCCTTCTTTTTCGACATTTGGCGATTATTCTCCAATTCACGCATCCTCTATTTAGCGATTATTTATACACAACTGGCACTCGATCGACAGTTGCAGTTAATAGGAAACGATAATTACTCGGCGTCAAATAGAGTTCCAATTTATTCCGCATATGTTATCGATTGTTGAAAAGTACCTCATAAAGCTCTTATGTTATTTCCTGCATATTTGAGTGTTTATTATAAGTGACTATATACTTATTCGTAATATTTACGCGTAAACCTTGTTGAAGCATCATAATATCGATAAAAGAATGCGATACGCTTATTTTGTTCGATAGAAAAAAGGGAATAAATTTTTTACTCATTTTTTATTATTTTATTTTTTCATATATTTTTAAAAAATATTATTTTTCTATTAAAGTAAAATAAAAATCGAATTTTTAAAAAAATACGGTCTAAAAAGTATCTCAAATGAAATATCACAGAATCTGCTGTTAGCGAGATCAATTTTAAGGGAGTTGCGCAAGTTTTAAATGGACATTTCAATCTCAAGAGGCATTACAAAACAGATTTTTGGTCAAATCACCCTCGAAGGGACTATCCTCACATATGATTGGCCGTCGAATAGACGTTATAAGCGGAAACGATGGAGGTCACGGTGTCAATTTAGGGTCGAGTTCGTGCTCCTGTCCATTCGGCACTCTCTTTTTCTCTCTCTCTCTTTCTCTCTCTCTCTCTCTCTCTGTCTTTCTTTCTCTTTCTAATTTTCCCTTGTGTGAACCATGGCACATGGTATCCGCGATGTTGTGGGCGCGCCGTAAGCTACATGTATACAGGGTGTTTAGTTATTAAGTCACCCCACGGGGTCGTTTCACTGACTTCCTATACGCTCTCTCGCAATCGCTGTGGGAATGGGGGAGAACCGTTCTTTCTCTCTCTTTCTCTATCAATGCAGAATCGCCGTCGTAATAATGCTTCGGAGCCCCGTGACGACACTATAAAGATCGTTTCACGGCTTCCCAATGTTATAGCAGAGCTTGATGATTTTTTTATTATTAACATTGATCTCATGGAGATTTAATGACAAAGATATTTATTTGTTATTTTGCAAAAGTATATTTAATAATAATTATACATTGCACGCATAATTAATAAACACAAATATTATTTTTATTACATTATTTTTATTACATTTTTATAACATTATACATAAATTAATCTTAAAGATATAATCTTAAAGATAATAAAGCAATCTTGAAGAATTAATTTTTACGATATGAAACACAATGTAAAGAAAAAGAGCTTTAAAAATGAGATTGGAACATAGCTTTGTGTAAAAGAATAAAGAATTATTAAGTATTAGCATTTATTAAATATCAATCTCGACGATCATAGATGGTGTATGAAGCCATTCGCGATATCATAACGGGTGAAGAACTTCTTCTGGGTCTTCGAGAGCCGCTTCAGCTGCAGGACATGCTAGGTGAAAATACAACTGAAGACAGAAGCGATCGAGAGACTGGTGAGTGTCTTTAAAAAAACTTGACTACTCGAAAGAGATAGTAATACTTTCATTTTTACGAATAAGATGTACATAAACATTCTTATTTATTTATTTATTCATCCATATTCACCTAATTGATAGTAAAAAATACTTCAAATTTTCATACTATGATATCGCACGATACATACATAATTACAATTCTTTTGCATAAAGCAAAGACACTATAAATTAAATTTTAATAAATCTAAAATATTTTTATTTTATATAAATGAATTGATCAGGTATTCTTAAAAAAACTATATAAAAAATAAACAATGTAATATATTTATTATCAATTAGATATTCTTAAAAAGATAAAAAAATAAAAATATATAATATATTAAAATAATATAAAAAATAATTAAATAGTGAAAAGAATATAATAATAATATATTTATCATTAAAGAATAAAATCTGAAAAAAAGACGCAATAAAAAACGCGAGCCAAAATAATATTTAGAGATGGTGGACAAGAGATATTATTGTTTGCGATTATTTTCGGCACAACTTTATGACTTTCTGCCCTGCGATACGCATCGCGTTGGCGGCTCGTGCGCGTACGATTACATGTACGAACGCAAATGAAGGTGTAAGGGGGAAGGGGGACAGGTGTTTTCCGAAACGACGAATCGGGGGCGGGCAGAGGGTAAATCGTGAATCGTTGTGTGCACGAGCTGCTCGTCATGCACCCTTGACTTTGGCGTGATTCACCTGGTCGACCGTTGTCGTATTAACCCCTGTCCGGTAATAAGCGCTGATTATCTGCAGATAGACGTGTTCGAGTCACATGTCGCCATGCTCGTCCCTCGGCATCGACTCTTGTCCGGAACCATCTCTTCTTATTCATCGATATATATGTACATGCAAAAGGCTATACAATCTAGTCATAGTTTTTTCTGTTTCTTTGTATTTTAAAATATTGTTATTTTTTATTGTTTTTACTTATGAAATGTAACTTTATAAAGTATTTTAAAATACTGGTCCTTTGGATGCTTTCCTTAAACTTTATAAATTATAAAATTGCATTATATAAACAAATGTATATGTATCGAGGAGGTTGATTAAATCATATCAACTTTTTAAAGAAGATATTTAAAATATCATATTTTTAAAATAACATCATTATAAAAAGTTGAATATTTTTTTTCTTATTCTTTCGAAAATTTATCAATATCTAATATTTAAAAATAGAAATTATAAATTTTTATAATTGGTATAATTGGATTTAGGCAATAGATTTCCTAAATTGTATTGTTTATTCTTTTTTAATGTTGTAAAAAAAATGAAATTTTATTATTATTATATCCATACGAATTTAACAATGTAATGATGCGGTTTAGGAGTCCCAATATAAACTTTTTAGACTATTATAAATTATAAATATATTAGAGAAAAAAACACCAACCTACATAATTTATCTCTTATTCTTAAGTATTTAAAAATTGACAAAAATTTCCAAAAAAATGAGAGAGAAAAATATCTATCTTTATGATGATATACACACTCAAAAAATATATTAATCATATTTTGTTGCTAATTAAATTTTTAATGTTTTACTTTTGAAATAAATCTGAAATCGATCGTAAGAAATGTTCATTTTTCAAAAATATATAATGTTATCACACAATGGGACTTTTGAAAAATTAAAATGCCCATTTTAGTCCGCCCATTTAATTTAGCCAATCAATCGTGGATTTCATTATGTGGACCATTGTGCCATTAATATATCGGGGACGTTTGCGAAGAAGGGTAGCGTCTACGTGCCTGACTGCTCGACAATTATCTGGTTGTAACTTCTGCGCGATGGTCAGAATCAGGATGACGACTTGGTAGAGGCGGAGGGTTATACGCGACATCCAGATGTCGCGGTAATTAAAACCAGGCTTATTGTCGAAGTTCTGCCGAGCTCGCTAAGTCTACGGCTAATTCGCCAACAGTTTTTCGCCATAATTTCGGGACCTCGTTAAGACCTTTTCGCGTCTCTCCTGGATGATACTAATATATTTAATATTAAATTTGACGAAATCATTTATATAACGCACGTCATATTACTTTATGAGAAATGTTCCTAATTTAGAGATTCCTAGAAATCTTTTGTGATGAATAGATTTATAGTTTATCATCAAAAACCAATGTAAAATAGATCATTATTAAAACTTTGTATATACTTTTATATTTAATGAAATAATTTATATTTTTATTACAAGAAACAATATGATAAAGACGAGATAGCACCTTTTCCACAAATAACGAGATTATTTTGGGAAAAATGTGCTCCCAATTCAAACTAGAAACATGATTGAAAAGAAGGGTTACAAAAGAAGGGAGGTACAATTTTACGGAATGGCTTTAGTAGTTGCAAGAAAAGTTACTGCGGCAATTAAGTTGAGCCTACCAATAATGTTAATTGCTCTGAATTAATTTCGAGATTAAGAATCTCATTTGCGATAATAGGCGGATGAGGGTTATGACGTAAGAAAGAATGTTGCATCCACGTGATTCTCTCTCCCTTTTATATCAATAATATAAATCGTAGGCGTTGCGTTATTTTCTTGCGTTTCATTATTTTCTTATATTATTTACTTATATTACTTATTTACATTATTTACTTACTTTATTTACTTACATTGTTTACTTATATTATTTTCGTTATTTACTTACATTATTTTAATTTTATCTTCTTTTTTTAACTAATTTTCACATATATACAAGAAGAAAAAGGCATTAATTAGAGCTATTTTTACATATATATAATTAATACACTTTTATTGTCGATCCACAGTAGGTTTTATTTTTTTTTACATATACTTTCACACATTAAGAGATTAATACCCTTGTAAACGGTACAGGAATTACTGTTAATCCTGTAAAGCCATTTTTACGGGGAAATCTCTGACAAGCTGGTGCGTGCAACGGGAATAATGATGTCAAATAAACGGTGTACGCTCTGTTCCAACCCTTACGAGGGGTATCTGCGATCCCTCGTACAGATCATTTTTTTCTTTTGCAAAGATATATATATATATATATATATATATATATATATATATAGATAGATAGATAATGGAAGTACAAAAAATAAATGAAAAGGAATGATAAACATTAAAATTATTATAATTAAGAGATTAAAAATTATTTTTAATATATCAATATAAAATACGCATATGCATTCAACTTAGAATTAAATATTGAATTTATTTTATATATGTCTTATATATTTATCTAATATATTTATATTTCACTCGTACATGAAATATTCAATTTACTTTCAATAACAGTTTTTTATACAATTAACGTTTCAATATATTTTAATAAATTTTAATAAACATAAAATTTTGATTTCTCTTTCTCTCTTTCTCTTCAAATTTGACGAAAGAAGAAGAAAATTTAATATTATAGATAGATTTATTTATTTATTTCTTGCCTTTCGGGATTGAAAGGGATTTTACATGAAATGTACATTACAAGCTTTATAATAATATTTTATATAAAAATATGCTTAATTTATATTGTGTATAATGTTGTTTCTTCTCCTAAATAATTTCAATTACTTCTAGAGTGTCTTTTTAATTTCTTTGGCTTTATTCTCTTTTCTTAACTTTTTTTTCATCCAACTGATTCCTTTTCTCCTTTTTCCTGAAATTGGATTCATTCTTTTAATATTCCTTGTGTCTTTTGTACAATTTGTTGCTAAATGCTCTAATATTTCTACTTCTTTTTTACATTCCCTATACAATTTCTTCTTCTGTTCACATTAAAATTTATTTCGAAGTTCTTCGTTTCCATGTCTAAATTTCGCTATGATCTTTGAACATCTTTCTGCCCTTGTTTTCTGAAATATATCTGGTATTTCTATCATGTATAACGCTTTATATCTTATATCTATATCTTACATCTAGACTTCTGAATTTTATTCTGTTGAGTTCCTGTTTTTGTTTCTCTACATCTCTTTTGTTTAGCCTCTATACCACTTCAAAACCTTCCTCTCTTAATTTTTCAATTTCTATCCCAGACATTCCATTTCTTTGAAAATACATTTCTCTGTCTGTTTCCTACACTGAAAAAATTATATGCCCTTATTTTTAGAATATATACTAACCACTAAAATAGGCGCCAAGAGGATCTCCTGTATATCATCATTTGTATACGCAAATTCCAAATTCTTTTTCTACTTACTACTAAGTTTTTCGCTTATTCTTTTCGCAGAACATCCTCTACATCAGCTATATGCAGAGTTGTAAATTGTGTAAAATTGACAGATGCAATTATTGCGGGCAATTACGATGATTTATGATTGCGATTTTCTGCAGTGCTTGTTTTTTCTATTGTCGTTTTCTTTTTTTTTCGTACCTCTACCGTATTCGGTGTTTTGCGATAGCTCTATTAGGGTGGCGGATAATTTATAGCTAACTATTGTCGATTAACACGCGCGTAACCAGGTTCCAGGGACGATTGAAAAAAAAGGGCACGGGTTAGAATGAGAAAAAAGGGGTATTCGCGTACAAAAGGGCACGCGACACTCTTTCCTGAGGGGGTGGTGAGATAGGGAGGTGCCTGTGACATGTTACAACCCCATCTGATTCATCGGACTAACGACACGTTTATTTGACGTTTCGTTCGAAATCGCTACGGTCGCGTGCGACAAATTTTTACAGCAAGTTATCGATTTTCGGTTTATTTCATGAAAGGAAAATTGTGTGTGTTATTCTTCTTTTCGTAAATTATTCATCGAATACACAGGAAAACGTGTACCATAACAAGAAAAAAATTCTTATTTCTTTAAAAGTAAGGAAATACATTTATATGTATAGGATATTTTATTGTATTGTTATTTTTTACGTTTAAATGTTTATGTTTCAAACAAATGTTTAAAATAAGATTTTTTTAAAGTGATGATTAATATAAATTTACAAAGATATATTAAATATTTATTTGTAGGTAATATAATAAAATATTTATTTTTTATAATGTTATTAATAATGTTATTAAAAAACGATAAATTAAATATATTTAGATTATTATTATTTTAATATTTATTTTTACATATGAAAATTATATTATGTTTATATGTAGGTTTTAAAAATTTATTCATATTAAATTTAGATATTTTTAATACTTTTTATAACATTTAATAAGATAAAATAAACAATAAATATAATAGTTTATTGAAGAAAAAATATTCAATTTTTTATTAATTATTATATTCTAATTATTATATAAAGAAATCGTTGTTTCTGTAATCATCGTAGAAATTTTATTCAATTTTCAATCGAAAATCACACGTTAGGTGAGGAAGAATGAAGATTTAGATAATCTTGATGGAAAAACAAAGATAACAAACGCGATGAATGAATAAATAAATATTTTGATACATTAATCAATTTATTTTAATAATTTCACCCTTTTTGAATCTTAAGAACGAATTCTCGATGCGGCAAAAACATTGATTTCCGTTACTTTTTCCCATGCAACTGCCAACTGACTATTCGACTGCGGGGGGTGTTACCAATGGATCCCACCTGTTGACTTTCCGCAACGTGACTCTATTCCTGCTTCTTCTGCGCGAGTAGATTAACATAATGCTTTCAACCGTTTTTATTAATCGTGAAGGAATGATCGCTTGAAAATATACGGCGAATATACGAATTTGAACTTTTCTTTTTGGCAAAATTATGCGAAAAATATTTATCACGAAAGCATCAGCGTAAAGAATTAAATGTATTATTATCTCATTGCATTTTTCTCTCTATTTTTTATTCATACTTAAAATTTTCTATTTATCTTTCTGTCATTTTGTATTATTCTCTAACAATCTTGCAAAAATGACGCTGTTTAATAAATTTACATACATTTATAACAAAAGTATTATTTTGCATTTTTTAGTATCCATATAATACATTTTATAATATACTTAAAGCAACTATTTTCTTTAATTATATCTAAAGAAAATTTATATAATTTTTATTATATAAATTAGCTATATAAATATATTTACTATAGTAAATAGAAATATAGTAAATAAATAGTAATAAATATATTTTATAGTAAATATAAATATATTTACTGTAGTTATAATTATTTGAAGATTAAAAAAAAGTACTATCTCGTTCTTTATTCGGGACTATTTTTTTTAATACTGCGAATTCGAGCGAAACCATTTCGAGGGTGAACTCGATGTCAACCGCATCTTTCATTGTCTAAATTCACGGCATGCCGCTACGAATTAGTCGTGGAGAGATTAACGTACTAAAAGCTGGGGGGGCGGAGGGGAGATGGTAGCATAGTGTTGGGCGTAGTTGGTGGTACGGGGTATTGTGCCCAGTTCCCATGAAGATCCGTTGGGGGCCATCACTTGACCATATGGTGGAAACAAGTGTAGCGGCAGATTTAAATAACCGTTGGAGGTCGGATATCGTTCAAACTCGTACTGGATCGTACTAAGTACGCTTAAACTTTCACATGTGCGAAAAGAGTTTATTTGAAATATGAAAACAATTTTTTTTTAATTTTTAAATCTTCAATTACAATTTCCTTTCAATTTATCTATTATGTATCAGGATAAATCTTTCTTTTCTTTTTTTCTTATTTGTTTAATAGATTTTACAAAACAAATTAAATTTTGAAAAGAGAGAATTGATTGACAGATGCCAATCCGTACGCGTATTCGCGATATTCCTTATCTTATAGCACTGATGCTAGTTGCGTGTTCAATCGTTGATAATTGCACCCTCTCCTTCTCCTTGGATTTCTGATTTTACCTGCCGTTGTGTTCTGATATTCGGGGGGTGAAACGCCGCAGGGGGGCTGCCGAGTCACCTATGATTGGTCAGTCTTTTACGTCGCTCGTACCAATAGCGAGCGATTCCGAGCACCCCCGCTTGTGTTTTCAATCATCGGATCACAGTGTAGCGTCAACTAACAACTAACTAGAACATCATTGTGTCTATTGTCTTTGCGAACGCTTGTGTGTCGGATAATATTTGTTAAGAAGGTAAAAGTGACACAGAGTGAAAAGTAACTGGAATCGCATTCGCGACTTACATTTTTCAAGCTTACAATCGTATTACTAATGTGGGGCAGATGAATTCTCGATATATTTGAAAAAGGGATTATTAACTAGACTAGGTAAATATTTTATAAAATAACGACGTAAATAATTACACACATTCAATAAATTAGTAGTTGCATTTCTGAAATTATTGACGTATAAAATTTTTATTAATCATTTTGCCGCAACATTTATTAATTTATAAATGTTGCGGTAAAATATTTATTAATTTGCAAACAAATTTATTCGAAACTTTCCATAATCGCGTATCTCTGCGCAAATTAATTTATAATTGAGATACTACGTAATTTTAATCACCGGCGATTTTCGAGATATATTATATAATTCGCGTTAAAACCATACTTAAATTAATTTCGTATAAATAACAAAAATGTCTGCCTCAACACTGGTGCAAATTTGAATTGCGCGAATAATTTGACAACGCGACGAGAAGCGCTAATGTTGCAGTGAGATTTTAAAGTCAACGACACGTTGATCGGAAGATTATTTCCGCCATTTCTACGAAGTTAGTTAAATCATCGTCGAATCCCTGATGGTCTTCGTTTTGTAGATCGGACGATATTGCCGCTTTAATTTAATAATTCAGGAACAATCCGCGAGTGTCCACTTGTCACGCCACGCTTCTGTGGCCCTCGCGCGGTTCCGGATCACGTAATTCGCCCACACCGCGACGGGTCACGTATCATTGTTGGCAGGGGATTGTAATTTATAGAGCAGCGATCGTTCGCATTCACATTGTATGCACACACGCGTTTAATAACGCGATGAAATCGCGACTTTCGTTCGCGATCCCCCTCCTTAATGTGTGTCGGAAATATCTTGTAACCTATATATGTATATTACATCGTAATTACGTCATTTACAGCTTCGCAGCACAGCGGAACCATCGACGAGGACAAAGAGGACGAGGAGGAGAGTGAAACGAGATGCACTGTTTGCGACAAACCGTTCCAAGATATTGAACTGTAAGCACTTATATTCACGTTTTCTTTAAAGAATTAAAAAATAAAAGGAGGAAATAATTTTGTGCTTATACTTTTCCGAGACTACGACTTCGAGAATTACAAACGCATAAGAAAAATTCAAGCATCTTTCCGTTGAAAAGTTTTATATTTGATAAAAATGTATATTTTATATTTCTTTTTGTTTCACGAGCGACTAAAATAATTTGTTTTCTCGTTTAAAGTTTTGTGCGCTTTAATATTATAATAATGCTTGATCGAGGATAGCTTTTTCATAATAAAGTTGCATGCAAGACTTAAAATAAGAGTACATTGTATTGGTAAATATTGAAAATTTTTATAAAAAATGTTCTCTTACAATTAGTCTTAAGTGGTCTTTGTAGCCAAAATTTCATCTTGTCTCGATTTTATTAACCTTTTTTATCTAATACTAAACAATAATGAATAATAAATAATGCTTGGAACAATATTTAATATAATTTTTACGATATAATTATTATTATTTAGGTCATTTTTTTATTTTTTAAAACATTTCTATCATTATATGTACACAAAATTTTGTGTAGCTAAATAATTGTAAAATTTTATATTAATATTTTCTTTATTAATTTCTAAACTTGTCAATATAAATGTTTTTATTCATTAAATAAAATTTATTTGTTATATAAAATTCTTTACCATTATTTTATAAATAAAATTTTTCAAATTTGTGAATAATATAATGATATTTTTCTCATAATCTCTAAATATATATATGCTACTTTTTTTAAAATCAATAATCTTGACAAGGCCAATAATCTTACTTTGATCAAGATTTTTAATTAATTGGCAATTAATTAACAATCTTGTCTTGATCTTCTCTCGAATTTCGAGACAAAACAAGATAACATCAAGATTAATCTTGGTATCTCATACAATTCTACTTTGTAGGATTCTAATATAAAAAAAACCTCTTTTTTATTTGCGCGAGATGTCTTTTATACATATTTTCACGCATTTTTCATTATCCGGCGAATCGCTGACATGACGATACATTGTGCCATCTCATGAAGGATTCATGTCGAATCGTTATGCGCTTTTGAAATCAGATGAGCGACCATTACATGTCCGGGAATAACATGAAATCAAGACAGACAACAGCTTTCATAATCGACTGACGAGCGTTGAAGAGGACGGTCTTCATCGTCAATTATTAATTAATCGATGAAATCCAGGGGTTGAGCACCACGCGTAATCGCCTTTAAATCTCGGAGGCTATGTGCTCGCGAAAGCCTTTTGTCACGCAAGCGAGCTGTTTTCAAGAAGTGGTTCTCTCCCTCTCTGTCTCTCCGATGTTCTTCTTCAAAACTCCTTGTTCATTGTGATTGAACATGCTTACCCAGCCTTGGTTCTGTCGCGTTGCCATGTCATTGCCTGTAATTAAGGAATAATTAATGCGAAGCCAGATGGCAAGAATAAAATGGCGGCAAATTAAGTGCGATGTTGCTCTATAAATTATTCTGAAGAAGACTTCTCTCTCTCTCTTTCTATAATTTTATGATGCATAAAAAATGCAACTTTATTGTGAAAATATCACATTAAATGTAAAATTAAACATCTGCAACTGATGAGAGAGTCACTCTCTATTTCGACAAAAAAATTGATTTTTATTCACCAACCGCCCGTCAACGCAAAGTCAAATATTGATATTTATCTAACATGATCTTTGCAATATTGGAGCACCTTCTCTCAGGAGAGAGGTTTTAATTATCACAATATTAATCAATTTTTCTCATAAAGTATATTATATTTAAAAACTAATAATATCTTCTTCTCTTGATAAATCGTGTTACCTTCTTGTTTAACCCTTTCTCTTATTAATTTTCAACTTCTCCTTTTCAACCAATCATATTCGACTTCATCTAGCGCAAATACAGTTACAGTGCAATGTTTAATACTTTTTTTCAATAAATAAAATTAATCGAAGAGTATCCGATTGACCACGTCGCCAATTCGAAATAGGACTCTCTGATCGATTAATCGTTGCTGGTTACCCTAGGCACAGGTCAAACGGGATACTCACAAAGTAATCTTGTAATAATTATCAAATATCTATGAAAAATATTCAAGTTACGAAAATTGACCCGGTTGAGCTTTACGTTGTCTACGTTTCTAATATCCCGTTCGTTTCCTCACCTTGGGCTAAGCATCCAACTTCTCGACGCGGCAGATTCACCTGTTGTGGGGGGCGTTAAACTCTAACGCCGAGATCGGGAACGAGCCAAGGGCCACCCCCCTTATACATCATCGAAGGCGTCGCGTGCCTGCAGCTCATCTGGCACGCCACACCGTCACCATGAAGGCACTATCTCACCGCGAATAGGTTTTCACACGACGCGTGTGTCCGGGGGTGTAAAATCAATGTTGCCGCACACCACGGCGCCGTCCCGTATGACGATAACCCATGCCTACCCCGTGACAACCACTCTGAAGCTTCCCCTCTTCCTCCCTGCCCCTTAACGATGGCTTTTCTTCGTGACGGCGTGTGTTCGTGCGCGACGGCTGCCCTCTTCTTCAGGGGCGTGCGAACGTTATTACATGAGAATCGAGACCCGCTACTCGCCGCAGAGTCACTTAGTCATCATCCAGGACTTGCCCCTGGCGCAGTCGGCGCAAGTCGGTTACCGTAAAGCATCCTGCTTGCTCTCTTGTTGGTGTTCCGATTAAAGTTCTAGCGAGATATAAAATAAATGCTTGAGAGCTGTCATCATTCATCTTCCGTATATTTATTTAAAATATTTTTAAAGAAATAAAACAGATGCTATGATAAAATTCTCTGCTTTTATTTTAGAAATATACATTGTATTCAGTAACATGTTTTTTCAGATATACATTCGTAAATCATTTTTAATCTGTAATTAATTTTATTACTTCTATGCCGTGTTTAACGGGTTGTTTGAATAATTTACTTTCAGATTGGACAGCCACTTGGTGACCTGTCACAGATATCCAGCGGAGCAACACCGTTGCGACAGCTGCCCTCGTGCTTATGCTTGGCGGCCGCTTCTGGTACGGCATCGCGCAATCGTTCACGGCGATCTCAGAAATTATCCTTGCGAGAATTGCCCGAAGGTAAGTCTTAAATTTGCGCTACGCTCGTCAAAACCAGATCCTCCCGATCTAGAAACATCTTCAAAATATCGCTAAAAGTCGAATATCCGGCAGGTCTTCACGGACCCGTCGAACCTACAGCGCCATATCAGAACTCATCACGTGGGTGCCAGGAGCCACGCTTGCACAGAGTGCGGCAAGACCTTCGCGACCAGTTCCGGTCTGAAGCAACATACTCACATCCACAGCAGCGTAAAGCCCTTTCAGTGCGAGGTCTGCTTCAAGGCGTACACACAGTTCTCGAATTTATGCCGGCACAAGCGCATGCACGCCGACTGTCGCATGCAGATCAAATGCGTTAAATGCGGACAGTCCTTCAGCACAGTAACATCGTTATCGAAGCATAAGCGATTTTGCGACTCCACCGCTCCGACCGGCCCACCAGGAACTATGCCGCAGTTACCAACGCCAACGACGAATCCCTTCCTGGTGTATCCACGACCTCCCGTGAGTCTGCCAGGTGGTTTGCCCTTTTATCCACCTAGTCTGATGGGTCCTTATCCGGGAATCTTTCCAAACGCACCGAATTTCCTGAATACGCCTCTTCTCTTCCCGCCAAAAATCGAGGAAGCTGAGAAAAGAAGCGATAGCCCTTTTCCCAAGAAAGAACGGTTCACTCCCCCAAGAGTGCTGTCACAACACAATAAAGTATCTCCTTCTACGGCGGAAGAGGCCACCTCTACCTTCAGGCCGTCTCCAGCTAGACCTCCGATTCTGCAGACTCCGGAAAGCGACGACGACCTGTCCAAGAAGAGAGAAGCAGCTAGAAACAACGAGCGAAAAATAAAAACCGAGAGTGCGTCGAACGTCTTGAAGGAAGAAACGACAGAACAGCCGTTGGATTTAAGGGTGCAGACCAAGAAGCAAGACATCACTTTGAAAGTCAACAGAAAGAGTCGCACCCCATCGCCGGCGCCGGTGCCGAAAGAGGAGGCACCAGCATCTCCTGATCCTCCGAAACCGGAAGAGGACGCAGCCATTCCGCAACCAATGGAAGTCGATCCCAAGGAAATTCCCAACAGTCCCCAACAATTGAGGACCAGTCTGCCGACCGAACAACCGCCGACCAATACACCGCCGCATATGGCTTATCCTAGACCGATACATCCAATGTTTCTCGAGACGATGTATCGCGGCCCAGGGACCTTTCCGGGATTTCCCGGCGCACCACCCCCCGGAACAGCCGCTCCGGAATCTAGACTGATACCTCCGCTTCCGCCCTTTGGTCCACCGCGGCTTCCTTTTTTAGGCTCGCTTATGAACGGGCTCAGCGGCGCTAGGCCAGGAAGTGGCTTCGATTTGCTCGCCCGGCCGCCGCTGAGCGCGTTCCCCGGCGTGAAACCATTTCAGGAGGCTGTGATGGCACCTCATCACCACCACCATCATCATCATCATCACGTCCACGGCAAGATGAAGGACCGGTACTCCTGTAAGTTCTGCGGCAAGGTGTTTCCCCGCTCAGCCAATCTCACAAGGCACCTGAGGACGCACACCGGGGAGCAGCCGTACAAATGCAAGTATTGCGAGCGATCCTTCAGCATCTCGAGTAACCTGCAACGGCACGTCCGGAACATTCATGACAAGCAACGACCATTCAAGTGTCCGCTCTGCGAGAGATGCTTCGGCCAGCAGACCAATCTGGACCGGCATCTTAAGAAGCACGAGGCCGACGATGGTAGCGGCGTGGTTTCGGTCGCCGACTCGCCCGGCAGCAGCAACGAGAATGAGCGGGAGGACACGTACTTCGACGAGATTAGATCCTTCATGGGCAAGGTCACTTACGGAGGCGAGGGTGGCTATGGCTTGCCCCATCACCCGGCCTACATTCCCAATAGACTACGGGAGATAAACGAGAGTAAGATGGTCGAGTACGACGAAGATGAAGATAGCGAGGAGGGTGCATCTCCGTTAGAAGAGACGGATGGACTATCGCCGATCGAAGCCAAGGAATCGCCGTCGCCCTCGCAATACGACTTGAAACTTAGAGAGAAGCAGGAACTGCTCAATAATAATACCGCGGAGCCGGTGATCGAGATCTCGACATAGCCCAGAGGTCGAACCGGATGATTTGCGCTTCGAAGGACGGGGAGAGCTCGTTTTCCCTTAACGTACGCAACTGTTTGCGAGTAACCGTTTCATCTTAAGACTTCCGATCTTGATAGTGTTATTTCGAGAGATAACACCCCAACGCGCAGGATTACCCTAGCTTAGAATGGTCCGCCGTACTTTAATCTTACAAAATATTGATAACTTGCACTTTTATGAGACAAACGTATTTTCAAGTTATATAATCGGGTTATTCTTCGTGATACTATTGTAAATATCCATGAAAGACAGCCGACAGTGATAATTACGCGTCAGTATACTCATTTCGGAAAAATCTCCAGAGAATATAATCACAAGAAGAATTAAAACCACTCCAGTTGTACTTGTAAAACATGTGCTCTACAAAAAAAAAAAATGCAAAGAACTCGGCGAAAGAAATCCCCCGAAGATATTGTTATGCGATTCTTTTATACACTCCGCATTTGTTTGCACTAGGCATTATAAAGAACGACAAATGGACCAGTTAGCGCCCTTTCACACGCACACACACACGCATATCAAAAACTCTTCTATCACCTAGTTTTACAGACTCGTTATATGAATGTAATACGCGCACGTAATTAAATATTACTCCCCTCCTCTTCCTCATCTTCGTCTTCGATTGAAAGAAGCGTGCGGTATAATAAGATTATTTATTGCTATTATTAACAAAGTTAATTTATCGTTATTATTACAACGTCGCTCGGCAAAAGGGATCGTACGTCATAAGCATCGAATGATCGAAGCGACCCTATAAAAGTTTCGCAGATTGTTAAATTTGCTTGCAATGTATCCATCGTCGATTGATAATTCAATCACTGATGTTTGTAGATCCTAGATATATCTACGTGTGCGCTATTATCAACTGATTTATTTTTAACAGTGTATTATAGTCGCGTTACGTTTAAAACGCGCGGGGGCTCTTCGTGATTGAAGGAGTCGCGGAAGTTGAACTGTTGTAAAAATTTTATTATAAGACGATCGCGCTTGTAATCGCTTCAATCGGTTCGAATCTTGAGGATTTTCGAGAATTTTATTCAAACATAGTTGAAATAAGATGATCGCAAAAGTGACAGAGACAAGTTCCATTCGATGCGAGATCTGTCGGATGGAAGGATCTAGGATCTGCGAAGTGAGAGAAGAGTCTAACACTTTCGCATCGCGGGAGTGTTCGTGTATATTAAAATTCATGTACGTTAGTTCGCGAGGTCACAAGGCGAGGAAGACGAAAAATTGATGCGACGAAAACGTGTGTATAATTAAATAATTAGAAGACAACAAGAAAATCTTATCGCGAAGTGAACTGTACAAATTTCTATTACGTGATATATATATATATATATATAACATTTGTAAAGAGACGAGGGAAAAGATTCTTCTGCGATTTTTATTAATATATAAATATAAATATAAATATGATTCTCTCTAGAGAGGTCTCTTTTTTTTCTAGTACGATTGGAAGAACGAAGAACGAAGAATCCACATATCGTTCCTCGCGTTTCACTCACCTCAGTAAGCATATTTAAGAAACGCGTATCTTTACCGATTAATAACGTGTGTCACCGCGATTGCGAGAAAGTTGACGTTGAGATATTAAAGGATAGACACATACACAGCGTATTACATGTGTACTAAGTACGCTCGCGATTAATAAAAAATAATAATAATACAAAGGATATATCGTTGCTTTATCAAGCACCGAGTTGGGGCTTTACTTGTTTTTTTTTCACGTAAAGATTTTATGAATACACATTCTACATATCTCTGTCTCTCTCTCTTTTCCTCTCTCTATTTCTATCTCTCTCTCTTTCATTATAGAGAATAATAAACTTATGAAGTGATTAGAGCGTAAATATATTAAACGAATTACTTAAGAAAAACTATATTATACGGCGCTGTCTATCTATACATATTGTATAAAAAACATTCTGTAACTCTTCTCATTATGATTACTATTAAAAATATTACACTTCAAGTTGTAAATTTTATCCAGGCGATGATTTCACCTATCGATATTTTCTCCCTTATTTTATATTCCTATTTAATCAATTAAATAGGAACGATTATAATTTTGCACGTGTTGCCTAGACTTTACAGAGATAATATGAATAAATAAAATAAATAAAATAACAATAATATTATTTTTCTTACAAAGAGTTAAATAATAGAATCAAATAAATTATAAACTTTATTCTTTGGAAGAAATATGCTTTGCATAAAAATCTCAAGCTATTTTTCAACAAATAGGAAAGAAATTAAGTAATAGCTGATATATTTAATCTTATTTTTAACAAATGCCAAATGTGTATTTTTATTAATTATAAAACTATATACACACTTATAATAAAGTACCTTTCTAGTAATCGTTTTACTGGCTTGTGTTGCGCTCTGGCGGTGCATACATTTAATAAACAATTTTATATGAAATAAATAAAACTCACTCAAAGTCTAAGAAGAAATTAATGCAACAATGCAATTTATGCGAGCGATTTTTATCAATTTTTATTTAAATAATTTCAGAATTTCATTGCAAAGTAAAGATACTTCTTTTATCGACAATAAATATGATTCCTGCTCCAAAGGCAAGAGATGTGTGGTTCTTCAATATTTGATTCACTCTCAAGACACTAGATCACGCTTTATTTTACAATTCGCAATCAATAACACAACAATTCATTTTACAATAAAAAATACAATTTCTGACATTATAATAAATACAAACGATCATGAATTATTTTCTTCTTATTGTTATACACAGTATAACAAACAAACTTCTATTTTAATACATAATAATTGTTCTTATAAATCTCTATAATTAAGTTATTCTTAATTATTAATTTATTCTAATTTATTAAGTTATTCTTGATTATTAATTTATTAATAATCAATTTCTTATTATTAATTTTATATTACTAATTTGTTTTGACATTGGCAACAATTAATCTAGAAACGTGCAAACAGATGCTGCTGTGAAATGAAGGTAATCTTGAGTGTGACTGGATGAGTTAATTGATGGGCGATCTGGCGTTGATTTAATGAAGGTTGAACTTTGCCTGTGTATATACGTGTGATATACGTTTGCTTGAATCGATCTTCGACGCCCACTCGAACTTCGGATGTATTGTATTATTATCGACGATAATAATACTCCATTCGATTCCATTCAAGTCTATCTGACTGAATGTTCACACGTGCGCCACTTGGACCCTTATTATTGAATCATCGAAGGAAACGAGTAAATACGTCGATTAATTCGACGCTGTAATAGTTATTACTCTAATAGCATCACTTTACACTCATCGAGTTTTTTTTATAGATATAAATTTATTATTTACATTTCTTATAGATATAAATTTATTTATTTATTTATTTATTTTTGGATCATGATGCGCGATAAATTATCGACATCAACATGTGTAATTTATTGCCATGCTTTTTTTTCGCACTCTTATGCCATTTATGTTTGTTGAACTTAAACGCGCACAAGGTGATAATATCGTTACGTAAAAAGAAATATCATGGAAGAAAATCGAGTAACATGTTTCGATAAAACAAAAAATTAAATTAATATTACCGATGTGCTTAGCACTCTATTTATAAGAAACATACTTGAACTATTCAGATATCAATTACCCTGAATCTAAATCTAAATATTACTGAACATGATACATGTATCTTCTTGCGTTTTTTTTCCTTTATATAACATTGTGATGCATGTAAACAACTTTCTGCTCGCAAAGTAAAAGTGAATGCAGTTACACGGAAAGTAAGCCGACGACCTTTGTTAGACAATTTCAATTTCGAAATTCCATCGTGATTCGTTACAAACATCTCTTGAGCCCGTTAATTTACGTCGATGAGCAAGAAATGCATCCGCTCGTCGCGTCGAGCTTGCGGTCTGATTCGATCGTAAAAAAGAGCGTGTCTTAATCAACGGAGAAAAACTGATATTTGCGTCATATAATCTGAGATCGAGACTTCTTCGTCGCGCTAATGAAGGGTGCGAATGGGATAATCAAAGAAGAGATGTAGGTAAAGAGAGGAGAAAGTAGAAGTCAGATTTCGTCAGCATGCAAAAAATATCCGTCAATTTATATAAGTAGATGTAAATTACAAAGTATAAACATAATAAAAATTAAATTAGATGGAAACGCGATTTCCATTACAGGAAAAAACGTTTGATACTGATTTAAAAAAAAAAAACCAAACCGAAAGTAAAAGGATTTTTTTTTATTCAATCAGCCAATATCTTTAAGAATGCATTAATTTACTATCTTAATTAAATTTAAATAAATTTGTATAATTAATGATTATCACATACATATATTTCGTCTCTTTTCATCTTCTTTTTTCTTTCTTTTTTTATTTTATTTTTGTTATATATATTGTTATTTCATTTTTGTTACATATATTGTTACATATTTTTTATATATTGTTATATATTGTTATATATATTATATATTTTGTTATATATATTATTATTATTATTATTGTTTATTCTTCTTTTTTGTATTTTTGAAATTTCTTTTTAGTGTTATTATTATCGTATATTCAAGAGAAAAATTTCTACGAACAAATTTATCTTATTTTAAATTCCAGTAGCTCGATCGACATGTAAATGCGTGCAAATTAAAATGCGAATAAGAAAAATGAAATATGACTAGAAGCGAGACAAGAAGAGATTTCTTTTGTCGCAAAAGGTAGTCAGGAATATCGGCGATCGCTTTGTATCGCGAAAGAGCGATCCAAGACAAGCAAGAGACAACCTACAATGGCACCGATGAGGCAATAATTGTACGCGCCAACGAGCATTATTGCCAGCATGACGTTGACAAAAACAACCGAGCTAATCACGAAATTCCGCGCGCTTGTTCCAAAGCGAATGTTTAGAAAGTGGAAAAAAATCGCGCCGGCCGATCGATCGATCTAGTGATTAGCGGTACAAATCGATAGTAGATCGCCCGCGAATCGCTAATAATACCGCTATTTATTATCCTATCATCGTATCTTGACAAAGGTTTTAATTAATCTCGCGAAATTTCTCACCGCGATTTTTTCAATTTACCTAGGAATGCGAGAAAGAGAAGAAAGATGGCTGTAAAATTTCGCGCCTCTACAACAGAACATAATTTTATCGCTCTCAAAACCGCAAATCATCGTGTTTAGGGAGTTTCAATAAAGCAGGAAAATGGACAGAATTAACTAGAATTGTGCAAGATATCAAGACTAACCTTGATATTGAAAATTTGAGACAAGATTAAGGCAACATTTTTAATTAGTTATCACACAAACAATATCAATAATAAAAAGAGAGTAAAATTATCAAAATTATTAGCCTTGTCAAAATTTAAATGTTAAAATATTATTTATAAATTAGATAAGAAAAATATCATTATATTATACATAAATTTAAAAAATTTTATTTAATAAGTAAAAAACATTTATATTAACAAATTTAAAAACATTTAGTGCAATAAACAAAATAAACAATATAAAAATTTTACATAATTATTTAGCTACACTAAACTTTTTATGTCATTCATTTATTTATTGAAATACAACATATTTTGTATTTTCATAAATAAACGAATGATATAAATAATTATAATAATAATTATCATAAATAATGTTATGTTAAATATATATTATTTTAAATAATTGTTTAGCATTAAACAAGAATTAAATTATTAAATTGGAACAAGACAATATAAAACGAAATTTTTGCTACAAAATTAATTCGAGACAAGATGTTTTGAAAATTTTTAATATTAATGCAATAGTTTTACGAATAGGTATTTTGTCTTGTTTTAAGTCTCGTGCGACTTTAAAAATGCACGGTTTACTTTGAGGATGCAGAAAAATTTTGAGAATAATAATTGAAACGCAGATCTATGGTCACACTGCAGAGCTCTCTTCTTTTAGGACACCGAACAGCAGGCGAGTCTCGAGAGTTTTCCTTATTTCTCACATCTCGGCACGTCGCGCGTCTCCTTTCATTTTAACGCATGATCGCGTACGCGATCTGACCGGCGCAACACACCCATCGATCTCTAATCTGTACGCAATAACGGCCGATCGAGCTCGTAGATCGTGAAATGGAAAAGGAATAATTCGCTTGAGTGATGCACGACGCTATCGTGGTCATGATGGTCATGATAAATTATACGTATATGCGCTCTCTCGCACACGAAATAATTTTCCTAAGTAATAGCATGAATTTTTTTAAGGTCGATCCGTCGAAAAAAATTCTCGAAAATGTCAGCGTATCATTAGCGATTATTATAATCGACTTGCATAATCGTATGCGACTTCACCGAGTTTTTCGAGAACTAGCAAGTCAACGTTTTTGAGTCCTTGCGCGATATTTTATTAATTATCCTTGAGATGATTCGTGTAATTATCGTTTTACATGCATCGTATCATTGCTACAAAAAATTGTTTGCGATCACCATCTTCTTTTAGTAGTTATATAATTAACATCTTCTTTTAGTAGTTATATAATTAACTCGATCGCCGCCACCTACGATGATTGTCCTCCAGATGTAAGACAAGTTTTTCCGCATGTCTTCTCGCGGAATTATAAATTATGCTAATAATAATTCGTAAAAAAAGACGGATTGGTTTATGCAGCACTCATGAAGAATAATCAATCGTTGAGTGATCCGCATGTACATCTAAACTTATGTAGGAAGGACGTACGTATCCAAAGATAAACTTAAGAAAATTCTGTCTCTCTCTCTCTCTCTCTTTTCTAAGATACCTAAGCAAATCAGTTTACATTACTTTCACTGTTCGAGATCGAACTCGCTGAGGCAGCCTCTCGTTCTTACCATGCATTTTCCTTTCTACCACCCGATTTTCTTTCGCGGAATAAAAGAGAAGGAGAAGAATCTTTCGATTAATTTGATTAGCGATGCCTCGCCTCTGATCGGTAAAAAGAATCGGGATGCACGATTAAAGAAGAAAAAAAAGATGTCGATTTATTAAACGCAACGATGACTGACTTTAATCGGCTTTCGAACCGCTATTAATAGTAGGATGGCGTTTTTACCTCGGGGAGTGTAGATTAAATCGTACTTCGATGCATAATTGCGATCGATAAGCAGAGAAGAAGCTTGGATTTTTCGCCGAGAAAACTTGGTCTAGTTATTTGACGTTCATTATGAGACTCAGACACATCGACTGTTTCTCCCACAAGATCACCCGAATAAAATTTCGTCATCTGTCTGAAGAGAGCCTCCACTAGAGGATGAGATACACAAGACAACGCCATGTTTACTGTGATGCTTGCAGAAGAAGCGATTTATGTAACCGATCTTTTTCTACCTTGATGATTAGTCAATCGATGATTAGTCAATCGGAAAATTCCTGTCGCTAATTGTGCCTCATCGGTAGCCTCTAATACATATAATAATTGTTATACCGGCATCCGCACGCGCAAGCAGCCATTTATACGTTCTTGGGAATCCTCTGACCCGCCTGTAACGAATGCTCGCGTTGTCCTCCACGGAGTTGATGATAACTATCTATCGCGTAGGCGGATTCGACATTAATTGCGATCTGGAAATCACGATGTGATCACGTTCGTGTCTATTCGATGAAGCGTAAATCGCGCGACGACACGATATTTCAACTTTATAAAACGTTAAACGGAGAGGAGATCTCGGTTACGTAAGGGAGTGAGTTGCGCGAATAAAAGTCCCTTTTAACAAGCAGATAGCAATGTGGGAGTCGTCGTGTGCGCGTTGGGTGGAGATCTGGCGCATAGCCACGTGCATACAACGTACATGTTTCATGCATACAACATACACAATTGCACGAAGTGCAAATGTCAAGGGATTCCTCCGGAGCAAGAAACATCGAATACGTAGCTTAAAGAGGCGACTCAGATTCCGATGCAATTAATCTTTCTTTTATTTACGACGTTTATTTTTATCGTCCGTTTTGCACAATTCTCCTAAATTTGCTCCTTTAACGTGCATAATCGGAAATTCCTTCACATAAATTTAATCTAACAAGAAGAGATATTAATTAAAGTAAGTAATAATTTTATTTCTTTTTAAATTTTATATATTATTCAAATTAAAAAGAAAAATATATTTTTCAATTTCCTATATATTTGTCTCTCCAAATATAGTAAATGAATAAATCACATAAATATTACTAATGTTACTAGTATTACTCTAATATGTTATTATATATTGTTAATATATCAATAATTAGTAATATTAGCAAAATTATAATTAGTAATGTTGGTAATATTAGTAATATTAAAAATATATATAATAATAATATTAAAAATATATTACTATTATATATGTTTAATATTATTAATATTATTAATGTTACTAAAATATGATTAATATTACTAATATTCATAACTAATCTTACTAATTATTGTTAATACTGCTTAATACTATTAATGGCACATATATCTGGAGTATAAAAATGTTTGAATATATAATATATGGAATATATGATTTCTCTGTATTAAATACAATCTAGATTGAAATAATGACAGTTCAAATTTATGCTAAATAAATGTCTTTAGGTAACAGGAAGATGATTGAGCGATTTTATTCACAAACAGAAAATACATTCCAAGATGAAATAACTTTGGTATTTTTGTGATGCAAAAGATGTGCTCTTTCAAATAAAATATTTTGCAAAATCTTTTATGGTAGTTGAGATTTGTATGACTTCTAGCTTCAATTTTACTAAATTTTTCAGCTTTTTTTCTCACTCACAAAGTATATTAAATACTCCAGCCAGAAGAATTTACATCGTCGCCATATTCCTCGATCATTATTTCTAAATAAGTTCAGCTTTTCTTACTCATCGTGCGATCTGTGTTACGTCCTATCTAAGTGAATGGAAGGGATTAAAGAAGATCAAAGAATCGGTCCCGCATGGCCATACATACACATGGCCTGCGAATGCGCTTTGGATCGTCGACCCTCCCTCACGTGGGCATCGATAGGCAAATGTCAGGAGATCCCATGAATCACACACCGCGAAAGGGAGAAATGTGAGAATGAAGGAGGACAAAGGAGAACCGGAGAGAGAGCATCCCATTCACACACAGGAGGAAATATCGAATCTCAATCGGCGACATCTCGCGCGCCGGCAAAATGTCAGGGGAGATCTCTCTCCCTCGATAGAGGCGCGTTTCGCGCCGCCGGCGGAGAGGGAAGGGGAGGGGGGGATACTGCCACGATCTAGAGAGTCTAAACGGATAAATCGAGAGGACCGCGCGAAACGGGTGACGAAAAAATCGCTGGTGTGCCTTACATAAACGTACCACGCCCTGCTGTCCGGAGCACGTTCGCCGCATAGGCAGATATCGGATGATGTTTGTCGTGCATGTGTATATATATGTGTGTGTAGGCGGTCGCGCGCCTGTATATATATGTGTAATTTTGTCGCGCGCGCTCCCGTGCCGTCTATCCTCTCTCGGGGGAGGAGTGGGAGGAGGAGGAGGGGGAAGTTTTCTTTCGCTAAATCTTCAAAACATGTCTTTCTATCTCTCCAACAATCTGATGATCTGATATTTTCAATGTATGTACATATATAGAATATGTGAAAAACTGTCTTTTTTTAATCGAAATTTTGATTAATTTTTATTTTTATTAATTCGAGAAAATTGTTGATGCCATTTTGATTAAAGAAAAAAATCATTCTAAATTAGATAGAAAACCTGCTGTATAAAAGGGCATCCGTTAGTTTTGGAGAACTCAGTATATAATTGAAACATGCGTATTTTTTTAACCGATTTGTTAACTAATCGCTTCTTGTATATTTCTTATTGAATCTCTTTTTACATTTATGAATTTTTTATTGTTTGCCCAACATCAGTTGTAGTCATTTTTTAATTCTTTGCCAGCACAATTGACTCTAAAATTGTCGAAACTAATTATACAACAATTATGCAACAATAAATTTGTAATACATATACTTTTATTATCATATTTTTAATTTTTGCCTCAGATTATCCAAAAAAAAGTTTGTCATATTGTTGATTTTTAATATATATATATATATATATATATATATATATATATATATTATATTTTATATTATATGTATATGTATGCGCTTTTCAAATTTAGAACACGTTAAACATACACACACGCATATATAATTAAAAATAATCACATTATTTTTAACAGAGATCTTTAAACAATTTTTAAATTCTTTTGTTTTAAAAAATACAATAAAAAAGCAATCATATAATTGGCCGAGCGTACAAATCTTTAATTTAAATTTTCGATGAAGGATTTTATATGAATTAATGTATATGAAATTAGTCTGTTATTATTTAAAATAATAACATTACCAACTAATAATATTATCGAAATAGACAATAACAGACAATCAAGAGGCACAATAGTGTTTCGGGCCAAGTTCACGCGTAGCAATGGCGAGGCACCATGTATCTTTATGTAAGTCGGATAGTTGAGAGAGAGATACCTTAAATTATCGGACCTCAATAATGACCGAATGAATCGATTTTTAAATTAAGTAAAATCTAGCATACACACAATTGATTTGTATTTGATTGAACTATTCAGAAATTATATAGCTATTTCTTTTAATTTTATAAGTATATATTAATTAGCTTAAAAATATTATCAATTTTATTAGCAGCGCCAAGTTTTTTAATTTTCAATTTTTTTATTTTATATCAAATTTTAATTTTCAATTTTTAGATAAACTTTTAATTTTTAATATTATTATTTTTATAATTTAATATTATTATTTTTAGAAATTAAAAACTATTCTGCACAACAGTATTTTAAATTAAAATATTTTTATTTAAATTTGCACAAATTTTTAGTCTTAGTTGGTGCATTATATTTTTATATCACTTTTTTTATAGGAAATTAAAATTATTTTACATTTTGTTTAATATAAAAGTCCTTTAACAGTTTAACATAATATTTTGCAATTATAATTTTTTACAGTAGATTTTACATAATAATAATAGACTATACTAATAGAATATACTAACGGATGTTAGATGTTTACATCGTTAGATCGTAAATTCGAAGGAAAATAGTTCAGCGAAATGATCGCTAAAAAAATCCCGACTCGCATATGACTTATACTCGAGAGTAAAATTTTCCTCGCGCAAAATTAATCGACTTCTTAACCGTTCGGTGTTATCGAAGAGAATTTATGTCGTCTCGACGACGACCTCGAGAGATTCGACGTATGCATTAATCCAACCGCTGTTGCGAGAGCGAAAGAAATCGAACGTGTCGGAAGATAGCTTCGCAAAGTTTCCCTTGTCGAACAAGAGATGAATCGAATGGCGGAAGATTTCCGTGCGACCGAGCGTGAAAAGTGGAGCAAAATTCTGCAAAATTTGCCTCCGATCGCTCGTTCACCCATCGCCTTTTATGAGAGACATGACAGCTGTCGATAGATAACGTTATTTTCTCGGATTAACATTTTTATCTTGTAAATGTCGATTCTCTCTCTTTCTCTCTCTTTCTCCTTCTTCCTTGACAGGAGAAAGGGGCGTATTATTGCTTAGTATTATATTACTTTCCCTTATAATACCGATCGTTTTCCCATAGCGAGATTGCGCTTGCTTCCACGACGAAATATCTCTATGGATTTCGATGAATCATGGAAGACAACCTCGTTATTATATCGCAACATCCACCAATTATGTTATCGCTTTTTCCGTATTTTGCTCAAGATGCGTGTTGCTTAAAAAAAAGAACGATACAGAGACGGGCACTAATCTATTATACTAGTGAACACTTTCTCATAACTTACTTTCATCTCCCCCGTTATTATGAATACTGTTGCACTTCGTCTAAGGTCGGAGAAAATTTATTTTTTCTATATTTATAGAATTCATAAAAATCGATCAAAGATCTCGTGTAATTCGAACATCTGATGTTTATCGCGCTTGCACTCAACATTCTATCCTGTCTTCAGTTAAAAAGTGATTTCAATGCATGATCACCTATTACACCAGGACCTCGAGCACTTATCGTAACTAATCGGATCTCTTGAATTTTTTTTGATTCCACAAAATTCTGACCATCTCACATGTCTCGGATAACTGTGTATCAGGCTTGCGTCTAAAATATTTCTTCGCTACCGTTACGTTCTCGAATGCTTGCGGTTTACGCCTATTTCTATCGCGTGTTACGCATCTGGGCCCGGCACTCTTATGATTCTCTTACGAGGAACATGAGAATCCTCTGTTCGTTACAAGGAACACAGATGATAAAGATCGACGATATCGTCTCTTTCAATGCTTTTCTTCTACGCTAGAGATAATTTTCGAAAAATGAATTACATATTTAACGAATGAGATCACTTCTCGTTGAGATTATCGATAAAAATTCAAAATAAATGATATAGTGTAAAACGTGTCAATAATTGTAGCGATTTTACTGTCTCTATTAATTTCGTCGATGTTATTTTATTCATAAAACTGACAGCAATTCTCGTCGCATGCAATAAAGGCATTAAAAATCAACGAAATTATTTTTTACTCTGAATTCAAGAATGTAAAAGTTGTTTTTATTTTGTAATATTTCAAAGATAAAATAACAATATAGAAAATAATAGAATAATAGACAATAATAGAATAATAGAAAATTATAGAATAATAAAAAAATAGAAAAATAGAAAATTATATAATAATAGAAAATTTTATACAGAAACAAATAGAAAATCTATGATTTTGTGTATAAAATTATAGCAACTATTATAATTTTTATAATAATTATTATCTAATGAAATTGTAATAATTATTTAAAATATTAAAGAAACTAGAGAAAAACAGATTTGAAACAGACATTTATTTGATATGATGTAAAAATATAAATTTATTTACAATTAGCAGGATACTTGACAGAAATATTGTTACAAGAGTTATGATTTTATCGTTTATAAATTTCTATAAATTCTCTTCCACAATTCCTATTTATATAAGATGTTAAAATAATAATTTATGATAGCAATAGCATTAATTTATATGCTCATATCTAGTTTCAATTTTCTGAGTAAGATGTCTCTAACGACCGTGCAGAACGTAAAATGTTGCTTTCTAATTATAGAACTATGTAATTATTTACGCAAGCGAATATAAAAGAAGCAATAATGTGTAATGCATTCATTTAATATAAATTTCAAGTATACGTACACACATATATGTGTATATGTGAGGAAAGAAATATAATGGTAAGTACGTACCTAATAGTTATCCGATTAATAATATGCGCGACCTTAAAAGCAGGCAAGATAAATCGACTATCGATCAGTAAAAAATTATATTTTTTTGCAAACTAAGTGTCATATTAAATTTAATTTTTTTCATTAAAGGGAAGTGTCTTATAATACTTACATACTCTGTTAATTCAATATTATTTCATGTTCTATCCGAGAAAAAATTAATATAGTCAGATTTTATATGACTTATCATATTATTATATGTGATCATTAAAAAATAATTCTAAAAAAATAACTCAGATAAATATTTTCAATTTACTATAATTTAAAAGTAAAAAAATATCTTTTGTGACGCAAGATCGCCCATTTCGCGATTGGATAATAACGGTGATAAAACTCATTTATTTCTTTCACCATTAATCTATGCTCGTAAAGTATCAGAAGATAAAGAGGGATAAAATATGAGAAGCATGGACGCGAATAAGTGAATTACTCTGAATGCGCATCGTGATCATGCAATAGAAAACTCATCCTGATATCTAACGGAGCGCAAAAGCTGATATACATATATGTATATGTTAAATAAAAGTAACAAATTTTTTATGTCTATGTTCGAACACTTAATATTCCGGTCGAATGCGTCCATTCGTGATCACGTCGTACGTTACGCGAGAATAGTTCAATACATCATTTTTTCTCATATCACGGATTTATTCTCGCTGCCGGCCATGACGACGATCGTATATAAGGAATGCACAACCTTAGAAAGTAATTCAATGTTAATGTATTAAAGAGACGGAGCAATGTATGACAATTAATTGGATTCTGTATATTTAAGTATACAATAAAAAACACGAGGAAGAGATTAATTAATTAATTAATTTTCAGTAATGCTAAATATGATTTCTGTTTCTAAATTGTTTTAACACCTCACAATTTTAAGTAACAAATATAAATTTGCGCTTCAAGATGCAAAAGGAGCTATTTTAATTTATTTTATCATATTATAGTTAAAACTTTTAATCTTTTAAAAGAATTTGTCGATTATAGTTAATAAAATATTAAATATAGGTTTTTAATTTCGAGCTTCTTTATTAACAAAAGTTTCTTAGATCGCTGAATATCAAAATTGATAAATTTAAAATAGTATATGTAGAATATTTAGAAATCTGGAATAACTTTAAGCTTGAATAAGTGTATTAAGAAATATTTGATAAATTCTTAATAGAATAATTTACAATTTTCTATTAATAGATCTCATAATCATAAATATCTTATCAACCGTAACATATTCTTTTAAGAGGTTAAAAATTCTAAAAACTTTAATTGTAACAAATTTTCAATATATGACAAGATAAAACGACATAATAGCTCTTTGTGTTCATCATAAAAAAACTATCATTTTCTTTCTCGTGTTAAGAAAAAAGAAATTTTTATATTATTGGGGCAGATTTTTTGAAAGAACGCTCTTACATTTCATTGCAATTTTTTTCCAATTGAATGCATTGCTCGATAATAGTACTAGGTTATTATTAGTGAGTTGCCATTTTATTTCTTATGATTTACAGTTTGCCTTTTTTCTTTTCCCGAAACGAAAAGGTTACATTTTTCCCGAGAGACATTGCGAAAGTCGTGTGTCTCGGTATCGCAGATGGAAATTTGTCGCCCCAAACTTACCCTCGCTCCTGTCGAGGGCGGCCGTCGATGGTGTACATTAAACACATATCACTTAGGTGCTGGGGCAAGTGAGAAAGAAAGAGAGAGAGAGACAGAGAGAGGTTCTCTCGGTCCGGGGCACGCAAACCACGGACGATTCTCCTCTCGTTGCCGACTATCGCCGGCATGCAACATCGAGGAGCGCACACCGACACTCTCCTCCGACGATCTCGGTTCCGTAACGCTCTCCCCTTCCCCTCTTCTCGCCGTCCAGAGATCTCGGCGAGAGCGCGAATGTGTTGGTCGGGCGTGGTCGCGCGATGGCCATGGAATGCGCTCACTTTCACCGAGGCTCTGACGAGGAACGGAGACGGTCAGGATAGAGACTCGGGGGTGAGGGAGAGCGAGACGGAAGGGGATGGAAAGATGCAGCGCGAGGCAGAAGGAAAGAGAGAGAGAGAGAAAGAGCATCCAAGGTGCACACACGTTGCGGCATCGCATGCAATACACTGTGCATAAATTCCTCTCTACACTGGTCCACCCGAATATCTCTTGAAAAATTCCCAAGAAGATCCACGGGATTTTTTCTTTCAATTAAATTGCACGAGATTCCGAAATTAATGAGTTCGCTGCTCTCGATACAAAGATGAATTTTATACAAGTTTTCAAACGCGAGAAAGCTTAGCGATTCGAAATCATCCGAACAAATAATGGCGAAGATGAAACGTTCGGTAATTTGTCTTAATTACAATGTCGAAATTGACGAGTAAGTAGAGAATAAAATCTATCACGGGTATCCGTCAATCGGCATATTAATCCTTCATGCAGGTGACGCATCTCTTTATGTAGCGACGTGCGTCATCTAGTTATCCCATGAATGATGACTACTACAATTGAGAATAATTGATAGGCGTCTTCTTAAGCTTCCGTTACGTAAAAGGCTGCCATTTGCTGACGCCTCTTCCTCGGTTGTGTGTCCTGACTATGCAGCCGCGACTAATCTCGCGAAACCGCAAAGCCTGCAATTCACAAAATGAATACGAGTTATTCGACGAAAAGTTATACGAGCTCATAAAGGCTCGTGATCTTTATTTAATCTTGTCCAACAAATCGAATTACGATTAATTTTCGGAGGATATAAATCTCCTTAAATTCCTCTCTATCTGGGGAACTTGAAAAAATGAATCTTACGTTCCCTGAAGTCGAATTTCATGAATAAATTAATTTCGTGAATTAATTAATTTCTCGAATCAATTTTATTGAGCTTTTTAAAAATGTCTTTTTAAGAAAGAATATTATTATATTATTATGTGCATAATATTATTAGGAACGAATCATTTCTTGTGATAAAAATGCGAATTATATGTGCAAAGAAAATTAACTCTCTCGATATAATCATTTATTTTAAACTATATCTCTGAGTTTTGTCATATTGAATGGGGAATTTATTTTCTTTTCGCAATTTGTTGTAATCGATTAACAGTACTGAATTGTTATTACTGTCAAAATGTAAAGTGAAATGTCAAGTATGCGGAAAGCGATACGCGCTTATAAAAGCAAACCGATGCATGATGTATGTTTGTTAAATTAAAGAACACCATTTAATTACATTTAAATTCAAAAATCCCTTGCAAGGAAAAAAAATTGGTGATTTTAATAAAAATTAATGAGTAATGCTTTCATAAATTTTATTGTGCTCGGGAATTTCGCGAATTAAATCATTGAAGGTTTATTAAATAATTTTCGACTATGTGTTTGTTCAAACATAAGAATTTTTCAAATTATTAAATACGAATTTTATATTAAAATTGATAAATCTGGAATCAATGGGACAAAATTTAAAAAATGTTGGAATTCTACATAAATTTATACATGTACAAATTTATGTATGTGTTTTGAACTTATCTATATGACATAGAATTTATACTCGCGTAGCTACCTAAAAAACCTTTAATTTTTTATAATTATAATTCAAAATTATAATTTAAAATTATCTGGTATCTATTTTTAATGATTTAATTTACAATATATTCAATCTTAAAGATTTTATTAGTCATAATTGCTACAATAAATTCTTTTTAAGAACTGAAAGTCTTAATAACATATTTAACATTAAATGCGATAAAAAATTGTTAATTTCTTCGTTGTCTTTAAAATGCGTGAAATGAATGTGCATTCTAAAAAAAAATCAAATATAAATATATATGATTATATATATATTTTTTATACATGTTTATATAATTATTAAATATATATAAAATATGTATTATAATATATAAAATATATATTAATATATACATATAAAATGTTTCTTTTTCTTGTATAATTTTGTATATGTATATAGAAAAATTAGTAAGTAGAATACATAATAATTGAGAAATAATTAGAAAAATGAAATTTTTGCACAGTTTTTTATTATTAAAAGGTGCAACTTGCAAAAAAACAAAAAAATTGCCCGCATATAATCGCATATTTTATTTATATATTAGTAGAGATCTTTACTATAGCTCCATACTATATGTATATATTCCTTCGAGAGTGCCAGAAGTTGCGAGGGACTTGATACTACATGCGACGAACGCGCATTCGCCAGGAGACTTTGCGTTTCGCCGATATACCTATAGATCAGCGCGCGATATCTGATGCACGACTAACCAATTGGCATTTTCCTGAAATAATTGCATATTATATGGGAGTAATTTTCACTCGCAGCCATTCAACCGTGAATACACGAGGTGGTCGCTCTCTTAAAATGCGATCGGGAAATAAGACGAAGGGAGAGGAGGAAGGGAGGGGGAGGGGGGGGGAAAGAAGAGAGGAAAAAAAGGGGAGACAAATTGCAGCGATACAAGTTGCATCATATCGACTGATAATTATATCGACGCGCAGCTAGGCCACGTGAATATCAATCTCTCTCTCTGGACCAGGACGAAGCAGCGTGACGCTTTACGTCATTCTGTCTGCGATAATCGACTTTTTCCGTGCCAACAGGTTATACAACAAACATTTCGTCTTTTCTCTTTTTTTTCTTTTTCTTTTGTTTTTTTATGTAGCATGTTAGCGAGCGAACTTTCGTACCTTCTCGTCAGATTGATTGAGTCATTAGCGATAAAATGTGCGCGTGATAATGATTCTGGCACATTACCGAAATTCCACCCGTTACAATCTGACTGGTCTAAATTTGCCTCTTTGCGGCGCAAACACAACGATGAATTTAATTCGAGACCTTAAATCGTGAAAGTCGGAGAATCTTGGGAATAATTTATCGTGCATATTTTCGCGTGGGATGGGGATATACATTCAAATTTTTCGCATAATTTAATACACATATGCGACAATAATAAAGATAACATACTGATTATTATTATTATTTTATTAATTATTTTATTTTATTATATTTTATTAATTATATTTTATTTATTATTATTATTATTATTTATTATTTTATTATTATTATATATTTATTATTATATATTTATTCTTCGATTATATATATGTTATTATAAAAGATTAAATAATTCAAGTTCTTGTGTAAGATGTAAATTATATATGATATAAGATTATATATGATATAAGCTAAAAGTGTATCAATAAAAAAAACTTTTTTCAAAAAGAGAAGACAATTTTTTTGTTAATAATGAAAATTAGAAGAAATAAACGGAATAAATCCACCACGAAGGATCGCCTTATCCTTTCCGGAGCGCGGCAATTGCGGCTGCAACCAACCGTGGCCTTCCTCAACGTCATCGGCCGCGGATACTTGCACTTTCCTTGCGGTGCCCCAGTCGGAAAGGCTAATTAAACCGCAACAAAGAGGGAAGGAGCGCCGCGAGCGAGCCTGGCGACCAGCCGGGATTATTTATACGACCCGCTCCCGCGAAACCAGTTTCGTATACATAATTCGGCTTCGTGGTCATGCGGCCCGTTGCACACCCGTTTAATGAGCGGAACGCATACGTATGTATATGCGAACTTATAGATTCATTCATTTCTTTTTTATTTAAAACGTGTATATATACACACACACATATATATATATATATATATATATATATATATATATTCTTTCTATTAAAAAAATATATGAAAATTTTTTTCTATTATATTTTTATACGTACATATACAATTTTAGAAAAATTCATTATATATAATATTATTATATAATTTCATTATATATAATATAATATAATATAGTATTTTATATCAAATTATTATTCTTTTATATAATATTGTTTTTTAATTATTTATAATTTTAATTAATTAATTTATTTTTATATTGAAATTTAATTTCAATTAATTTAATTGCCTATTAATATTATTCTCAATTTTATTGTTATATAATATTATGCAATAATGAAAAATAAATATTTTAAAAATGTCACAAAGAAACATACATTATTTCTATTATTTATTGCGATGAATCATATATAATTACAATAGTAGAAAAAAGAAATTTTTTTGAGGATGAATTTGTCATGGGAACTGTAAGAGGACCGAAGGTATATCGTATAATTTTTGCACGGCGAAATAATTTATTCCCCATGTAATATTTTATTTATTCGTCGATATGCGCTCGAGTCGCGGAGCGAAATTTCCGAAGCGATATTCTCGAAGGTCATCGCGAAGGCGATGATTCGAGTTTAAAAATTCGCCGACGCACCGCAAAACCTCTCTCGACGTCTTTCTTAAATTACATGTCCATTACGACGGCATTATTGAATTACTAGATGGACGCGCGGTGTTGTACCGTACACATCTCACACACCATACACATACACTAGTCGCGCTTCAATTTTGAAAGGCTCGCTCGTATATCGCGGTAACACGCCCGTATACATGGTTGCTGCAACGAAAAAGGGGGTTTGACCGCGATGACCCCCCTCGATTTCGCAAAGAGTGATAAGTTCCCTCTTAATTTTCGCGCGATCTCGCCGGAGGGACCTCCGACGCGATGGGCGTGAAACGTCTGGTAATTGCCGGTCGAATCGAGGCGGGTTTGCATTAATAATAACGTCTCATTACGATTCGCGACGCGCCCGATTATTGGCGCGCGTTAACGATTATTAAGCTTCGAGAGGATGAGAACGCGCGGGCGATTAATTGCGAACCGAGCGAATCTATGCGATGGTAAGATAATTAAGGGCACGATTGAGATACGCATTCCTCCTCGAGCGCGCGTTTGATTTATTTTAAATCGTTGACGAGTATGCTTTAAATATATGAGAGATGTAAAGAGATCTTGTGCGCAACATATATGTATGTGCATGTTACACACATGCTTTCTTCTTACAACTTTGAATTGCTATCTAATTAAAATTCTATTCGAGTCAAGTCAGCTTGAAATTTAATTCGATACAATGTAATAAGTTCTGTTTTGCTCTCTTGGGTGCGTTCGAGCTTAATTTAATAAAGATTCTTTAGATCGCGTATCCTCAATATGTCCGATGCTTTCGCATTTCTCTTAAGGAATAATTAATTTTTCATTAACAACATTTATATATGAAATTTATATATTTATTATTTATAGATTAAAAATGTATTAACATAACATTATAATTGTTGTATAATGTTCAATAATGTATTATGAAGAATTCATATGTGTAAATATCTTTTTTATTTCATTTTAATCTCTTTCACATTTAAATTTTGTTCATCATGAATTGATGTTACTAATAATATTGAGAATTTATACATTTACACAATATACACAATATTTATTTATATATACATATAAATTCTTAATAATATATCATTAAAGCAATATTAATTCTTGATTAACAAAATATGAAAAAAATGAAAAAGATTAAAATGTGCATTAAGAGATGATATACTTTATAAACATATTGTTAGCGATATGTGTATATGTATTTATTTATTTAATTATTTATTTAGTTATTTATTTACTTATTCATTTAGTTAGTTAGTTTGTTTGTTTGTTTATTTATTTATTCACATATACATATATTTCGTTGTGTTCGTAAATTTTTAATGTACTATTAGCAGTATTTATAAAATATATCTTTCATTAATGCATCAATCTCGTTATCTTACACGAATAGATTTTCTTAATTAAGGGTTGATCATATAAAAAAGATTGAGAGAGAGAGAGAGAGAGAGAGAGAGAGAGAGAGAGAGAGAAAGAAAGGGAGAGAGAGTATGAGAGCATTCTATTAAGGTGTACATTGTATATACCCCGTAATTCTCGAACAACCGATTTAACGAGATATCCGAGCGAACAGTACATTATCGCTCATGCTAAGCCGCCGCTCGTGCTTCGGCCCGTAGTTTAGCCTGAAGAATGGATGAGGTACCGTTATGATTGCGCAAGAAGCCGCGCAATATGCGCTCTCCGCCACAACTACTGTGTCCACTGTTGTAATAATCGCAATAAGAGAATGAGATAAGGATCGCATAGAGGAATTTTGCGCACAACCCTTGCCCCCGCCCTTTCCCCATCGCGAAGACAAAAGGACATAATCATATCTTCATATCACTACTATCCATTCTCTTTGCTAGATTTACCGAGAGGTCCAATAACAGATATTGAATGAAACGAAGACACAGTTTTTTTGTGCGTTCAGCGAGGAACGCTGTGTTCGTCTTGCGAAAATTTATATTTTTATTTAAAAAAAAAATTCTAATTATGATATGTTTTTCATATTATATAATTATACAAAAAAATAACTTTTTTTTCAAACAAGGAAGAAATCATTTCTAATTTTCTTAATTCGGTCGATACGGTTCCTGCGGTTTCAAATTATTCCGTCATTTCAATTTTATTTATTATTATTATTTATTATTAAACTTGAAAATTTATATTATTAAATTTTCAATGCTAAAATTGATAAATTTATACATAAATCGTTGCATGTACAAATATATATAAATTTTTGCAAAAATTCGATACATTTTTATTTTTAAATTTTAACATTCGCCACATTAATTCCGTCAATAAGCAGCAAAAATATGTATGCACCAGATTGAAATGATTTGTTAAACAATATATTTAAAAAAATTATTATTTTCAAATAAAGACTTATTAAAAAAATAAAAGCATAAATATATTGTTTTTGTATTCTAATTTGCTTTTTAAAAGTTACTTATTGAAAAATGAGAGGTTTTATAATCTCATCTTTCATTAAATCAATTTAAAGCAGGAAATAGTATTCATTTTATCTTTTTCTTTTTTAAATACATTCACTCTTCTATTTTTGATACATATACTTTACATATACTTTACATATATTTTATTTTATTTTTATTTTACTTTATTTTATTTTTTATTTAATTTAATTTTTTATTTTATTTTGTCTTATTTTTATTTTATTTTATTTCATTTTTTTTCGTTTTTATTTTATTTTACCTTTATTCACATGTGTGATTTCGAGATTATCGAAGTGGAACATTGGCTACTGGGAGCATCTGTCATGATGGCATCAATTATTTTTCCGCACGTACACTTTTGCTTTTCTTTTTTGTAATTGCCAGATACAGCCTTCGCCCAAGGTGATTGCACGGCAATCATGCCGTCTCGATAATTATCATGCGAGAGACGAATCGAATATTTGCTGCTCGCATAAACGATATTGCACAATTTGATTCTCTCCGCGCGAAAGATTACAATACCGTACGCGAAAGATTATAATTTCCGACATAAGCTTGTAGTCCGGATCTTTATAGATCGAAACGACACACAATAGTACTCGACATCAAGAAAGTATTGAAAGAAAGACATATATTGGTTTTCTCAGCTTATGTAAAATTGACTATGTAAATAAAAAAAATGACGAATATTTGTAAACAAATTATCTCGCATTTGTAACAGTTAAATCGTAAAATTCAAGTCATTAAAATTAATTTGTGAACGTAAATTAAAATGATCATTAGTTGGACTGAAGTATTTTCTTCGATTTTTTTTTATTTTTCGAAGTGACATTTTTTGCGGTTAATGAGATGAGGCAGGCTCTTTTAATGAACCTGTTTACTGATAAAAAGTAAGACATACGAATGTAAATAGCGATTGATTAACGTGTGTTTTATTACACGTAACTACAGCCACTAAATAGAGTGCAATTTCGAAGGAATCTATTCTATGTTGAAGTACTATATGTAAATTATAGCTCTTTAAAAGGTCCATGATTGCATTAGGTTCTTATTTCTAAAAAAAGAAATATTAAGAATGTAAAGAATAAAAAAAATAAAGTAAAATATATTGCTCTTAAACAATTATTATATTAATAAATTATATTATTAAATTTTATAAATATTATTATTAATAAATTATTATTTAATATAAATTTGGGAGAAAATATCTACATTTAACTGGAAAATGTATAAATTGTAAGTGATAAAGATACTTATTTTTCATTTGTTTCATTCATTTGTTTCATTTGTTTCATTTTTTTAGTATTTAAAAAATTTTAGTATTTAAAGAACATGGATTTAATTTAGTAAAAAAATTTATTTAAAAAATTTTAATATATGTAATTTTAATAAATAAATCAAATATTCATAATAAACCGTTAATGTTCGAATACAGATGTGTAAAGTAAAAGTCAAGAATCTTAGCTACTTTAATCAATGCTTCTTACTCAGGAAATGTTCGCCAATTACTCTCGATCTTTCGTATGTAAGAACGTACTTAAAAGTGCATACGCCTAGACCGGTCGCGCGTTTAATATGAAAGTGCGCCTTGCATTGAAGACACACAAGCGAATCAGCATTCTGCTGATCGAAATACCTCCTTCGAACGTTGAGACCTGTTTACAACAGGAGCAATACGGCTCAGATTAATGACTTGCATTAATGTAGCTCTATTCCGCATAATTACTAGAATAAACTAGGTTCATTTGAAAAATATGTATTGTATCCTTTCGATAAGCTCCTTGAAATTGAATCGCAATTTTTCTACACCTACATGAGAAAATCAATGAATAAAGTATCACGCACACAATTGTATAACGCTATATTAAATGTAATATGTAATAAAAATATCAAAAAATTAAAAAAAAATGGCATAAGAACCAACGCGAAGTAGTTGGGGCGTAGAGAAGCAACAACACTTCTTTCTTTTTTTCAATATTAGTTTATTAAAAAACTCATATTACAACAACAAAAAGCAAACGTTTCGGATTATCTTTTGATCCTTCCTCCAGCGCGATGTTAACAATATATATTACAAATTATGACGAGTTACATTATACGAGTTTGTTTCTCGACGCGTAAGTGATGCTAAATTGCATCCCGCGGAGGTCTAGTAAGCATTCTGCTTCTAACAGTCAATCAAATATACTATAATTATGCTGTGCGAAGTCGTAGCAGATCTAAGAAATTTAGTCAAAATAATAAAATAAATACCGAATGAAAAATATCTATTTAAACAATCAAATTATTATCTTAAATAAAACTTATTTAATATACATATAATATTTAATATAAATATAAATATGCAAATAAATATTTATATAAATATCTATATAGATATATAAATGTATGAATGTATAAATGTATATAAATATATATAATATGTAAATGTATCTATAATATGTAAATAAATATATATAAACATATAAATATATAAATTAATATATAGCATTTTTAATATTATACATTAAAATAATATTATGTATTAAATAAAAAGATTAAGAGATAACTTAATTTAGATAACTTGTCTTTTTTTATATAGAGAAGTTTTTTATATAGGGAACGATTAATTATCACCAGTTACTGTGAGAATGATTAGATTATTTATCACAATTTAAATTAATCACAAGATCGTAAGATAATTGAAAGAATATGTTTATATTTTGTGATTTAATGACTTCTCTCAACGTTCGAGCCTCTTCTGCGTTGCTTTCATTTCATCTACATTGAGCATAATTATTGAGCGGTCCAGCTTTACTTTAGGGAAGCATTACTTGTTAGTGCATTTTTCTTAATCGTTTTCTCGACGATCGATATATTGCACATAATTGATTCGCCGTCAATGATATAAACTTGAGATAAAATGCCAAAAATGCAAATGAGAATGTATTTTATGTCGGCTTGATTTTAGCGTTCGGTACCGACGAATTACCGGTCATTAAAATATACGACCATCCGCTCCAAATCTTCCGCTTCCTTTCATTTGGTTGTTTATGAGGCGTTTCCAAATTGTCGCCTAAAGATTCGATCGTTTCGTCTCTTTTCAATTATAAGTTTCGAAAGATTGCTCAAGCTACGGCGATAAAAAATGATGCGTAAATCAAATTATACATCCTTCATTATCAATTTAACTCTCTCGATTATCTTTGCACTCGCAAAATCTTTTTTATAACTTTTTCACCCGTGGAAAAAAATATCTCGCATAAAACAATTCAAATTAAAACAAAATTTACGTATAAAATAAATAAATAACCTGTTGTTGCTATTAATATTTGCATGTTGGTAAAATGTTAATTTGAAATCAACATTTTCTTATACCTTCTAATTAATAAACGCGAGAATTTTATTTTTGTGCGTAAATATAGATGACACAAGAATAAAAAGGGATCGAATTATAGTATATAATATTTTTATAATTAAAAAAAATTTAAATTTTGTTTTCTAGAATTTTTCAATTCTTTCATACTTTCCGGAAAAATTGTTATACAGAAATTAATAATTAATTATAAAATAATTTATTCAAAATTAATAGTTAATTAAAAATAATTTATTTAAAATTAGAAAAACTATAAAATGATTAAAAATTCTCATCATTATTTATATATTTTTTAAATTTCACAGTTATTTATAATAATTAATCTTATAATTATTAATATAATAGTTTGTTTATAATTATAAGTAATTGAAATTTATTCTCTAAATATTCTTCAATTCTTTTATATTATTCTATAGAATATTTATTTGAAATTGAGATCTATGATAAGAGAACTACTAAAGAGATGAAAAATTTCTTCAAGATTTTCACACCATTCACTATTGTTTTCCAATCTTGCGGCGGTTTCTTTTATCCGCAACTTCTTCCTAGAAACTCTTTTATGGATCCATCGGTTCACAAGTTGCATCCTATCATGGGGCAAGGAGGATATCGCACGTCCAGTTTGCGTTCCTCTTCTTAGCGAGATTCCTTGTTCTCCCAGCGAAAGAAAAAAAGAGAGAGAAACATGATGATGCGATCATCTGATGTCTTGGAATGCGAGACCTCCGAGTATCGAGATGCTTCTGGAAACGTATCCTCTGCTGACCCCGGTCCATGCTATCTTCCAGGAAGAATCGCCAAGTTTTCTAGAAAGCGACCCGTCCAATAACACGAATACCCACATTCATCTCACTGGCTAATTGTAGCCGGCAATTCTGCGGACTTTCGACGATTCCAAAAGAATTAAGAGAGAAAAATAAGAAAAAATAGCAAAACTATTAGTTCTTGATATATATTAGTGCGAACGTGGGCGTCCACGCTGATGCAAATCGATTTTCAATTATCCATGCGATTAGATTTGCCTGCCGGAAGCCGGCGGTAGCTCCAGTAGTTTCTCGCGAAGAAAAAGGAAAAAAAAAAGGAAAATCGAGCATCGTTGGAGAACCGTCGAAAGCGCAGAGGCGGCATCGTTCCGACTTCCGTGCGGCGCGTATCGCGCTCCGGAATCGGCCGCGAAGTAGCCCCGGAAGCGGAGCTCGACTCACCATCACCACCATCGGGTTTGCTTAGCGGGAGGTAAGAGCTTGCCACGTCGGTGCGTGAGCCTTCTTCCTGGCGGCGGACGCGTTAATAATTCAGCGGCTATCTCGAGCGTCGGCGAAAAACGAAATAAAAACATATAACGAGAGAAAGACGAGAACGGGAAGAGAGAGAGAGAGAGAGAGAGAGAGAGAGAGAGAGAGAGACCAAAGAAATGCGTGACGATGAAGAGAACGGAAGGAGAGAAAGTTCCCTGATGATATATACAACAAAGTATATATTTGATGATTATCCTAATCCTTTAATCGTTTTAATAGAGTGATATATTTTTTCTAATATTATTTCCTATGTATAATTATATTTTCAATATGGAGGATGTCTTAATCTTAGATTAAATTCCGAAATTGAGGAAAATGATTGACTCGAGACTAATTAGAACCCTTTTTGACTATTTCCAATTGGTTTCGAGTCGACCAGGTGCTTTTCTCTCGGAGAGAAAATTTTTTATTGTTACTTTCGTTAGTTTATTTTCTAACTTTAAATGAGATAAAAAATAATATTCTAATTATGATAAAAATTCCTTAGTTCCCTGTTTTTCTTTACAAAAAAAATGATATAAATTATTGTAAAATTCGAATAATATAATAGAAATTATGAAAATAATTGTCTCATTGTGTCAGATTATTTTCTGTAAAATGTTTATCTCGCATTAAAAAGAGATGACATTTTTCTATTACTATTTTTGTTACTATGTGATATTTGAAAAATTTCTGCGCCTCTTTCTCTCTTTCTCTCTCTTTTTTTTCTTAGAAACGAACACAAGAAACATAAAAAAACATTGCTCATGGAGACGAAGTAAAATTTCTTCAGAGACAAGAATGTTGACAAAGATCAACGGGATCAACGAGATTGCGAAAAGGGGAAAAAGGCGAAGGAGGAAGAGGAGAGGTGAACGTCGAAAAAACCAAGATGTAGATGCATAGATAGATACAAATCGGTGCGATTCTATCTTATTCGATCACATATCGATTTCCTGACACGTCGGCCTGTACGTGTATGCACACATGCACACGTGACTGTCCAGCTCATGCAATTCCACCCCCACCGTTCTCTACGCGTGCAAAAATGCTTCCATTCCCCTTCGCCTTCCGATGTATGTCCACTCTCTCGTTCCCCTCATATTCCCGCTCCCCTGCTTCCTCTTGTGTGTGCACACATTATTTAGCTTAGGAGGAGAGAATGCGAGCGGACGGTCCTGGTTGTCTGATGGTGGACGGTGTCTTCAAAAATGTAGGGAGCGGACCAACATCGACATGTGCTGCGCTCTGCGTCGATTCTAGAGGATCGCAATTTAACAGTCCACCTGCGAATGAAATCTCGAAGAAAAATCCTGAAAAGATGAATTACGTAATACTATGTTTATTAAATTAAATTTTTTCATGTCCAAATAAATTTGCCTCGTTAAATTACAATTCGACAAAAAAAGAGAAAAATTATTTCTCATAATTTTCTCAACGCTGCGAATATGATTTTTTGGCATATCCAAAATATTCTATCATATCACAATTTTTAGAAATGATTAAAGTTAGAAATGAGCTATTTTAATTTGAAGTTAAATATATATTATTAAGCTTTTTAAAAAGAATTTACGTTGATAGTCAACTCGATCACTTAGGATTTATCAAACAATTTTGAATTTCTTCAAATTATTGAATTCGAATCTTAGAAATGAAAGTTAATAAGTTCATTAATAAATTATGTTATATTTTTCATCATTAAATATCTTGAGAAGGAAAAAGTATGAAAGAAAGGCGGGGTCGCGATGAGAACCGCTGCTCGGGAAGCGGACTCTCGGAGCACTTTATCTCCGGAGTCCGGGATGTGGGTCGCGACTGCCGCCCGCCACGCGAGCCATTACTATCTTAAGCCCGGTCCACACCTGGTTCGCTCTCGAGTCTCTCTTCCTCGAACACGTCCCACGTAATATTGCGATCTTACCGAACTACGAGCGATTGTCATCTCCGCTGTCAAGATTGATAGCAATTATTGTGTTATCAATGTCACCGAGTTGCGTATTCATATCTCCAAGTTTACAATCTTTGTAAGATTGAAAATTCGATACAAATTCTTCTTACTTATCTCATGCATATCCGATTTTTATAAGGTATCCTTATCAACAATAATCGAATGGATTAGATCAGAATATTATTACAGGATCGTTTGCGTCGTTTCAAGGAGAAGATAGAAACAGAATGATACACAGTTATAAGTCTTCAAAAGTTTATTTTTGTTCTCTCTCATATTGTAATACTATGCGAAATTAAATCAAATCTTGAAAGAATTAAAATATAAATCTCAAGATAATAAAAAAATCAGAATGGATTAATAAAGAATTGTATCTCTTGAAGAATCAAAGAACAAAATATATTAAACTTTTTTTCGAAAATAGTTAAATCTATTAGAAAATAGTTAAATCTATTGAAGATTATAAAAATATTAGGAAGGCTAAATTGTCATTAATAATCATTAATAAAATCCCTTCGAAAAAAAAGAAAATTAGAAGATAATAAAAGTAAAAATTTTATATTATTCATACATGGGTATGTATCATATCAAGGGAATATCAAGTATTAAAAGAAGAAGAAAATTTTTCATATCTTTCAATTATTATACAAAGGACGTAAATTTATTACTATTAAAAAATTATAATAAATGCATAACAGGTACTAAATTACGCGCTGAAATTTATAAAAATATTTTTTATTTATTTTCTTTATTTAATCATATTTTACTTCCACATACATCCGATATTTATATCATAGTATGATCGTTGGCTGCTTTTGCGAAGATAATGGATATGCATGGCGCGTGTTACGCTTCTGATGGGAGAAATTCACGGCGTGGCTTCTATATATTTTCCATCCTCGAAACGAGACTGCAGAAAACTAATGATCGACGATTCATCGACCGCCGGGCTGGTGGTGCAATTCCCGCAGAAAATGCGCAACTTCCTTTAACGCAATTCACGATCGGCGGCTTTGCTGATTTATGGATGAAACGCCCCATCTTTCGAATTATCAGGTCCACTTTAGAAACGCCACGAGATTTCCAGGAATTTCCATCGGCCGTTTTCTTATTCTACAGTCTTTACTATGCAATTTGTTAATCATCGAAAACGAATAAAATAATTGTGATTAAATATTTATAAAAGTCAATTCGATTAATTTCTTTTCATATCAATTATAAATTGTAAGTTTATTAGATTGTAGATTTTAAAATATTTAAATTATGTGAATTAGATGTATATAAAAATAATAATAGCGGATTATATTAATGTTTTTCTAAATTATTCAAATTGTAAAAAAGATTACAGCGCAATTTCTAATTATTGAGGAATAATATAATAATCATGAATAAATATCTGTAAAACTTAATTCAATTCTAATATCAATTATAAATTAATTATACAAGTTTTCAATTATTTATTGTTGATATATATTAAAATGATGACAGTGAAATAAATTGATAAATTAAAATTAAATTATTCAAATTGTAATAAAAAAATATGAATATAAAAAATGTGAAAGTATAGACAAAAATTTACTGAAAAATGTGAAAATATAAAATGTTAATCGAGTTATGCGGTAACTATAATTGATAAAAATCTTGCGTTCATATAACGTAAGTTATATACAATGTAAAAGCGGTACCGTACACAAAATTATCTAGAATCATGAATTTTTTTTCTTGGCATGCCATAAATTTTAAATTTGCGAATACACCTATAATAACTAGAGTTTAGTTGTTTAATGACTGGAACAGCTACAAATTGCCGGATAGTTTGTTAGATGATAGCCCAGTGATGATTATCTTCGATATTGCCCGATTTATACCGATTGAACTCTCGCTTATGTCTTAATGGACAATTATTATAGGAAAGGTTTTTTTTCCAAAAATGAGAAAATTATCAGCAACAAGCGCGGAGAGTTGTATTTTTAAATAAAAAATAAAGGTTGTGTATGTCAAAATAACTTGGAAATGAAATATCATCAACAAAAATATGACTCGTAAAAATTTAACGCAATACAACTATCAAATATCATATATTCTCGTGTGCGAAAAGTCATTTCTACACCTTAAACACGGTTATTCAGTACGATAGATCAGTATTAAAGTTTCATGATTAAATAGTCATTATTGCGCGCGTATTCAATCTCGATTTTATCGGAAACTGTCGAATCCGGTTAGTGAGTGCTGGCGATGACGCTTTCAAGAATACTGTCTGTAATAAAACGATCGCGAATAACGGACGGAGTACTTTTTGTTACGCGATCATCGGCAACTTCACTTTCGATATTACTTTCGTGCCCAACGATGTATCTAATATCATTCGATCTTACCGCGAGAACCGAACACGATGAGAGAGTCTCTTCGCTTTCATCGCACGGATGTAAGAGTCGTGAAACTAGATCGAGCTACACTTTTCCGCACGCAAATGCGTATCTTTACGACACTATGAATATCGCGAGATAAAATCTCTCTATGGGGAATTTTACAATATAATATTTTACTTTCTCTTTTATCTTTTTTACAAAATCTTTATCTTTCAAAGAATATACAGATCAAATAAAATGGATGAAAAATTACGAATCATAATTCTTTCATCAAAAATATATAACGTTATGTTATAATAATAATATATTAATTAACAATATTAAAAAATTAATTAACAAATTAGCAATTTTAATTATAATAATGAAGTATATAATTTTATAATAATATAATACATAAATATATAATTATGCAATATAATATAATACAATATATATATATATATATATATATATATATATACATATAACATAATATAAATATATAATATAATATAATATAAATATATAATTATAAAATAATAATACTATTTTTTTAATATTATCTGCCTGAAATATATAATTTATTATTATTACTTCTTTATTTGTAAGAGAATATTAATAAAGAAGACATACTTTTTTGTAAAATTTAATTTATTTACTTATTATTTATTTAATCTTTATTTGCTTTTATTTTATTTATTTATTATAAAAATATGTAGTTTCAATGCTGTTTTATTTGATTTAAAGAACACTTTATATACCTTCTGGAGTCGAATTTCTAAAAGAACAAAATTGCATAGTAAATCAATAAAATGTTTGGGAAATCAATATTATGATTTTCTCGTATCGCCATCTTCGAGAGACATTCCTTTTGAAGTAATCTGCAGCAAAAGAGTATAATGACATTTAATTCTCTTGAAAACTGATGTCTCCCTAAGAAAAATAGAAAGATAGGAAAAAAGAAAAAAAAAGTTATTTTTTACTCTGCTTGAAAAAAATGAAAAATCCGCATTTTAACCTTTGTTAATATACTCAACTGGAGAATGATTGTCTTTTATTAATTTGTTTCACAAGATGTGTGAATATACAAATAATTAAGATATGATATTCAATAATCAAGAATCTTTATACATTTATGCAAAAAATTAATATAAAAATATCTCCAATATTTTAAATCTTCTATTTTGTATTTAAATAAAAAGTGTTCGTGGAATTATGGTATTTCTTCAGAAATCTTGTTGTGCTTTTTTCACATTTGAATCCCTAAAGTGAAATATTCAAGAGGGCCCTACTTTAGAGTGCCAAAAAATCGACGCTCTTCTTTTTTTAAATTGCTTTGAAGGTATATCAGTTTTTAAAAAATTAATATAAAAATATATCTCAAAGATTTTAGACTTTCCACTTCGTAGACGTAAACGCTTCGATAAGACAAAAGCAAATATAATTTAAATAGAAACAATACTTCATCTATATACGTTTAGTTTTTATTAAAATAAAGGTAGTTTTTATTAAAATAAAATTTATGACTATCGATTCTTGAATTTTAGGAACGATGCAAAAATGGTAGACGATAGACTACAGAATTCTCCAATCCTCATCGCGCCCAAGTTAATTCCTTCCTCAGCGGTATCAGCCGAGCAATTAATCTTGCCGTATTCCGACCGCGCGTTCACTCTTTGTACATTCCGTCCACGTGTTTATCTACATACATATACACGCATTTACACGAGAGAGTGACTTCTCTCTCGACATCCCCATCTACGACGTTAAGTGAGTGAGGCCGAGAACGGCGATTCCTACGCTTCAAAATTAAAAAAAAAAAAAAAAAAAAACGGCACACGCCTCGCGGTGGCATGGACGTGTACGTGTGTATGTAAGTGTGTGTGTATATTTATTTCCCGTGTCGAGAGCGCAGACCGCTTGCTCTGCGCGTGCGAGGCTTTCTCTGGATCACCCCGCCCACATGAGCGCGCGCTCTATCTCACGGTTACGCTTGTGTGATCGTGTGTGGATCTCGCTCTCGATTCTCGATATAGTCGATTCTTGAAGTCCCGCCAAACCAGCTCCCGGACGGCGGCTCTCGATAATTAAACGTGCCGGTATTGCGATCGCTTCGATTCGAATTGAACGACGAATGATCTCTCGGATTCGTATTTGTGATCCTTGATCACTGATGGATTGAGATTAAAATTTTGCGAATCTCGAATTACGCAATTTTTAACAAAAAAAAAAAAGAAAGAGACATTTTCTCATAGTTTTTCATGGCGTTAATTTCGGATTCTAAATTGTTATCATGCCACAATTTTAAAAAATACAAGATTGAAAAATTGCAAAATTGGACTTTTAATATATTTTAATATATATTTTAATTAATATATTTTTTTAATTAATATATTTTATTGTATTTTAATATATTTTATTAATGTATGTTGTAGGTATGTAATATTAGAGAAATGCATTTAAAGAATGTTATTAGGACTTTTTCAATTTTTCAAAGAAATTTGTTGCGTTAATTAAGACTAACAGAATGTTTATTATTAAATATAAAACTCTTGCGGAAAAGTCGCGAATTAAAACATGAATATCTACGAAATAATTTTTGGTATTGTGTATTCAAAGAAACTGAACAATCTTTTGAATTGTTGAATTGTATATGAATTTCATGTCAAAATTAATAAATTCAAATTTTTTTTTGGAAATGATATTCATCCTTTTATTATTTTACATTTATTTTTTCACATTTGAGATGTTCTGTATTAATTATACAATTTCTGTTTCATACAGAAGAATTGCTCATCAATATTTATGCAAACAAAGGACATTTAGAGAAAATTGCAAAAATACTTTTCGAAAGGATATGGCACGGCTGACTCTTCTCGTCGCATCTACTACAGATTTGGCAATTGTTACCAATTTGACACGTTGGATAGCGAAATACTTACTAATTAGAGTCTCGCGTGATATTAAGGTATATTTCTTGAGGATGAAAATCTCGCGCGCGCGTTCTCGTTTCCCATATAAAGAAACTTCACGAGTGCGGTTACCTTCCGGCAAAACTAGCCATCTTTCTTTTCTTGCTGAAGAATTCTAATCATCTGCCAAGACACCCGATCTCGCTAACGATTGAATTCCATCTCCGAATCGGACAGCATTCGAGTCAATCTTACGACATTGGATTTTCAAGGAGCGACGTCTTGAAGTCTATTTCTGTTGAGACTTTCCGCCTGATTTCTCAGCGATCTATAAAATTAAGATTTCTTTAAAAATAAAAATAAGTGAAATTCTATAAAGATAAAAATTAAAATCATGAAAAATGGAAAGGAAAGATTATAGTGGACGCATTTTTTTTACTTGAGCTTTAATTAATCATTACAATATAATTAATCATTAATTAATCATTACACAACTGCAATATTTAGAACAAGAATTTTCGCAAAATACATAAATAATTTAAAAAAAGATAATCTGATTAATTAAAGTAGATATCATATTGAAAATGGAGATCAAAAAATAAAGTAAAATATTTTCGATTAGGATAGCCACTTCTGATGAAATTATTTTATTGAGTATCATTAATGCCTTTCTATCTGAAAATAGCTGTTTCTTCCCAATAATAGATAGATGCATTGCGTTTAGTTATTTGCACATCATGATTGTTTAAGAAATATTTATATATTATAAATATTTATAAATATATAAATAATTATATAATTATATAATATAATAGAAATATTTCTTAAATATTTATATAATTATATAATAATTATATAAATTATTATATTAATTATGTATATAAATATTTCTTAAATATTTATATACATAATTAATATGTTTATACATGCTCATATATGTACGTACATAAATAAATATTACACACACTTCACAGAGAGAGAGAAAGAGAGATAGAGAGAAGAAACAAAATAAAAAGCTAACGGATGAAAGGTAAACCAACTGCTGCGTTTCCGCAGTGGCTGCAGCTGCGGTTTGCTCGAAAGGAAGAGTAAAATGGCAATTAAGATTAGATCACGGGAGGCAAGGGAGAATTCCACGCCGACGACGACGGCATGGGGGGGAAAGGGGGTGAGCAACGAGAACCCCGCGACCAGGGGAGCTGCCGAGAGATGAGAAGCGAGCAAGATCCGAGTGAAAGTATAAACGAGCCGGTCAGCTGGCCGGCCACGCGCCCTGCCCGCGCATAGACAGATACGCGCGCAAAGCCGGTCTACGCCTGCCGCGCCCGCAACGTGCGTGCGCGCGTGGTGCGTCATTAGAAGTGTAACGGCGCGGACTCTTCGAGAGTAAAAAGATCCTCTGGACATTGACGACTTTTTGCTGATTGATCAAAAGATTTTAAGAAAATGACGTAAATGGTGACACCAATAAAAAAAGTTATATTTATTTAATAAATTATTTTTGTAACATTAATAATTAGGTAAGGAGTTGCATGGTAAAGAGTAAAAATATTTTGTATCTTTAAGAAATTTTTACACATTTCTCTTCAAATTTTCGTAAAGTTAAATTTCTTTTTTTAAATAAAAATATTAACAAAAAGAAAAAACTGAACAATTTAATAATAAACCTTCAGAAATATTTAAATTTAAAATTTGTTAAGAAATTAAAAATCTTTTCTGTTCATTTTCTGCTTTTTTTGTTTGATTAAATAAACTAAACAAATTTCTCAGAAATACGGAAAATTATCAAAATTTTCACAGATTCTTAGTAATTTATTGTGTAAAGTAATTTTACAATTACATAAATTTATAAAGATTATAAAGAAATATTTCTATATATAAACTTTCAAGGTTATATGAATTAACAATTGAATTTAATAAATACAAAATTAATCTCATTTGAAAAATAATAGTGGTAGAAAATTTAATTGCCGTTTTCGATTTAGACTTTTATTATCAGCTCTTTATTTGAGAAAAATGAAGAAATCAAAAGTGCAACAAGGAAAATTTAAAAAATATCAATTTTATAATATAGATTGTAGAATAATGATATATTATGATATGATTTTAGAATTAATATTTGATTAATATTTGATGATTTAAAATTTTTTTTAAATATTTATAAAATTATTTGTCGAGAGACTAATTTTAAAAATCACGAAATCTGTATAAATCTCTTAAATTTTAAATTTAATTTTTGTAAAACTTTGTATTTACCTAAAAATCAGAGACCCAGTTATGAAAAATTATAGCTTTTAGAAACTTTTTTGAGGAATTGATTCTTTGTATTTTACCTAGATTTGGAAAAGGACGGGTCAAATAAGAAATATAACAATTGTGTTTTCAAAACGGTCGGTGGTTAATTTTATATTTTTTAACTGATAGTTAATATTAAATTCTATTTGAATAAATTAATTTGAGCCAATTGCGATATATTAGAGAAGAAAATTATTTATAATTATCAATAGACAATATTTAAATAATTATGTAGCGTGAAAGTTTCTATTTAATGAACGATTTTGTTTATTACCAGTCAAACGATCGTTGATGCAATTTCATGAAAGAAAAGGAATCGGCGGAATGTAATAGATGTTTTATATGTTTTCACTAATAATTTTTCTATTAAACAATACGTTAACATTTTTAAATCTTGAATAATTAGATTTTTCTCTTATTTAATACGGCCCTCTGTGAAAAAACTCAATCTAACTTTATTCTAGATAATTATAAGATACTGAAATAGCTCTCTTTTTTCTTCTTTTTTCTATTTCTTTCGGACAGCAGCGTGCGAGAGAACCCAATTAAATGTCATTATATTTTTTTTGCTGTAGATCGCTTTAAAAAGAATGTTTTTCAAAGACAGCGACATGAGAAAGTAATAAAATATTGATACTAATTTACGTTATTTATCAAATTCTTTTTATTAATATTTTACTACAATTCTGTTTATTCAATTCGCAACGAATAGATGTTTTGCTGAGTTTTCTACTCTGTATAATGACGAAATTTTTGAAGAGTACACGTGCTTCTCGAGAAACTGTTCGTCAAGGAAAATCAGATTGATCAGAGCCATCGGCCTATCGAGATATCTTGTAACTCGTCACGTCGATCGGACATGATACCAACTCTCGATTGGTGTAACACTCTTGCCCTCGTCGATTCGCAACGCCACACCGGAACGAATGGACAGTGATCTAGTTTCTACTGATCCGAATCGGGCAATCCGCGCAAACGAGTTCGTCGACTTTCCGTGATACTAGTGACGCTTTGACACACTCGGACAATAGCGCGAAAGAAGCGTTTCCGCCGTTGCACAATGGCGTAATCAAGACAATTGCACAGTTGATGGTCGATTTCTTCTTATTTCCGTGAATTTTTTTACGCGAACGATGTCTCCTTATAGATCTATTTCTGAATTTTGCGCGGCGCGCTTCGGAGAGATTCAAATTATAATACCATTGAATTATACTAATATCGATAATTATAATAAAATCGCGTGTTGAAATCTTAAGTCTTATCCGGGTTGAGAAATCTGGTTTTATAAATTTTTAATACTACATTATAGTGTTTAGAACAGCAATAGAATGTATAGAATAGCAAAATAGCAAGATAGGTTAAATTGTGCAACGATATGATTTAGTTCCATATTGATTCTAACATCATTTTAAATTTCCATCTCGTTGTTTACCGTTAAAGATTATTTCACAGATTATTTCACAATAGCAATTAAGATAGCAATGTAGAGATTTAGTTGCAAGATTCTTATTGAAACTGTACCTCTTATTCAGAACATATTTCATTTATAAAGTTATTGATAAAAATATAATGATGAAGAAAAAGATATGTCAAATCAGACAAAATGTAAAGCTTATTTAATAGAAATTTGCTATAACTTACTATAAATAATTGTGAAGAATAATACCATTTAATTATAATTAAAATATTAATTACATATATAATTAATATTTATTATATATTATATATATTTTTTAAATATTTATTATTATATATAAATAAAATATTATATATAAATAAAAAGCATATGATTGCAAGGTATAATTTCAATACATTATATTGATGATAAATTTCTTGAAAAATCTCTTGATAAATCTCTTGAATTTATATATATATAAATACATACATATAATATATATATTAATAATAAATAGGGTGTATCAAACCACCCATGCCAGCCAAATATCTCGAAAAGCGAGAACAGCAGACAAAAATATTTCAGACAACACAGCAGACAAAAATATTTCACTGTTCTCGGTTTTTTCGAGATATTTGGCTGGCACAGGTGATCTGATACATCCTGTATATAAATATATGTAGGGAAGGACTTGCCATGATCGCGTTAAATCGTTATTTTCGAATTAAGTTTGCGCTCTGACCTTGTTATTGTAATGTCTCGCTTTTGTGTTTTGATTTCGAGTGTTCGCTATAGTTGATCTTTGGATATAGCCGAGCGTGTAGTGAGTTGATTGGGCCACGTATGAGACCTAAAAAACGGAGTAGGAATTGCGAACCGAGAAGACTCAGTCGTGGGCGAGATCTGCGAGGAATCATACCTCTGTAATAAAAGTTGTTTTTTCTATAATATCTCGCATATTTCCTACATATATAATATTTAATATATAATTATTAATACATAATCTATAAATTATAATCACAAGAACACTAATGTTCGAAAGAAATTTGTTACATGTAAAGTTAATACACTCAACAAAATTATCGCAGGTAATGTTACGTCCGGTGGACATCGCGATTCTTTTTCTTCGAATCTGCACAAAACTATACTATACTGTATAAACACAGGGAAACGCGGGTAACCCTTGCAGATATTTGTACTAAGGAAATGAAAAATAATAAATAAATTCACACTACGCGGATAGTTAGTCGCTATAAATTATAAATTTCTAAAATAAAAACTGTCATAAAATCGAAACTGCCGTATATGTTTATAATTGGCACGTCAAATAGAATACACAGAGAAAAATATCATTCTACTGCCAAAAGCGATTACTCAGTTTATTTTTCTTTTTTTAAGTAATAATTTTCTTCAACAAAGAATATATTCTTAATAATAATCTTAAAATATACTCATCACAAATGTTAGAAAATCTCATTATCATGTATTCAAAAGAAGAATTTATTGTCTCTTCAAAAATATTGTAAAGTTATATAAAAAAAATCAAACTTATTTTTTCACGTCAACTCTTGTAGTAAACAAACCAAATTTTTGTTTTAATTTAATATTCTTGAGTAAAATACTGCACTTACTAAAATTTAGAATATATTCAATTAAATTTAATGCTTGTGGTGAACTTATGATATATTTGCGGTTATACAAACTTATGATATATTTAAAATAAATAATATTTACTTGAATACAGTATACATTTTTCTCTGTGTAAAAAACCGTTTAAAAGAAATAAAGCGGATAATTATTTACTTATACCATCTCCCGATTTCAATAATTCTCACATATGTTATCAAGATTACTCTGAGTAATGTTATGAAGATTTTAGTCGGCAGTCATTGTTTATTGAAAAACCAAGAGATAGGAAGCAATAAGTAAATAAGAAAAACTAAAGCTAAGGATGGCCAGTCGTCATAACTCAGAATCTCTAAATAAAGATCGCAATCGGAGCCGTCATAAAAAATCTTGGGGATCTTTTCACGGGTTGATGTTATAGTGCTATATGTGGAGTTACGGAATCAGAAAACCTTCTATTGAAACAAAGGGATCTAGGCAGGCTATCAAAAAAGGAGAAACTAAACAATGAAGCGCGAGAAAACTTGGCGAGTCATAAATTTGTCAACTACCTCCCACTGTCCGCTGGATAGAGCTAAGTCTCGAGCCGAAGGGCTCAACTAATTAAAAATCTTAAGAAATGCCTTTCTCTCCAAAAGGCAGCCTCCTTATTCCTAAGAAGGAAGTAATGAAAAACTGTCTTATTCGTCAAAATAGAATCCTACCAGCCAGGAGAAGGAGCTATACACTAGAAACTCGCGAGCTGAAGTCACGCATATACAGTTTTTTCTTAAACCATCCCGTAGTTAACACGAAAAGTTCATCAGTCGCCAGTCAAATTTTCTTAAATGTTAATTAATTTGCCAAATCCGTGAAGTGTAAGTGAGTGAGTGAAGTCAGTGAAGTGCTACACTTTGGATCAACCGAGCCACCACTTCTCCAGCTGCGAAACCCATCTGTGCAACTATCGAAGTGCAAGCCCTGGTCAATCTCAACTCTCGTTCAACTTTACATTTCAACGTACCCCATAAGTAGTAAGTCTAATCTCGCTATTATTTCTATCGTCCGTTGATTGTTATTTGCGAGACGATCCTTAGATAATTGAAAATTATTAATTCATAGATCTCTAACGTAATAAGAATGTGAATAATAATAATAATAATATCGAAGTATTAAGATCTCACAACAATTCAAAATCATCAATAATTCATAATATTTTGACATCCTCTTTATAATTAATTCCTCCCTATAATCTTCTTCATTCGCTCTGGATTGTTGTACCTCAATCCGTGAATACTTTATTTACTTTAGATTATCGTACTGAAATCAGTAAATACTCTTCTCCGATCACTCGGAGAAATCTGAAGAGCAATCCATTCCCTTAATTTTCCCTCCTTCCATATATAAATGTCTATTAATGTTTCAATAAGATATGTTTGTAAATGAAAAATCAAATAATACAATAAAGAAAACTCTAAGGATCGTTTTTCAATAGAACTCAATTGATCATCCATCCTCATATTTAAACCGCGAATATTTATTTTTATTAGTGCCGCGTTATAAGTCGAAAGCAGGCGTTATAAGTCGAAACAGGCGGTTAAGGAACCAGTTGGTTCGATCTATTTATTTTAGCGAATTTTAGCGATAATCATAAATAATACTGTTATCAACCGACTTAAACGTTGATAATTCAAAAATGAATAACGTCACACATCCTCTTACACCACTCTCCCCCCAGTCCATATACCTAACTACTCCTCTATCTCCTTCCCAGACCATTTTTTTGTTAGTTTCGTCCTTTTGTTAGGGTCGCTTCCTCCAACCCTTCGATTTCCTATCGTGATTTCCTTGGAACAACTTCCTCCCTCTGTTTCCCCATCTACCTTGCCCTTCGAACCCTCTCTTTCATCTTCCCTTGCACCCTCGTGGAAATCTCTTTCTCCTTATTTTTAGTTTATAGCATCTATTTTAAAAATCATTTGTCAGATTTAAAATATATCCTCTCCCCCTCTCGTCATCACCTTAAACGTAAGGACGTGTTCTTTTGCAGTGATTGCAATTATATTGATATTATTTGTGACATATATGATTTTGCACATATCATTAAAAATGTATAATGAAAAGGAATAAAGGACGCGCTTTGTATTGTTCTAGTATCAATTAATTTTGATTGGTAATCTGCACAGAGATTTATATTATAAGAATTTTACATTATACTAGACTGCTAAAAGTTGAAGCCAGGATAATTATTTACAACTGGGCAAGATGTTATATATATATATATATATATATATATATATATATATATATAGATTAGATATATGTACATTGCGTTGTTTTTCAATCTGCCGCCACTTATTAAAATAAATATAAACTGCTACACGATAATAATTAAAATAAATATAAGCAATATTAGCAATTATTAAAATAAATATATAAACAATAATCATATAAATTACAATTGCATCTTATCGAATGACAGTGTTACATTAAACAAAAATTTGTCATGCCCATAAAGATCTAATAGTTTCGATAAATCATTAAACATCAGAGATGATTCCCGGTCACACCTGTTAATTATCGCTTTGTGAAGTAATGATCCGACGCCTCAAACCGATTCTCCCCATTAGACGGCTAATAGACTTAATTGTCCCAAGTATAGAGATACTGAATCATTAGACAAAGCGGTGAAACGTGTAATTAATAGATATTACCCTCACTCACAATATATATCTACGGATATTATTCTACTGCATACGAACTCGTCAAATGGACCCTTCGATTGTATTATTCCTCTATCATTCATCATCAACGATATCTCTTAATTTATGTCATTCTTAATCGAATCGAGGCTACGTCAAGTTCCTTAATGAAAGTTGTAAATTATGGAATTACCATTTCGTTGAATTATTTTTATAACTTTACATTTACATTTTATGAATCAGATATCGATCTGTGACTTACAAATTAAGCATTCATTAATTCGTACGCAAATACAAGAGATCGCGCTTATATAACGTTGCACACAAGTATTTAATTTCTCCAACGATTAATTAAGAACTAATCGTGATATCGCAATTTCGTCCAGTGTGCAACAGCAGAATCATAGGTCAACTCGGAGCTATTCTAAATAGCACATAGCTACTTTGAGCTACAGAACATAAATAGAAGAAACTATGGCATTTTCTTGCAATAGGGAGCAATTACTCCGGGTAATTTCGCGTGCTTTTACTCTAATACAAGGTAGAGATTGGATTAGCATATGTATATTACGCATTTTTTGTATAATATATAACTGCACTACAAGGGTAATATCAATTTTCTTTCGATTGTGTATGTATAATTACAATACAGGTAGTAATTTCAAAAAAAGAACATATAATAAGCAATTTACATTCTTTCTTTCATCTTAATATATCTTCCACATTCTTAAAGTAAACAATATTAACTTTGTAAATTCGTTGCTAATTTCATGTTATTAATCTATATTAGAAATTATTACTGTAACAAATATATATATATATATATATATATATATATATATTATATTTACATATATATAATGTACTAAGAATTACTTAATAAATAAATTATTTTTGATCAGTTCATTAATTTTAATTTTAATTAGAAAGATTTAAATAATTAAATATCTGAATAAAAGAATATTTTATTAAATCATCAAATATTTAAATAATTCAACTTCTTTGAAGACTTTTCTTGACTTTGGTGGTGAAAAAAGTTAAAGCGATAAAAGTACCGAAAGCTGATTTCGTTTATAGAGCGACTTGCAAAATAATGTGATTTCTCAATTGTTGATCGTCGCCTCAACCTTATATACGAGAAGTACAGCATACCAGTGTTCATTCCTCAAATTCTTTGAAAATACCGAAGCCGTGCCGAGAATGCGAAACTAGACAATCGGAAACATGGTGTGTAAATCTCGTAATATCAGGCGAGAAACATTTCTCACAACGATTTCATTAAAATACACGCGAATATTTTTGTATCAGGAGGAGAGATATCTATTATAAACAGAAATGATCTTTAATCCGCGCAATTATTTGTCACTGAATCGATTAATGGGATTGATTCGCACGAGATTTGTACGATTGTACAATAAAATACTGCACTAATTATATTATTTCCGGCAGACGATGCGGCGAGTGATAAATTTAATAATTCACAACGCGAATCAGATTATCACGATATTTGAAAATCAAAATGAATACCGAGTACGAAAGTAAAAGTGAAATATTAACACGTTATCCGCTTCATTGAACGATTAGAATCGAACAATAGAATCGAACGTTACGTTACATTTGATGTTATAATCTTCAGGAAAAAGAAAATTCTCGGAAAGGCAAAACGAGTATGATTGAATCTCTATTACATGATTTGGATCTTCCTTCAATTTTTCCAAATATTTTCCTTATTTTTTATGTCAATTTTCAATTTCATATCTATTTTGACGTTTTAATCAGATCACTCTCTTTTGAAACTATTTAATCTATTTCTTTACTATCTTAGTTTTGCTCTTTTTTAAATTTCTATAAGATATAAATTGTTTATGTAAATTAAATCTGTTGAAATTTTATAAAATCTATAAACTAGAGAAAATTAAGGAGAAAAATTTTGCTTTAAATTAGATCATCAAAATTCGAATTTTTAGTCTGATTCTTTTTGGTAATCAATCTCTAAGATAGTATGTAGAGCGCTCCGTAATTATGCAAAAATGTCTGAATAATGTGTGGAATTATTTTATGAGAAATCGGAAGATGTGTTTCGTCACGCCGACTACATTTAATTAATTTACGACGAGTAAATTACGAAACTTGGTTCCGCGTCGAGAAAAAAGATCCGACATCGTGATCGATTATGAAGCGTCTTTATGTCTCCCGGGAATCACGATATGAAGCGGCGTATAATATAATATTTTGAGCATGACGCAAAGCGAAGTCACGATAAAACGTACGGATAATGATTGATACGCTAATGTCTGTCCGGAGTTAAAACCAATTAAGGATCCAGAAGAAGAAATCCAGACTGCCGCTATTTTCGTTTCCACTAGCGGAGAGATATAATCGAGTTTTGCAACATCTGAAGAGATATTCGTGAATGCACACAATATAGTACGAGCGTGTATTATTATCTTTAGCGAGGGCTTTACTTCGAGAGGCCTTACTTTTATTCAATCATTTCCTTTTTCCTTACGCGACATATTAAATTAAACGTTTTATTAATTAAACGTTTTATTAAAAGTCGACATGAGAATGAATTGTACTTGAATTGTTCACTTTGACTCGGAAAAGATACGTACTATTGGATAATGATGTATGTATTTTAACGCATAATATACAGAGAGTATGAATCAATCTCGAGTTATCAAGAAATTGGATTTGCGATAGAGATTGGGAGAAGCTCGTGCGAATGCTTTACTTTTACGAAGACGTCACAAGCAGAGCAAGAAAGAAAGGTTGAAGGAGTGGAAATTAGCTGATTTATTCGTCGATTTATCCCTTATACAGAGAATCGATGTCGTATACATGGTGCTATGTTAGTTGCGACGGAAGCCCGTAAGTCTATCCTTATCTAGAGATCCTTTTCTCCCACGCGATGTGCTTTTCAAGAGCGTGGCAGAGAGATTTCCGCTCTTTCGTTTCTCTCTGGGACACATTACGACTCTGAGATACCGATAGCCGAAGTCTTCTGCCTACACAATGCGACACTTAGATTGGTTGAGACGGGTTTTTTTTTCTTCTTTCTTAGCTGTATTCGAGATTATTGTCCTGGCAAGTCATCCGACAGTTTCTGTCGCAGTTTCTCAATTAAAATATAAAATATCTCGTAAATCGTTCAGTTTTTTTCCTTGCTTTCCTTGCTTTTTTAGATTACGAAATGATATTAAATTTTTTTTTTTTAAAAGAAAATTAATTCTTTTAAACTTATTTTTAAAGGAATGCGGAGATTTCGTTTTAAAAATCCATAATCTCTATGCTTCTATTGATTTATGATTTCTGAACATTTATCTCTGATTAAAACTGATATTATTTTTTATTGAAACTTGCTTACAAGATTTTGCTTCGCTTTTTTCTGATTTTATAAGTTTTTTTAGTATTTAGACTTTTCTTAGATAGATTTTTCTTTTTTATTATTTAAAATAGATTGTGAGGAAGAAAAGAATTACAAACTCTACAAGACGTAATTAAATGTTTCAAAATTTAAGATATTGACCGATAAAATTCACAAAGATAATTTTTTATTAGAAACGATAGACTACTCTGACGATCATAAAGTTTTCTTAAAGATGTATTAGAGATACATTACAATCAACGAGATCGCCATGAATTTTTAATTTAACATTCTTAATAACATTCTAAATCGTCATGAATTATCTCAAATTTTTTTACTTGCTCCTTTAAAAGTTATTAATTTTTGAATTTTGTAATTTTAACATAAGACTTTATGTAAACGTTCAAGAGACAGATAATAAATTATTCACAAACTATAAAAAAACAATGATAAAAATTTCATTTTGTAATATTATATTCTTCTACATGTAAAAATGTTCCCATAAAGTTTTAAAACGATTTATTTGCTCGTTTTGAAATTATTATTAAAAAATAACTGTGATTATCGGTTTGATGCAATATTGATGATAAAACGTATATGCAAATTTATACATTTTCTTGGAAATTAAGACCTATTTATATTAAAGAATACTTTGAAGTATGATTTTTAAAAAATTTTTGATCAATTAGAATTCGTATTTTGCCCAACTTTAATTTTTTAATACTTTGGATTAACTTTTGAGACAGACGGTCCGTCCGATACATCCTTAAAATAATATTGCAACAAATCTATAATATCAAGTCTTAAGAACAGTTAAAAAGGATAGGCTAGAAATTTTTTCTAAGAATTTGTAATATTTGTTTCTAGTCTCTAGTCTAGTGATTTTATTAACCAATCAAAACAGAAATATCTATGTTCATCTTATCCCCATTCCAAATATTTTGAAACATTTCTAGTATTAAGAAAAGTGCATTTCTTATTCACATCGAAGAAAGTGCACACGTTACAGGTGCATCTCGACGGTGCTAATCTTTGTACGCTTGCAAAATAATACTGTATTAAAAATCAAAAAAATGGAGCACCTTAATTCCTATCGCGCGCTCCTATACTTGCGTGCTCCTACATTGCTGTTCAAGCTATAACTGTAAAAATATTTCGAATTTCGCTCTATAACTTTACGAGTATCTTCTTTGAGAGTACTATTATCGATTAAAGTAAAAAAAAATTTCGAAATTTTTGACCCTAAACCAGGTTCACTCCTTAATCTTGAAATAGGGCGATACTTTTCTAAATTCGAAGGCTCGTTATATATCAAATGAAAGTCTGGCAGAAAATGATCCAATCGATGTCGCTGTTATTCACGAATTACTAAAGACCCTCTAATAAGAGTCGCGAAATAAGGAATCCAATTTTGATTGGTGGACATTTTTCAGCAAAAACCGGAAGTAGCCATGGCGCAAAATTTAACTTTTAAAGTATAGTGTTTCAAATAAAAGAAGCAAGTTCATAGATAATAAAAAAACAGCCAGTCATTTTATAAATTTTTAAGTACATTAATAATATAATCTTCCTGTACAGACAACTGTTTAGATGCACATGTGTTTCTAGAATAATGTGTCATGTCGAATATGGCTTGTTACAACTGTGATAATGTTCATAATTGTATTATATTAACCATGGCTCCGGTTTTTGTTGAAAAATGGCGTTGCCGACCTAACTTTACCGTGTCATTTCGCGACTCTTATTAGAGGGTTTCTACGAATTACTAGGGATCAAGTGAGGAATGGGACAAAACCGCCATTAATGGGATAGCGGAAGTGTTATTACTTACGCGCCATTTTTGAATAAAACAAAATAATTGAATCGAAAATATGTATATATATATATATATATATATATATATATATATATAATATATACTCACAATAACGCATTTTCTAAAAAATTAATTTTTATCAATATTAATTTAGTTCATTTGTAGATTTATAGTTGAGGTTGTATTCTGTTACATATATTTTCATTTTATTAAATGATAATATGTATAAAATTACATCTAATATTTTATAAAAATGTATTTATTAAGTACAATATATATATATATATATATATATATATATATATAATATATATATATATATATAATATATATATATATATATATATATATATATTGTACTTAATAAATACATTTAAAGATTAGTTAAAAATTTTTTGTTACATTTATTGAAAAATTAATAAAGTGAATTAAATAAAAAACAAAAATGCAAGTATATATATATATATATATATATATATATATAAAAGTATATATATATATATTTAAATATATATTTAAATATATATATATTTAAGTTTTTATTTTTTAAATTTTAAATTTTTTTAATTTGTACTATAAATACATTAAAATTATGCATAAATTTTTTAACTTCTTTGTATGGATATATGTAGTAGTCTAAAATGTAATAGTCTAAATATGTAATAATGTAAATATGTAATATGTCTAATATATGTAATAGTCTAAACATTGTAAGATTGAAAATTAACAATATTAATAACATATTTTTAAAATTAAAATATATTAAGAATATATATAAAATTATATCGAATTATATTCGAATAAATTTTTGATCCACCTAAACTAGTCACCATTTTATTGATGAATTAACTTGAGTTTCCACAACACCGATTCCCAATTTAGCTCTTGTCATGTGCAAGACCAGATTTGCCTTAAATCAGAAATATTTGGATGAGGTTATATCTTCCGAAAGTGGAATCTCCTCCTAGTAGGAGGAGGGGGAGGGGGAATGAACTCATTGTATCCACGCATGTATTATACTTTGCAAGAAAAAGAATAAAAAGAAATAAAAAGAATAAAAGGAAGTTTATTCTACATCTAATCTCCTGCTGAGATTGTATAATTTATGTAGATTTATCCATGATAAGTTCAATAGTCTCTCATAGGTTTTTAACTTTTTACATGAATTGAGGTTTACTTTATATCGTTCCCTGTTTTCAATGGAAAACTTTACAATCTATTATAATTTCATATAGATTTTCAATGTTTTATGCAAAACGAGATTTACATTATGCCATCGGTTACTCACTATCTTTAATTGTTTATATCTTTGTAATAAACGAGCGTCGGGATGGCGGCTAAAATTTTCTGAACGTCATTTAGAGACATGTCCTTGATAACATATGTCAAGGTTTATCGAAATTGGTGAGATCGTTGCTATTCAGTTTTATTATCTTTGATTTCTTTAATTAATTAGAACCGAGATATCTATATATGGTTGATAAACAAAATTCTTCTCATTTTTAAGGAAAGTACATCTTTAGTCTTAATCACATCAAATGAAGTGCGTGTAAACATTCGCATCGCGTTAGTTAGTTAATACAATTAATAGAAGCAACATTAAACTTGCTTGCTAAATTTTGCTTCGTATTTTCTGATTTTTTGAAACTTACTTTCCAAATTTCTCTTCATTATTTTCTTTTTTTCTTATAATTTTTCTTTTTCAAGTTTTAGCTTTTTAGAATAGGTTGAAAAAAGAAAAGAATCGCAAACTCTACAAGATGTAATTGCATTTTTCAAAATTTAAGCTATTGATGGTTCAAATCTCTCCGAAAAATGCCTTTTTATTAGAAACAATGGACAATTTTGACAGCCATAAAATAAAAAATTCGGTAATTATTCATAAAAGGAATCTCCTCTCCGATTTGCTTTATTTTTAAATATGTTATAGGGGAGATCTTCCCGAGTAATTTCGTGTATATATATATATATATATACAAAGCTTGGTTTACTAAAAATCCCTTATTTCCAATCACTTATAATTTGAAAATTATTAGTGTTTCGACATTTTCGTTGAGGAAAAATCGTCTTCAGATGATCCCAATCTGAATCTGTTTTTAAAAGATTGATTATGAGTTTTGGGACACCCTGTATACCAATCAGGACACTCATATATTGGCTACATGCTTTCAGGCGTGATCGAAATGTAAACCTAACCTAACCAATAACACGGCTCTTTTATATAAATAATACCATAATTACCAAAAATTCTATTAAAATAATATTGCAACAAATTTATTATATTAAATCTTAAATACAGTTAAAAAGGATATTAATCTAAAAATTTTTTTTTAAGAACATGTGGTATTTGTCTCTAGTTTCGTCACTGATTTTACTGACCAATCAAAATTTATTCATATCGGAAACACGTGCTAGAAGTATCTTGACGGTATCTTGGTTGCGCACACATTCGTGATTCGTGATTCGTACATATAAATACATAAAATTAGTAGCAATATTAGTTACAAATTTTTTATAAATCATTGAATTTTTTACGATGATTATGATAACACATTTGCCAGACGAAATACTTGCTATTATTCTGGAAAGCAACAATATCAGCATAAAGGATATTGTGAATTTTAAATCCACGTGTACAAGATTACATCAGATAATATGCAGCAACAAATTTTGGGAAAAGAAATTTTATCAGAGGTATTTTTCATTCATATGTTTCTACCGATTGCTTTATTGCATATTGAACTTTAAATCAGGCTTGGCCACGTAAAGTACACGGAAAGGAGAACGTGTCAGTTCTCCGCGTGGCTGTCTCTTCCTGGCTTTTAGTCATCTTTCCGTTGATTTAACGATATTAGTAAAAGATGTCCGTGATAAAAATATGTCTAGTTTTAGTAGTATTTTTAAACGACTTGATGCTGTGTGGGTAGCTTTTCATTTTTATCATTTCGTGACTGAAAAGAAGTATATTTTATAATGTAAAACTTATAATGATATAAATGTTTTGTTTTCAATATTTCAACTTCCAAATATGCAATAATATATGATTATGTATAAATATTTATTTATAAAATAATATTTAAATAAGAACATATATATATATATAATATATATATATATATATATATAATACTTTACGTGGCCAGGCCTGATTTAGAATTCAATATGCAATAAATATGCAATATATATATATAAGAAAATATAATAGAATTATATCTTATATTTCCCCAGAAGATATAATTATTTATGAAAAATAGCAAGAATATTATATAAGTAAATATTGAAATAAATAAATAAATAAATAAATAAATAAATATATATATATATATATATATATATATATCTGAATTTTAGATGTTCTGTCGCTACGAAAAGATACAATACAAAGAAGCCAAAGAAAACTTTTGATGATTTAAATTTTAAAGAAATAATAGAAAAAGGAATGCAGTCTATCAAAAAGCTACAATATTATGTATCATTGATGTCTGACAATAACTTTTTAGAAACTAACAAAATAGAATTAGAACATCTTCTATATTCCATAATTGAAAATTGTATGACTTATTATTTTATTTGGGATGAATTAAATAAAATTATTTCTGCAGAATCATTATCTTGGTAAAATTCAACAAAATTGTTATTAACGTTATAAATTAATATAATTATTATATAGTTAATATAGTTAATATATAAATTTTTTCAGTTCTAATTTGGCAATTAAATATAACTTTGACCAAATCTTCCTATGTCTAAAACAATTTCGATTTCTATACAAGTATATAAAATTTCTAAGTAAATCGAAGAAGAAGCAGATTTTCGAACGACAACTCATCATTACAGTTCAATATTTTCTACCACATGTATCTTATTCAATTATAAATACATTGTTAGATAATATTGCACAAGAAGTACAATTCCGTGTTAAGAATAAATATCCCAAACATTCAATATTCTCAATCCCGTTGGAAATATTTTCTTTTTGGAGAGATAACAATATATATGACAATTTCTGGAATTCAACAGAAGAAAAGCAAATTATGCTTGTACTTGAAGAATATGTATTTTCTAATTTTCATAAATTATTGATGATATTATATCCTGAAGCGAAGTATTTAAATTCTGTAAGTAACTTTATATTACGTTGAATTACAATAATAATTTATCGTTTTATGCACAAGAACTGTAACTTTTATAAATATTTAATATATAATTTTTTAACATAATTTATTACATAGATTTCAGAATTATTTCAAAAATATTTATTAACTATTCTATATCACACCGTGGCCAGAAGACTCGGCATACGCTGCATCCTGATGGACGTAGAGTCTAATGAAAGAGATGGCACGTATAATTTTAATAATATTCAAATTATATGGAAACCAAAATAGTAAGTACAATTTTAGCTTACAGCTTTCAAATTCAACGGAAGAAAATTATCTCCGTGCGCATTGTTAAGACGTTGTTTTTAACAACGACTGTCAGAGAGTTTGAGCCCAGCTGTCAAACTGAGCGGTCGCGCTGTGTTCCGTTAATTCTGTGTTATTCTAATTCTTGTACGTTTCTCGTGTTTTGCATTAAAACACTCAGCTCTTGTTTTTCCAAGAACTGTGTTATTCCTGATTGCACGAGTGCACGAGTGTGAGCGTATGCCGATAATTGTGCCGCGCGCGTTTCGATATACAAGGTAATTCAGAACTCATGGTACAAGCTTTAAGAGGTGGTAGAGCACATTCTAACAATCATTTTTTGTATAGAAATGTATGTGCGCAAGTGACGCGAGATACAAATACAAGAAATAGACATGAAAGAAAAGATAAATTGTTTACTTACAGCGTCGTTGACAAGTGCTTTTTTATAGCAATGTTTACAATAATTGTTCAAAATTGCGTCTACCAACAGTAATACACGACGGCTTGGCAGCATCGATAGAGTGATTGACGTACAATTTCAAAGATGCCAGGTATTTCTCGCACACGTGCAGTCGCAACGGATATTCGATCCAGGATATCGGATCCAGGTCCTCAATAGAGTCAACGGGATTCTCATAAACGAGGATCTTCAGATGTCCCCATAAGAAGATTGCTATAGAAAAGCAGTTGTCAATGACGCTGTAAGTAAACAATTTATCTTTTTTTTCATGTCTATTTTCTGTGTTTGTGTCTCAACGCGTCACTTGCGCCCATACATTCCTATACAAAAAATGATTGTTAGAATGTGCTCTACCACCATTTTAACAATCATTTATATATATATATATGCGTACATGCGAGCGCGCACATCCTGGCTAAGACAATCTCGACTTGGCGACACTACCCAAGGTCAAACTCATAAGGTCAGTAAATAGATTATTTTACAACTACAAACTTTTGTCTGAAAGTTTTTTATAAAACTTATATTTTTTTAAATATTTCTAGATCCAACCTTTTTCGAACACTCTGTGTGCTGTAGCGATGTAACGATGACACGTTTTCGATCCTTCTTCGACTTATCTTTCGATAAGTCTATTTACAAAAAATGATCCTTTTGGTGCTCCGACAATCTCTGAAAGTTTGCCAATTGAACTTCCGAACACCCTGTATATATATGTGATATAATAGAGTGATTCAAAATAATTCCATTGTCCTTAAAATGATAATGAGTTATTTTGAATCACCATCCTTACTCCTGACTCATTCCGAAACGATTTCTTTTTGCACAATTTTGTCCGAAACTTAATTTTTAAATTATAAAAAGAGAGCGTAATTCTATTACGAGCATAAGAGGCAGGCAAGAGCAGCATGATTCACCACTAGACACGGGGGCGCACGTTTATTAATTATAATAAATATATTCTTTTATATTGCATCCTCGCCATTACACGGTATTGCGCTCGATGTCAGCTGACAAGTCAATCAATGATATCGATCAGCCACTTAAACAGAAAAACTTGTGATCGCGGTGGAGATTTAAAAAAGAAAGAATAGTTGTTGAGATTGAGATTTAAATTCGAACTGATCGTGCACGTTTTTTAATGTATTGTGTATTCTGATATAGTGTCATTGTGTTATGCATAAAGTTATTTCTGTTTTTAAGAAAGTGTCCGTTTATCGCGTGTGCGTGCATGTAAAAGAATTGCGGATGCAAGGATAGATTGCGATGCGAGAATGCAATAATATATGTTTACAATATAAGCGAAGCATGGCACAGTAGACAGCGCACTAGTTTACAAAGGCTCCAGGTTCCTTTTCCAGTAGAATCGAAGAATTGTAGACGCTCGCTCCTCTCTCGGAAGGCAATGGCAAATTATTAAGAAATCTTGTCAAGAGCATCTCTCTAATGTAACCGTTCGGAATCGGCATTAAACTATAGATCCTATATATGTATGATAATCTGATATACACGGATATATGAAAGAGAAAAAGATAGATCATCTATTCGAAATCGAACAATAGACTAAGAAGATATTTCAATGTACAGTAGACGCCAATATTGCCTTAACATATGAAATTGATCGCATTTGAGAGTAATAATAACTAGTCATTATTAATACATGTATGTACATACATGTATATATACATAGATATATTATTTAAAAAATTTTTTTTATTTAATTTATTTTATTATGTTTAGTAATACAGAAGATTGGGATAATGCAGAATATTTTTATATACAATTTAATTCACTTGAGTATGAAGTATCCAATTTAATTTATCCGTTAAATATTATCAGAGGAGCATACTACAATGAAAATTCAACGCATATATATCATAATAATGAATGGCAACAACTGGTAACATTTTATATTAATTTTAACGATAGTTAATAAAATAACAATTTTATAAATTTGGATAATACGTCAATGGATATTAAGTCAACAAGTCAATAGATTTTATAATCCACGAATAAAAGTAATAAACGTAATAAAAGTAATAACATTATTTTTATTTTCTTGTCTGCAACTTTGTTTACAATAATTGTTCTTTTCAGATAACAAACCGAATAATGAAATATATTTTGTGTGAACTAAAAGATAATCATAATATAAATTACTTTTGGAAGTGCTATATGTTATCTAATATTCTACTTCATACTTTCACATATAATAATTTTGAATATAATCGTTACTACAAAGAAATTACACACATAATAGAAGTATGTTATTACACATTGTATAAAGTATTTGTATAATGTTCATATATCAATGTATGAAAAAATTATATTAATTATAATTATTAATATGTAAAATTATATCATTATGTAATATACATAATGATATAAATATTTTTATACAAGATTATTTTTTAATACTGCTATTATATTTTTACAGATTAAATCTGATGTAATAGAAAAACAATTGAGAGAAAAGGAGGACAAAGTAAAATTTGCAATCGGAATGATCGTATCGCATTTACAAAAAGGATATTCCTTTCAAAATGAAGAAAATAAATATCACTATGGTGTGATAATTGGTTGGCATTATAAATTCGATCTAATCTTTCTAAAAAAATTGATGAGTTCTATTAAGTATCCATATAATTTCCGATGCGCAAATATTAATTATTTGAGCTCAGATTATAGAAATATAAATAATAATATGGATATTAATCAACCGCATTACATAATTCTCTCCGAAAATAATAAAATATGTTATTGGCAACAAGGTATGAAAATTTATAGCATTTCACACATACTAAGAATATGATCTTTCATCTTTACAATGTGTACATTTTTTATTTTAGATCTTGTATCGAAATGTTCACCAATATGGATCGATAATATTGAAATAGGACGATATTTTTCTAAATTCGAAGGTACTTATTATGTACCAAATAAAAACCTGGCAGAAAAATATCCAACTGATATTGATCGTATTCTCGAAATATTTCCTTGAAAAAATAGTTAGCTGTTTACATTATAAAATGTCAAATTAATTAACTTTTGATAAACGATATGAAATTGTAACACTTCTTTAAATTTAATTTGTAATATAAATACAGAATATTTGATAAAGATTGGACTAACATTCGTGAAGAGATAAAATGCAATAAATTGAAAAATCTTTTATTATTTTGAATTTTTCGCAATAATTATTGAAATATTAATTAAAAAGGACTAGTGAACGAGCGCACATTTTCCACGGTCAGATTATAGGATATGTGCTTTTAGATATGTCAGCGGCCGAGTGTCACATGGTAAGACTATTATTCATGAAATATTTTCCACACACACAGTCAATGTGAACGTTTTCGTTTTCAATGGTTTCATGGAACGGTCAATTAGCGCTACTGATGTTAATGTTAGTCAAATCGATCAGTCTAGTCTAGTTAAACATTAAACAATTTGAATAGAAATTTTTTTTTCGGGTGTTTTTCAGCAAGTGATACAGAAGACACAGTGTATCACTTCACCTTGGTTGTCGAATGTAAATAAGGATGAAATGATTCACTATGTTCTCTGTCTCGCTTGCTGAAAAATGTCCATTGTAAATAATAAATATAATTAATATATAGATATGAATAAAGATATTATTGCACTATGTGTATTGTAAAAAGTTATTTAGAATAAATTGTATCTATGGTAATAATTATATTTATGTGATGACGGTGAAGATATAATAGCTGTTATAATCTTTCAAGATGAAAATAATAAAAGTTATATTACAATATAAAAATTATATGTACAATATTAAAAATTACATAATAACATCACTCAATAATTGTAATTATTTGATAGAATGCTACACTCAATAACTGTAATTATTTGATAGAATGCTACCTAGACATTGCTAAGCAATACACGTAATTTCCCGCGATTGATGAGAATTCAAATAACGCTTTAGCCATACTACCTCTCCGGCTGGAGCATTAGAAATAAAAGGCGATATTGTTTCAATGATATTATTTATACTGTTGAAATATTTCCAAATGTTAAATCGTATTCGAAATGCTTCGAAGCATCTCTAACATCTCTCCGATTGCACTCTATGAATATATATGTGCGCGTGTGTTTCTTTATTTCACGGGTGTTATATTAATATATCATCAATCAGGGGAGACAGAATTTAATATTAGAATCTTTAAGTTCGGAGAGAGATTGATAATTATAATTTTCCTTTTGCTCTTCACTTAAAAGATTAATGCCCGTTTGATCGCAGTTTAATTTTTGGTCAACTTGTTTTACTTTCTTTTAACTGCACTTTCCTTTCGAGCAACTGAACATACGTTTTAGGGCTCCTGCACACAGAACGCGGTTATTCTCGGCGGAAGACGATGCGATAAGCCAATACAAAAGTTGGATTGAATTCAACTTTGATGCGCGGTGGATGTTATGTATCTGCTGATTTCGTCGCCTTTCGCCGCGTGTAACATGCCGCATCCTGTGTGTAGAAGCCCTTATGCTTGGTCTACAACCTTGCTTTAAGTGATGAAGTCGTAAGAAATTAACCAACCATAGTTGAATGTAAGAAGAATAATTGAATACGATTGGTTAGTTTTTTACGACTCTTAAAGCAAGGTTATAGACCGATAGGTAATATATAACATTAATATATATATATATATATATATATATAAAATAAATAATATATAACATTTATAATATTATATATTATTGTATATATTATTAAATAAATGTAAAATATGACTACGTATATATAATTAATAATAATAATAAATAAAACAGAGAAAAGCTTTTTGTAAAACTTTTTGAAAAACTTCTTTACAATATATTATTAACAATAATTTAACATATAAGATTATATCTATTATTATTTTCACTACCACTTCAAAATGTCTTAACTCCAACTCAAATTATTATAATTGTATATACGAATGCTTAGAACGAATCTTAGGCTGCGTTCGAAAATGTCACTCTCTCTCCCGTTTTACGATCGAAAACGTTTAGGAACCTCTGTCCAACATTCGATTGAAGCGTTCAGAAACGTTCGAGAAGCACCAATTCGATGAAATTTCCTTATTTTTTCGTAGGGTGAATTGAGTGATGACGATCATATGGCGTTAAAGATGACAAAGATGAAAAAGTTCAATACAATTTATGAACTACCACAGAAAACGAAATAATAAAAAAAGATGGGAACAATTTAGCTATTTAGGACACAAAAAATAAATAAACAAAATTTCTTTGTATGTAGAAAGAACAAATAAAAATAAACTAGTGACAACATATATAATAAACATATAAAATATAAAATATAATCATATAAAATATTTGTAAAAAATTTGAAAAAAAATTTGATGCAAAAATAAGTAAACAACTAGAAATATATTAGGAGTACAAATAAGTCTCCGCCGTTTTTTATCAAAAATTGAGCATTTATTGTGAAAGAACGGTACCTTATGTTTTATTCAAAGTATTGTCCATCGCTAGCCACTACTTTTTCCCATCTTTCTGGCAGCATACGGATACCGCGTCGGAAGAACTCTTCATCTTTTGAGGCTATCCACGAATCGACTCAATTTTTGGTATCTTCATATGATGTGAAGTGCTGCTCAGACAGGCCATGTGCCATCGACCGGAACAAGTGATAATCCGAAGGGGCAATGTCTGGTGAATACGGCGGGTGGGGTAGGACTTCCCATTTGAGTGTTTCCAAGTAGGTTTTGACCGGCGCCGCAACATGTGGACGAGCATTATTATGCAGGAGAATAATTTTGTCGTGTCTGGAGTAGTAGTGGGCGCATTTTTCCTTGAATGCTCGGCTCAATCTCATCAATTGTGTTCGGTAGAGAGCCCCAGTAATGATTTCGTTCGGTTTGAGCAACTCATAATACACAACACCAAGCTGATCCCACCAAATACACAACATGAGTTTTTTTTCATGAATATTCGGCCACGTGGTCCCCATGATTTCCTCTTCTTTGGGTTATCGTAGTGGATCCATTTTTCATCACCAGTGACTATACGATGCAAAAAACCCTTTCATTTATGCCTAGCAAGCAACATTTCACATGTGCAAAATCGGCGTTCAACGTTTCTCGGCTTCAGTTCATATGGAACCCAATTTCCTTACTTTTGAATCATTCCCAATGATTTTAAACGATGTGAAATTGCTTGTTGAGTCACTCCTAATGTAAGTGCAAGTTCTTCTTGCGTTTGGCACGAATCTTCCTCCAATAATGCTTCCAATTCTGCGTCTTCGTACACTTTCGGTCTTCCGCTACGTTCTCTGTCTTCGACGTCAACTCACCGCTCTTAAACTTATGAAACTCACGACCCACTCACGACAACTTCTCTCACTTAAAGCAGCCTCACCATATGCTTCTACAAGCAATTGATGCGCCTCAGCTGCAGATTTCTTCAAATTAAAGAAGTAAATCAAATGTTCCCGCAAATGACGCTTATTCGGCTCAAAACTCGACATTTTCGCACGAAAAAAATTATGTGATGCTAATACAAAATCGCTAATATTTCAAGGTTATGGTGTTGCTAGATGTCCAACCTTACGATATGACGTTTTATATCTGAAAATTTCAACCATAACTTACTGGTGAGGCCATCTTTTGTCAAACGGCGGAGACTTATTTGTACTCCTAATAAATTAATAATTAATATGAAAAATATATATAAAAATAATATAAATATATATAAAATATATATAAAAATAAAATATATATAAAAAAATGTATAAATAAACATTAAATAATATCTTCCCCATTTTTTCATCTGGATAAAAATAATATATTAATTAATTTAATAAATAACGTATATTAAAGAGATTTTTTTTAAATACATAATCTTATTTCAATTACGTTGCTCTCATTAGTACAAAGGATTACTCTACTATCTCTTCCCTAGTTTTTCCCATCACCCACTCTGGGAGTGTTTTTGAATGCAGTCTTATTGATGAATTATTTTGCTTCTTATGGCGTTTTCGAGTGATCGGTTTAGTCGCTACGGAGTAATTTACTAGACATTATTGACCAATCACAGCTATTTTTCTGAAGAATATATGATTGCATTCTTCTGAAGAATGGTTATGATTGGTCAATGACGTCTAAGTAAACTCGGAGGGATTAAACCCGGCCGCTTGGAAACATCATTAGATTCATTCGCAGCCAGTGAGAAAACGAATAGACGAAATAATATTACTTTTCTGTTTTTTATTAATAGAATAAATAATGATAATTATATTGTTTCGTCTGCGGACCAGTTTCCCGATATCTCGAAGAACGCGTCGCGTCACTCAGCACTCATATACACGAGTGCCGAGAAATAATTAAACAAAGGTTCAGAAAGAACACGAATAGAACTTTAATAAATAACGAAACAAGAATAGACAAAATGTAGCGATAATATTCTGAATCGGCAGCTATATGACTGTACCTGATGACAAAGGAACCCAGACTCAGATGACGGCTGTCAACAACAACAACTCCTTAACGAGATCCTCCTCAATTTCCAAAACAGACTCGACCGCGAATTAAACCAGGGATGTAATATACTAGAAAACTTCCTTAGTTAAAAAAAAACTAATGTGCAAAAGATGATATCGAAGTACGTTATAGTTATTGAAAATACCCGGCAATCAATCCAAGCTCAGTAAAACGCATACTCCCTCCGTCTTTTGCCAATGTATAAGTTGGCAGTAGTCGGGAGTAATAAAATTAATATATTATAAATTTAGATATTTGATAATTCTGCCAATACGCGAGCGAAGAATGAAGTACAAGGAAAGTGTGAGACACGAAAAATTAAATCAAAATGTACAAATAAATCCCATGTAAGTGAATATTATTATCGCGTAGAAAAATTTGCAAGTTATTATTATAGTCAGAATAAAAACAAAAAATTAAGTCTAACGTTAAAAATTTAAGTCCTAATTGATTATTATAATATATAATGTATAATATAATAAAATCATTCATAATTTATATATAAGGTCTTCAATAATTTTTTGCACATTCGAAGTGTGAAGGTTTTTGATTGACTCAAATTAAGAAAAAAAGTCCTCTACTGTTTTGCGATCTTCGCAATAATTAGTGAGAAATTAATTAAAGAAGATCGGTCAGTCTGTGTGAATAGAAGCACGCGACGAGAAAAGCAAATACAATCTAATCCATCATGATGGCTACATGTTGACGTTCGATATGAATTACAAGCGATCCGACTATCTCACTCACTGACTAGCCCTAAGCGGAGAGATAGATAGGTAAATAGATAGATAGATAGAGAGGGGGGAGAGAGGAGAGAGAGAGAGAGAGAGTCGGCTTAAAACAAAGTTGAACTTTCGGTAAACCGTGATTTTCCCTGACGTGCGCCGAGAATGCAGATTAGCATACAGACGGACCACCCATGATATGACCCTGTCCGTTCTTCAAGGCGCATAATAAGCGGCCGCTCATGTTGGATCCATCGGCGTACAAGCACCGTCCATGTAGCCGATCCGTACATTTCGATTTATATCGTTATCGATCCTTTATTGGCGTCGATATACGCCGCCTCGCGAGTTCGTAACACATCGAGAGTCCTTTCCACTCTCTATCTAAGGCGTTGACACGCCAATGCTATCACATCGGCGCGAATTCATTGTCCGAGAGAGATTCTTTATTTCGTCAACCCTCGTAGTACACGACTCGGTAATCCGGCTGTGATAACGGACTGCGTATATCCTCGTATACGCAGGCGGATCAGCTGATTGACGATGGATTCTTCGATGTACTTTGAACACTCGATATTGGCGTCGAAATTTTTTCTCCTTTCAATCTCGATTTTCAATCTACTGATAATTGTTAATTGCAAATTACATATTTCTTTTTAAAAACAACTTATGTATTTTCTTTACATCAATTAATTTCTCATTATTTTGTGTATTGAGGTAAGACAATCGAAAAATGAATATTTTATTAGATCTATTTTATGGTTTATGTAAAATTAAGAAATTATTTCAAACCTTATAACTCGACGGGTACTTAACAAAAAGATACTTTATTATGGTGTTTTGGAAAGCTCTCGAGATAAGTTACAAGAATGTAATGAAAAATAGAAAGTTCCATTTAAAACAAAGTTAAACTCCGTATAATCTTGACATCTTCACTCAAGGTCAAACGGATATGAATTCAATAGAATTTCAACATTTAATAGAATTTTTAAAATCTTACAACTTTTGTCTGAAACATTTTTTCTTAAAATGCTTTCCTGAAGAGATATTCTAGTGAAAAATTGCAAATAAATCCCAGCATTGATATACGTGATTTATGCATAAATGCACGAAAATCCTCCAACGAAGTTCCTTAATAACGATGAAGGAGATATAAAAATATCCTTTGCTTCCTACTTCGTCAATCACCGTGACCAACGCGAGCCACTATTGTCAATGCTTCTTCCGCGTGACCGTATTTTTGTGCATCGAACGCTCGTGAATCGCTCTCGATTGTTGTATGTGTACTGCGAACGGTATCTCTCCACTTGGTTTATTCAACCGAGTAAAACGAGGTCGATGTGATAGATGCATTTGAAGAAAAAGACATCCGCCAACGAGACGACGTAGATTTTGCTGCCTCGTAGTGTCGCAGTATTTGCGATAAAATTAGCAATATGCTTTTATTATAAAATTTTCAATGTCCTTCATAAGCATTTTGTTCGATGATTAATAAAAAGATTTTCTCTTGATTTGCTTATCGTCAGATTAAAATCTTATTTTATTCTTATAAATAAACAATAAACAAATTATTTTATTTAGAAGCTTAGAGTAAAGATTAAATAATATCAAAAGAGAATAACCTGACTTTGTATAGCAATTGAAATAATTTTATTTTGGAGAATTTTAATTTGACTTTAAAGAATTTTAATTTGACTTTAAAACATTTTAATTTTATTTTAAATAATTTTTATTTTATTTTAGAGAATTTATAATTATAGAACTTGACAATTAATTGTCTAATTATCAATTATAAATTCTCTAAAACAAAATTAGAACTTTTTAAAATAAAAAATTAAAATTCTTTAAAATTAAAATTCTTTAAAATCAAATTATTATAATATGCATAAATAATAGTAATTCGATCTTACTTTTAAGTATTGCGTGATTATTGTGCAATTATTAATCATCATATTATCAATTATCAATCATATTATCAGTAATCAGTTACTTATAATTATCAATTATAAATTCTTTAAAATAAAATTAAATTAAATTCCATTATATAAAATCATGTTATTCTCTTTTGGAATTATTTTCCACATGACATACATATCCAAAAGATGTTCAGAAGGTATCTAGAAGATATCTTTGAGCAATTTAAATATCTTCAGGATGTCCTATGAATGTCTTTTGCACAAAGATGCTATGTGGATTAAACTCGATTTGCTTTTTTAAATCTCTAAATAAAACTATTTATTATATATCTAATTATAAGGCATAAAATAGAAGCTTAATTTCTAAAAAGCACAATAGTAATTTTAATAATAATAATTTCTAAATAATAATTAATTAATATATAATTCAACTTGTCTAAATTTGGTAGAATTTATACATGTGAAAAAATCGAGATTAAAAACGAAAACAAAATTGCAATTCGTGTCGATCGCTGCGGTTATGAATTATCGTTAGAATTAAGAGGCTATGACACTTTCTCGATGTTTCAATAATACTGATAAAAAAAATAATGAGAATGTTTGCAAAAACGAGTTTAATTATTATTAGCGATGAAATTTGATCTGATGATCGGTCAAAATATTCGTGACTATTATAAAATATTCATAATCCTGCGATAAAATCGTAATCGTACAGAAGCAGTATTTCGTGCGACAATATTAAACGGCATAATATTTAATATGAAATACAATAATTGAAGTGAAGTTACACAGTTGTTTTTTTCGCATTCGATTCAATAATGTTATATTACAAGTATAAGAATACTGCTGTTTTATACGCAATATCCAGAAATCAATGAAGTTTACGATTCATAAAACGAGCAGAGACGACGTTTCACTTTTTACTTTAGAGAATCAATATCATCGGCAATTTTAATTATGTACTTTGTATGTGTAACATAAGGAACATCTCGAAAGACAGAATTAAAAAACATTCGTTTATTGTAAATATTTATAAATCTTTATTGCGGTCTTTTTTAAAGCGTTGTATTCATTAAAATAGTCGACTTTTTCTAAACAATTCTTTACTGGAATATTTTTCACAAAAGTTTAACAGTGAAAATACATATCTGAATTCTATAAATACAAACAGTTTTCTCAATCGAGTGTCCTTAAGCTCGATTTCTAAAATTGCAAAAAGACATATTCGATCATTGTTCGATCATTGTTCAAAATGATGCAACTAGCAGATATTTGCACATAGTAGAAAAAATACAATTGAAAAACAATATTTTATATTAATACATTACGTGTTTTCATAAAATTTTTAAAATGCTTTGTTACATATTTTTTAATTGTGTTAAAAAAAATTTACAAAAATATATTTATTAAAAACAGAAATATTCTTTCTTTAAAATTCGTCTGTTCAAAATTAAATTTCTGATCATATACTAAAAATATTAAGTAATAACAAAAAATATAACTTGAATAATATAATTATGAATAATAATAATATTGCATACTAATATTAATAATATATAATAATATGTAATATATAATATATAATAATATAATATAATAATAATATTATAATTATAATTTACATCTTTCTCCTGCAATAACAATAATTTCGATAAATGTATTGTAGAACTTTTAATAAAATAATTATTGATCATCTACAGTAAGAGAATACCGAGGTTCTCTTCCCAAAAAAAATATCAAAGTATTATTCCAATAAATACACAGTTATTAATATAAAATTTTAAATCTATTATACAGTGGAGTGAAAACATGACGTTGACAGGTGCTGCTACTAAAGATCGTTCAATGTTTCCGATTGCGTTCAGAACATCTTCTCTTTTTTTACACCGCTATCGAGCATGCTCAAGAATCATGAAACTGAGATCGCTCGTAAAGACGAAATTACCTGAAGTCATCGACTTTGTTGTATATTAAATGCAATGGCGCGCGTAAGCAGAATTTTCATTAATCGAACAGATCGGAATGGAAATTGATGATAAAAGTACGAGATTTTTCTACGACTTGAAAATAGAAAGAATCTCCTTGCAGATATTACACTAATGTCAGGTGTTGCTATTATTTTGTCATCGTCTGCTGCAATTCTTAAATCAGTATTATGTAATCGAAAATATATAATTATTCATTTATTTTATCTAATTTTTGTGTTTTTTTGCTTCTGTTAAAATGTGTACGTTGAAAATATTACATCTTGTTTCGCGGTTTTCAATGAATTTTCTAAAGAAACTTAAATTTTCTTCTAAAAAAGAAAATATGTAGCTACGCCACTGGTTTAAATATGCTTCAACGGAAAAACATGAAACGCCGTCGACCTCGTTGCATCAATAAGTTGTTTTTCAATATAGTAAGATACGAAAGATCGCGATTTAAATATATTATTAAATATAATATATAGCTTTTACGTGAAAAATAATAATGAACGCAATAAGTAGTACATTGATTTTCATGTTGCCGCGCCGATCTATCGATTATTCCTATTAAAAGCTCCTAATCGTTTAATTGTTAATTTACATTGTTTATATCACAACGAATAGTGCATTCTGCTCGCAATATAAATAATGTAAATAGTATGAATAATATAAATAATTGTAATATAGATAATATAAATAAATGTTATAAATAAATGTTTTTTAATTCACTTGATTAGATCGATTCGATGTTATTTTATTATCGATGTTATTTTATTATAAATTTCCTAGTATTTTTTTAAATCATCGTCAGTGTTTATCGTATCATTGATGCGAAACGAAATTACATCATAGTCGTTTTTATTAGTATCATCGTTTACAGCTGAAGCGATAAAAAGCAAGAGAAAGAAAATTGCTCCGCTTCCAATAAATTATGAATTATTACAAAATTATAAAATTATTAAAAACTAATTAAATTATAAAATTACGAGATTATTCAAAATTACGGAAATTATGGATGCGGAGAGGTCGTATCTCGGAAAAACTGGATATGATGATTGTACACATACGAATAGAAAGCAAATCTTGCTCGCAAAAGGATGATTTCATTTAGTCGCTGTTAATAACGCGATAATATTTTTTAATATCATTATACCAGTTGATATCTGAAGGATAATTCGCGTCAACTGGTATAATGATATTAAGAAATTTGATTTTGACACATCGCATTTACTTATTCATTATGACTGTTAGTTCAAGAAATATTTATATATTGTAATATAATATATATATATATATATATATATACATATACTATAAAATATATAATATAATATAATCAATATGTCCATATAAATTCACACATATTAATATATATACAGGGTGTCCTAGACTTAATGAATCAGCCATTAATGGTAGATTCCTGAGATCATTTGAAGACGAAAATTCTAATATCAAAATGTTGAGAAAAACTTAATTAATAATTATTAATTAGACGCGATGCATTATTATTGACCCCGGAAGTGGCCATCTTTAGGCGACAGAGCATTGAAGACGTCGAATGTATCTTGCGTAAGGAGAGAAAACGTAACGAAATATTTCTATTATGGTATCACGTGCAACCGCGAATAAAAAAAAATAATGTAACACACTATGAGTGCGCGCGCGCCCTAAATCGTCCCGTAAATGCATAATATCGTATTATTATTCGCGGATCGAGTAATCGCAAGTCAAAGCCGCAAGCGAGGTAATGAGAGGAGAGGAGGGAGGAACGAAGAAATGGGAAGAAGAGCGTGGTTTTTCAGGTCAGGAACGTTTTTTACCCTCCCGGAACACGGAATCCGAAGGCCCTATCCTTCTCTCCAGCCCCACCCTCTCGCCGTTTTCACGCATCTTCGATTCAAGTGGAGTTGTGACGACTGGTTTTTGTTATTGCGAGCCGACCAGATGTAACCTCGCGAGTGTGCGCGCGCGCGTATATGTATATACGTGTGTGTCCTCGCGGATGTCGGTTAGCAGTTTCCTGGGAGAGTCGGAACGCGCGTCCTTGGAGCCGTTACACTCCCTTGCATTGCGGTTCTTGCCTGAGATCAGAGAGAGTTCACCTCGTATCGTCGACATGCCTTTACATCGACACGCAAGTCCACGATTGCGAATCTCGTCTCGTCGCACTTCTTGAAATATCCTGTGATGAAGAGCAGAGAATATATAAAATAATGAAATTATCTATTTTCCTTTTTTGAATAAATATATTATTTTAAATTTGAAAAGTTATGAAAATTATTGTTATTAATTCTTATTGATTCAATGATATAAAGCAACAATTGTTTTTAAATTATTAATGTATTAATTAAATTTCTTACAAGTCTTGATATAAATGTTATAAAAGTTGAAATTGTAAAATAATAATTTATCTGTTGTATATTATGGATATAATAAATTAATTAAATAGGATCATTGTGTGTGTGAATCATCGTATCATGAATGAATCTCTGCAATTATTAATGTAGCTGAACGGATAAAAGTAGAAACAAATATTCAAGCTAAGTAAATTAATAAAGAAAAGGAATTTGAGCTCTTTTAACAATTAAAATCAATTCATTATTATAGCTCATTTATATAGCTCATTTATTAAACTTCAAATACATACGAAACGAATTGAGATAGTAGACGAATAAAAAATTATTCAGCGATATTTTCTTGCAGACCTTCTAGATGTATATCGATATACATATACATATATAACAAATGTGATTTTTTTAAAATTATCTCTAGCCGTGTGCAACTTCTTCAGTGAAAGCACTAGAAAGCAAAAGAATAAAGTTACGATTAACCATTAGTACCGGAGAATATAAAGAAAATGTACCATCCCCAAGGTTTCTAATGGCGAGCGAACTCAACACAATACGCGACGAGAAAGAAGAACAGAAATGATTAGTATCGGATTTGTATCGGATTATTAGACGAGCCAAGATAAATAGATAATTGGGCAATCCAGAAACGACGATCACGAGTTCGACACCACATATGGGAGGATCACGATCTGTAACGAAGAAATGGAATTCTCAAAATAACTATATAATGGATTGTAGAAAAATAAAAGGAGAATTACACAAAGCAATCTCTATCGTATATTATTCTATTATTTATTACACTTTAAGAATGATTTTATAGACGTTACAAATGAGATTAATGATATGTCAAATAAACGTTATATACGGAAATTCAATTATAATATTAATTACTTAATAATTTTTTTATTAATAAATGATATCTTTACAAATTTATAAATAACTATATAATTAAGTATATAAAAAACTAATATTTTTTGTACGAGATATTTATATGTAATGATATTATCAAATATATTGATAAATTTTTGCATTAGATAATTAAACAAGTTTATTTTTTATAATTTTTTTTATATATCTCTTTTTTTATCATTTTTTATCAATTCGAAACAAAATTCTATATATTTCATGTCTGATTCGGTGTCATTAATGCTCTAAAATCAATTTCTTCCGAGTTGAAGGGCTAAAATACGTTGCGTTTAATTATTTATACATCATAACTGTTGGTTCATGAAATATATTTATATAAATCGAACAAAAGAACTGAGAAGAAGATATATATATATATGTGTATATATATATATATATATATATATATATATATAATGTATATAAACATATATATGAACATATTAAATTTAAATATTTTTTGAACCAACCCCGTCATGATGTATAAATAACTAACCACGATAAGTGTAGCTATTAATTAGAAAGAAGCTATTAACTCGAAAGAAGCTAATTTCAGGCATTAATGATGTTTTCTGTATTTATTATCTAACATATTTGAACAAATAAAATATACAAAATATCTTACACGTAAAATTATAAATAGACTTTTGTTTTAAATTTTGAACAATAAATCATTTAAAATGAGTTTTGCTCTTGAGAAGAATTTAAAAAAATTATTTATTTAATATAAAAAATAGTTTTCATCTGCAACGTGTTTATATTGATGAGTAATACGGTGTCAACAACCTGTGTAAAAGATGCAGCATCCTTTCAATAAAATCTGTATTCTTACATAATGGGACGCGATGTCGAATCTGCTGCTTATTCTTTCCTTCCTCATGTTCGAGATCTGATTTCCTTCATGCAAATGCACGGTGGGAATCGCGTTACAACAATGCCGTACTCATCGAGGCACGTTTATTCGTCGCGGTTTACGTCCATTTGGTGAGCGTCAAATGACTTGTTCGTATAATATCGTGCAGACATTGGGAATTATCTGACATCCTTTAATGACTACACTCAGGATCGGATTTAAAGGTGTGGAGGCCCTGGGGCAACGAAGAGGTGGAGACCCCATTTTTAAACCAAAATCAAAGAGAAATTAGAAATTTGTACGTTGGTTAAATAATTTATTGCGAAATAACAAGGTCAAGCAATATACATAGACTTCGTAAGTGTTGTATACCATTCGATAGGAAATTTTACGCAAAAATGTGTGTGGAGACCCTTCTCTTGTGGAGGCTCTTGGGCTTTAGCCTCTATTGCCCCTCCCTCCTTCCCCTAAATCCGACCCTGACTACACTTGACTACAAAATCCAACGTAATCTCTCGCATATCTCTCCTGTTCGACGTGCAATTTCGTTGCCGAGTATAACGTGCGATACAATTAACTTGGGAAGATTATTCGCGTATTGAGAGTTGAAACTGGATTGTTATAATCTGGGTAGAGTATTTAATTTTTATTAATGTTATAACGTCGTATTAAAATTCTTCTAAAATAATTAAAACGCAAATGAAGAGAAAATATACGTACTTTTATAGAAATAAATATAATATAAGTGATCTGCCTGTAGGAATTAGATATATAAAATTAATATTGTTTTATTTGTTAAATTATTATTATATATAAATATAAAATTATAAAAACAAGTTAGAAAATAATAAAATTAAAATAGAAGGATATTTTCATACAAGTAATGCAAATATGTTTGTAAGAAACATTTTAGATAAAGTATGAAATATGAGTATATTTCTATGAAATTTTATTTATTTTAAGGCTAGGAACTAAAATATTAGTCAATATATTTTTTTCTATACATTTTAAATTATTTTTAATTTTTATATTATTATTTTATAAAAAGAATTTAATACTACAATAAAATCTTTAAAATTATAATTATCTTAAATTTTTAAGAATTTTTATATCTTATATATTTAATTTTGTCTAAATAAATAAAATATAAATAAAGTATATATAAAGTATATTGTCTTTAGTAAAAAAATAAATAGAAATTGAAGAGAATTTAAAGGGATTTATATAAGAAATAAAAGGAGGTGAGAATTTGGTGATATTTACAATAGACAAAAAATATTATTTAATCCAAAACTAACACCTCTAATTCACATCTAATTTTCCTGATATATTTTACATTTCGTTCTGATAGTAAAAATGTATTTCCAATTTTTTCCTCCTGATTAGTAAGCTGGAGTGATATTAATAAGATTCGAAAAAATGAACGCGGAATTTATCGCACCCGGGTCCATGAAATCTTTCATGCAAGAAAAGAAAGTGCCGTAAAACGCGATGCGGAAAGCCTCTTTTTCCGCTTCCTCTCTCATTCCTTTCTCGAAGAGTGCGGAAAATGATCATCATTCTCGCATGGCAATTAACCATCGATGAAGAAACTAAACTTCCGATTTACGTTTGCGTGTAATTTCAACGTTATATCAAAGTAAAACTGCATCACAAAAAAAAGAAAGAAATAAACGCAAAATACATCGGCGAAATATGTACGTTTTACGAACGGGAGAATCATTCTATAGCAAAGGAGATTTTCACTTCTGCGACTGCAAGAAGCTGCGAGATCGATCCTCTATCTATACATGTACTTCCATTTCCTCCGATCGAGATCGATTATAGTCAATTACATTCCGTTTATGTTCTCAATTTTCAATTTGCAAAAATATATTCTCATTTCAATTTGTAAAAATATATTAATTATTGCAGAGATAAATATAGCTATTACTCTTTCTAAATTAGATAATTAGATAATTCGAGAACTATTAAGATATATTCTTTATAAATCCATACATATCTAAAGTATGAAATAAATATAAATTAATCTGCACATTAATAATTTAATTTTCATAATAATTAAAATAATTTAATTTTCATAATTAAAATTAATATCTTTACTTTCTAAAAAAACAAATCTGTAAAATGTTATTATATGTTAAATGTTAATTCATGCGTATAATATATAGAAGAAAAAAAGAAGAGAGTGCGCGATTATAAATATATAAATAATTTAATATAAAAGTAATTAACTCTCTTCTGCAAAATATAAATATTTAAAAAATGCATTCTAAGAATATAATTTATTCTTCCTATTTTTCTATTCTTGCAAATTATATTTTGCTCAGATTTATCTTGCGACATGCGTTCAAACGTTTTCAGAAATAAGTCTTCGTTAAAATGCGATAGATGATAGGAAAGAACGGGTAATTATAAATTCATTTGCTTCGTGAAATCTCAATTACAAAAGATCTTCGTGCCATGATTGCTAATTACACAAATTATTGCTCGATCTCATCACCGACACGTGTTATCTTCAACGTGTCTCTTCTTCTCTTTCACATACACGTTCGATTATTACAGCGTTCACTTGAAAAATCTGGCAATAGTAATTATAAATACTTGATTGAATAGACGATAGATTTATCATATTAATATATTCATAAGAGAAGTCAGAACATTATAAATTAACAATGTCAGAAATTGTGAGATATCTGTGTTTGGATATATATTTTTATGAAAAGATCAAAGCTATTTTTTTCTTTTAAAGACTTTCCTTTCAATTAACCTTATACATTTTTTTTAATTAAATAATTTTTTTTTTAATATTGCTTCATGCGGTTCATCAAAATAAAGCCTTAGGATCTATGTTCAATCTACAATAAAATACAGAAAATTATTTTAAAATATTTCATATATCAGACTTTGAAATTCGATTAGGAGCAAACGTTGTGGAAATCACATTCATAAAAAATACGGACAGAAATCACATTCATAAAAAATACGGACGAAAAATATGATGCATGTAAATTATCTTCAATGCTACTCAAATTCATATAGATTCATATGTGTGATATTATAATAAAAAAATTATAACATATGCGGGCTAAAAACACATATAAATTAAACGTTTACATTTATAATTTGTAATTTTTAATATAAAAAAATGTTAATAAATAATCTTAAAAATGTTAATAGATAATCTTATAAGAATGATATACAAAGATTGAAATAAAAGAAATATATTCTCCTTTTAACAGAAAATGAACTGTAAGATAGATAATTTTAATAACAAAATTCATTAGCTTATTTGATCTATTAATTGTCATCTGTCAATTGAGCGCAATATTATTTTGATCGTTATTATTGATCGAACATTATATACTTGATTATTTCCTTTCTATGAGAAATAACTCTAGCCTACAATAAGACCGTCACTGCCAAATATCTCGTATGCGATCTTACAAATCAACTTCATTTCTTTTATACGGAGCTAGACTGACAGATGATGAATTTCGATCGGCAGATCATATCGAGCGTCTTTTGCTACGCTTAAAGAAACCATTAATTAGCCACATTTAATTTGATAGACGTCGTTGTAACAGCATCACGATTAAATGGACTAACCGTCGCGTGTTCTTATTTCGTTCCTTATTTCGATGGATCTTTTATTCCTACTCCATTTTTCCGTTTAATGGACTTCGATTAGAATACTACCGTATATCGCGGTGAACGCAGACTCAACATGCTGAAGAAATTGATGCAAATTGAGATATGTTAATGAACCCGGTGCGATAAACCATCTTATTAATCTCTCTCTCTCTTTCTCTCTCTCTCTCTCTCTCTCTCTCTCTCTCTCTCTCCCCCTCTCTCTCTCTTTCTCTCTCTTTTTCATCCTTGTTATGAAAGTCTTAAAATATCTCAAAGCTCGTTACGACTAAGAAAGAAGCATCGTAAACTCAATAGATTATTTGTTATTATTTATTTTATTTTTTATTATTTTATTTCATATTATTAATAGATTATTATTATTTTTTATTGTTATATTCGAATAAGAAAACAAATCGTGTTTCTCTCTTGCTTTGCACTATCGGACAGTAATTAATATTATTTATATTATAATTAATACATATTAATAATAATAATAACATTTGTTATTAATATTAATATTTTAATATAACAATAATAAAATATAATAATATTAATATGAATATAATAATATTTATTATTAATATCATTGATATTAATATTATCAAAATGAAATTAGAAATATGTACGTTTTATTTCCATTGTGTAAATTAATCTGTAATTGATGCTTTTCTTTCAAAATATAAATTTTATACTTGTTGAACGCACATAAAATTACTAAAGTTTAAGCATTTTTTACAAAAGAAATCGCATTTTCACTTTTCTTTCCTGCACATATGATAATCACGTGGAAATGTTAAACCTTAATAACATAGTAGAATTTCATGAATAAATCTTATACAAATCATGACACAAATCTAGAGCTGAACTTCTTCGAGCAAAAGGACGAGGATAAAAATGGACCTTTCTCTCCTCCTCTCTCCTCTCTTTATCTCTTTTTCTCCCCCCCCCTCTCTCTCTATCTCTCTCTCTCTCTCTCTTCTAGTGAGTTTTGGATTGGAAGCTAGATGAAGACGACGATGAAAGGAGATCGATAGAGTTGGCGTGTTCACCTACTCGCGAGGGTGCGTACCAAGGCGTGTGCGGAGTCCGCGGCAATGAAGAATTCGCTGTACACGGGACAGCAGGCCTAATCTTGTGCAATAGTGAATGTATAGCGGATGTCAAACGATCGGTGCATGTATCTCACACCCCTGCACACTTTTGCGCCAAGCAACCGCCGAGCATCGCACATGCATGCATGTACAACTTTTGCTTGTGCGAGTTGACAACTCGCGTGCACAACTTGCGTCCACTCTCGCCACAAGTGCTCCGATCTGTGCATGTAGGAAGTAAAAACTAGGTGTTGCCTCTCTCTCTCTCTTTCTCTCTCTCTCTCTCAATTCCACTGTTGTATCTCAATGTTAGTGCAGATGACGGCGAATGACCGCTCGCAGATTGGAAGTTAGTCGCATTTTATGATATTATGCTCACTTACGTTTGAGAGAAAATGCAGATGACAACACTCACACTTTGAGTATTGAACACATTATTTGAACAAATATTTATTTTTTCGACTATGTTTATTTTTTAAAACTTCATTTCTTATTTTGTACATACTCATTATTAAAATTATTCGCATTACTTATTATTCCTATTTGTTTTTTGTATTAATATACTCGACATTCATTATTTGTTTTTGTATTATTAATATACTCAAGATTTGAAATTTTTTTTTATTGAAATAAATATTTGAGTTTACTTTTAATTCTGTGTTTGATTAATTAAATTTTCTCTGCAATCTTTTAAAAATAAAATATTTCTCTAATTAACATAGAAAAAATGTAATAAAAGAAAATTTTTGTTAAGTGGTTAAATATAACCACTTAACAATGATTGCTATATATATATATATATATATATATATATATATATATAATAATTATAGCTAAATTATGAATTATTCCTTTTATTTGTTATTCTCATTATTTGATTATCTTCCATTCTGATAAAGAGTAATAACGTGTCAAAAATCATGAAAAATTGAACCGAGATGATGATTATCTCATTAAATTTCTTAAATTGTTCTATCATTTGTTGCACAGTCATTTCACACCCTACAATGGATGGAACTTCAAAGTGTTCGTGCTAAATTGTATCGTTTTTTATAATTACGTCTTTGCACAATCGATTTGCGATTTAATAGTACTTGCTTCTCGCCTCTTATAATGCACATAAAATCATGTATACGTATGCGCGAAGAGAGGTCGAAGGATGTTCGGAAAGGAAAAAATAATCCGCACAATAGGATAATATATATTTCACTGCAGATCACGAGATCGACCTTGATCGGGCCGATCAAGCACGATCGACATACCGATCTCACAGTTATGCACATATTATCGCGAACGAACTATCAACACGCGGCGCCGCTGCATTTACAAATGTTATTACAAGTAAATTCCCTCCTTTCCCTTCCACCCTGACAAACGGACTCATTATCGGACTCATTATCGAACTGACTTGTGCTTTATCGAAATTTTTCATACTCTGCGAAGACTACATTCTCACGATCGGAATTTCATGAGAAATCTGATACGCAATAATCCGAATAAAAATTTTGTCAAGCATGTCTGCTGTCACATAAGATCCGAATTAGGTTTATCTTTAAATAGAGTTAAGTTAATAGACCGTAAAATTATCTTATCAAGACTGTATAAGGCCTAAATATAACTTATATGAATAATTAACTTAACCGTAACTTTATCTGATTAGGTTCGTATCAGATACGGACATCCATTATAAATATGCCAAAATTTTACTTAATTCATAAGATTTGTATACAGTATTTGTACATGATTTTTTAGGGCCCTGGCATACAAAAATACGTAAACAGTGAAACGTAGTCAAAGGAAATCAATCAATCCTTACGTTTTCTTATGTTTTAATATGGCTAGCCTTATTGGTCAATCGTGATTGATCAATTTGCTTACTGACTACTTACGTATCACTGCTTACGTATTTTTGTGTGCCCTTAATCTAATAATTAAATAAATAAATAATTAAAAAAATCAATAAAATCTATTTAAATAGCTTAATCAATATTGTAATGATATATTGTATAAATATACAGGTTTCTTAAGTAAGAAAAATTTTAGGAGATGATTCTTTATCGAAAATTAAGGAGGGTTTTTCATATAAACATATACTTCTATTTCCCTCCCTGTAAAGTTATACTCCTCCAAAAATAGGGGTAAAAATTAGATTTTTACTTTTTTCTTAAATTTGGAACAAATTAAAAAAATGAAATTAGGTGATTTTTTTTATATTAGTAAAAAGGTTATTTATTAATATTTTTTTCAGTTTCCCGTATTGTTATAAGGGGATGACACTAGCAACCGTATTCAATTTTTTATTAGAACTTCATAATGGGCCAAAATATAATCATCTAAATATATACATTAAAAAGTTTGATTTATTTAGAAACTTTTTTATTTCTTTTATTTTTTTCAAAAAATCAGTAGTTTTCAAGAAAAAAAATACATTATCCTGCACAGCACAATGTTAAATAGCATAAGTTCCGAATTACAAGAAATTAAATTTTAAAATAAAAATAAAATTAGAATAAATGTTGGAAAAATTGAAACAAAAACAAAATTATAATAAAAACCTAAAAAATAAAATCCTAATTTGTACCTCGATTTTTGGAGGTTAACTCCACAGGAAGGGATGTAGGAGTATGTTTATATATGTTTATATGAAAAATTCCCTTAATTTATATGTTTATATATGTTTATATATGTATATATATGTATGTTTATATATGTATGTTTATATATGTTTATATGAAAAATTCCTTTAATTTTCGACAAAGAATCACCTTCTAAAATTTTTCGCACTTATTAAGAAATTCATTGGAATCTACATACCTTAGATTACTTCTCCACATAGTTCCCACCATTATTAAGGCACTTGTCATAAGGCATCAATTTTTTAATCCCTTCGTCATAAAAAACGACAGCCATCTGTGATGAATGCCATGTCTGTATGTCTTCTTTGAGATCATTTTCTTTATCAAAATGCCAAATACCTAAGGAACTTCTTCAAATGAAAATCACTTGGTGTCAAGCAACGAGATTGTGAACCATCTGTCCTCGCGAATTTTCGACACGCTTTAAATCATTTGTGACCACAGGCTTCTCCGTGGTTCATCATGAACATTTTCACACAAATGGCGAACTTATGAAAAAAAGAAGTCATTGTGCATCCGCAAAATCGCTATCAAAGCGCTGCAGTGGACAACGGTACTAAAAAATACGCTTTGTACATAAAGTTCAATGTGCATATAAACATAAATAAAATTTTTATTCCTATATGAAATAAATAGATAAATTATATCATTATTAGTTATGTTGAGTCAAATGTTTTATATATTATATAGGATATATAATGCAATCTGATTATATACATATTATACTTTTAACATATTATTTAATATTATATTTATATTATTAGATATTAAAATAACTAACATTTAAAGTGTATAAATATTTAGAGATAAAAAATACGCGCGTCATATATAATGTGCAATAATTCAGAAAAGATTAACGAAGCAATCTCTGCATTATAATAATGAAATAATATACATTGTTATCCGAGTGATTAAATTCTGTGACATATTAATTAAGTTGAAATCACTGTCCATATCTTTCTAATACTTAGCGTTCTGTGAGACAAATTTTATAAATTTGGAGACTTTAGCGAGGATTGCTGAATGACGAACGAGAACTCCACACAATTGTATCAGTGAGAAATAATTGGGAAAACTGATGAAAAATAATTATATTAATTTATAATGTTAATAGCAAGTTAGTTTCTTGAATTTTATCATAATAGTTTCTTGAATTTTACCATAACGGTTGCGCAAAAATATTTTCATTTAAATCATCATAACAAAATAATAAATCATAGTCACGATTACGAAATATATTAGTAAATGTAAAACTTTTTTATTAGACAATACAAGAATTTATTATCTCATATCAGGAATACATAGATTTTTAATATATTTTACATTCGCTTCTATTTGTTTTTTATTTAATTTAAAAAGTAAAACGATTATTTTTATTTTTATCTCTTCATGTTATATATCTTTTTCATTGAACATCTAAAATTAAGACAAAAACCATTTTAATTCTCAAAAATCATATTAAACAATTTCAGGATTATTAATACTTCTTTTAAAGTATTTATATAAATCTTACATAAAAAATAATTATTTAAAATATTTATATATATGTAAAACTCTTTTAATTACATATTTTAAAATTTATGACTTTATATTTGTTCCAATTTTGTCTTGGCTACAATTATCAGATAATAGAAAAAAAATTTAAAGAAATACTATACGGTGTCGACAATCTTCGAAAAGTTCTGTAATACTACTGTTATACCGAAAATTCGCATATAAAGAAAATATTTTAAATTTATACTCACTTATTTACTTATAGCCATTCTTTATTTTTCTTTCTTTCTAAATTTTTCGTTTGCATATAACTTCTTCCTTATACGAAAGAATTTTCAAGACATTTTCTATACACCTTTCTGCAAGTATGAGAGATCTTGAAAGTTAATATTTATATTCTTGAAATATTGTATTTTAATTTTATTTCCTTCAAATATTCTACAGAACGATATATTTTTTCTAAATGTAATTTTCAACTATTTGCCAATTAAACTTTTTTATATTGTATATATATTTATATTGATATATTTCCTAATTTTAAGATAAAAATAGGATTATAGAACTTCTAGAACGGTTATAATTACTATTATTTATGAGAAAATTTTTCCAAGTTTTTATGTAAACAGATTATTTATTTACAACAGAAATCATTTATTTACAATAATCTTTTCAAAATCTTGGATTTTTTAAATTTCAAGTTTTAAAAATTATTACACAACTTTTTTTACTATAAGCCTTTATTTATTTAAACGTATTTGAAACAAAAATATTTATGTATTATTTATTCCGCGACTATCCGAGTGAAAAGGTTATGAGATACGTAAATATATACGTAAATACGTATATATAATTTTATGTTTTAATGTATAATATTTTTTATATTAGTAAAGTAATATTGGTTTTGAAATTTTCAAATTAAACTCAATGTCTTTATAAAAAAATTAAAATATTTATTATGCAGAATTGTAATATATTTTTGTCACAAATTATACATTATATATATATATATATATATATATATATATATAAATATATATATAAAATCTATATCTTGATATATACATCAAGTAAAATATATGTATATATGCCTTGTGCACGTTTAAATTTTCGCGAACAATTAATGTTTAAGAAATTTACGCACTACCATTCGCGTTTGGCTCTTAATCGCTCATTTCTTAAGTATCGTGTTGTTAAATACATAGAACCGAATTCTTTATCAATTTATTTAAATTTCACGCGGAACTGAAAAGATCGTGTTCTCAGATCTCTTCTCTTATTTCCATAGATTAATAAATAGACAAGAGAAGTGTAGTCGGTGTGGGACTGAATAGCTTAGTGGTAAGAGCAGTCGCCCAGCAAGCGAAAGATTCGGGTTCGATTCCCGATTCAGCGACTTCGCCCCGGTATAATTTAATCGGCTGCGGAATATCTATAAATATATGAATTACTGGTATTGCCAGTATAATTTATAGATGTTTAAATCAGTATATATAAATTCTTTATATATACGCATAATTTGGTATATATTGGACGACAAATTGCCGTTCTAGAAGGTGTTTTTCCTTTGGCTGGCTTATTAATTTATATTGTTTGTATATGACGCGGTACTGTTTCAAATAATTTAACAGTAAATCGAAATTATACTTAATTGTCAAGTATTGGTCGACAAATGGCCGTTATTCTAAAAGGTGTTTTTTTTTGGCTGGCTTATGAATTTAATTTGTTTAAACAACATGACAGGGGCAAAGTCGCTGAATCGGGAATCGAACCCGAGTCTTTCGCTTGCCGGGCGACTGCTCTTACCACTAAGCTATTCAGCCTCACACCGATATGCAGCCCCTCGTCTATTTGTTTATATCTATAGAAATAATGAAACGCGATCTTTTCAGCTCCGCGTGAATTAAATAAATTGAAAGGAATTAGGCTCTATATGTATTTAAACAACACGACAAGAAACTAGCGAATAAGAGCCACCGCGGATGGTAATGCGTAAATTTTAATTGCTCGCGATAATGTTTTGCCCGGCAAGCGAAAGACTCGGGCTCGATTCCCGATTCAGCGACTTCGCCCCGATATTTTTCTCGTCTACATCTCTTCAGGGGGGTAAAGAGGGTTTATAGAATTCTCAAAAATGAGAATCTATATCTTGGTAAATGCACCAAGTGAAACATATGCATATGTCTCGTGCTCGTTTAAATTATCGCGAACAATTAATATTTACATATTATCATCCGCGATGGCTCTTATTCGCTAGTTTCTTATCGTGTTGTTTAAATACATATAGAGCTTAATTCCTTTCAATTTATTTAATTTGTTTAATTTGATCCTGAGTAACATTCAAAAGGTTTTAGTCAGCGTTCACATTGTTCATTAAAAAATTATAAACAAAAGAAATTTAATAAGTTTATTAATATATTTATCAAAAAAGAAAAGTCAATTGTTGCATAATTCCACATGGATTTATAATTTTCTATGAAAAACGGAGTGTATTCTACATCACAGATATGGGTTGGGTTAGGTTATATCTTCTGGAAGTGGAATTGGGAAGTGGATACAGGGTGTCCCGTCTTCCTGCAGGGGAATTCACTTCCAGAAGATATAACCTAAACCCAACCCATGTCCATGATGTGGAATACATCCGTTTTCCAGAAAATTACAAACCCGTTAAGATTATCGAGATTATCGGAAGACGGGACATCTTGTATATTGTTTAAAATATTTATATAAAACTATTTATATAAAATTATTTATATAAAATTTGTATAAAATACTAGTTTAAAATACTTATATAAAGTTTTTAATTATTTTTATTAATTTATGATTTTGTATCTGTCCCAATTTTGTCTTGATAGCTGCTATGGTTATCAGAAATCGGAAAATTTAAAAGAAATGACGTCATATGGTCGACAGAAAATTCCTTTGGAAAATTCCTTAAATCTCAATATACTTGAGCGTTAGAAGCGTAGAAGCGTAGAATCGCATAGGAACATTAACACAAATTTAAATTTACAACCATTATTTTTATTTACAACCTTTCTTTACTTTCTATTGTTCTCTAAACTTTTTGTTTAGCACATAATATATATTTCTCTTTCTTCTTTAGATATATAAAAGACTTAGAAATATAAAACTTAGACTATAAAAGACTCTACATGTACAAAATCCCACATAGCACGAATATTCAAAAGACGACAGAAGATTTCTTTGGGTGATTGGACACTTTCAGGATGTTTTTTCTGAATGTTTCTTGAACATGCTATGTCTTGAAAGTTAATATATTAATAAATTTCTTGAAATATCATTTCTTGAAATATCATTTCAAGAACAAAAGTCACGCTATAATATCACTGTCAAAGAAGCTACTGAAGAAACAATTTCTTGATGTTACATTTATAAAGAATCAAGTGGCATGAGAAATATCGAAAAAGAAAAAAAAGAAATGTTTTACTAGTGTTTAGAGCGGAACAAGAAGGGAAGAAGGTTAGGTATGAACAGGGCAAGAGATTTGCAACAAAAGAAACGTGGACTTAAACTCCGACAAGAGATTTTAGAGAAACAGTTGTCCGTCCACGATGAGGCAACGTCATTCGTCTACGTCAATTGAATTGTGTGAGGCTCATACAACAAAAGATTGAGAAACGCCGTTTTTCACGTGCTCGCACCTGATTACTTCGCGCTTAACAAGATCGCAAACGATGAAGAGATGTCCAGAGGAGGCGAGTTTCTCGCGGCGAAATTGCGCGCTCGTCCCAATTTGTGTCCATTCAGACGCGTCTTAATCTTCTCCTCGATCCTTTTCTTTCTGGACAAAGGATCCTCGAATGCGTCTTCATTGTATTAACCGTTTAAGGAGCCGCGCATCATTGCTACACTAATGATGACTGCCGAATTGAATTAATAAAAGGCGATCAATTTCTTTTATTCGAGGATTTTTTTTTACTCAAGAATATTTTTTATTCGATGCTAAAATGAAATAATATTCTTTCAAATTCTGTATCTATATTTTCTCTCGATATTAAATAATATTATCTACTATTAAAAAAATCATAAAACGTATTTATTTAGATATTGATAAATGATATTTATTTATTATGTTAATAAATTTATTTAAAATAAATGATATATATTATGAATAATTTTATTATAAAATTTATTTATAATAAAATTATAAATTCACTATAACATACATATTATAAATATAAAAATAAATATATAAAATACATACATATATATATATATATATATATATATATATATTAATATATAAATTATAGAATTAAGAATTTATTTATAATAAGTTTATAATAAATGTGAGTAACAAAAACAGATATTAAATTAAAAAAGCTACTTGTTCGGACTGGCATTCGGTTCAGAGGGCGAAATGCGCTCCGAGAAAATTAATTACATCTCTCAGAAGCTTCCGACGGCTTCGCCAAGGCTTGTTACATCCATCGCGACCCACCAGCTTTCGCGATTCGCATTAGCCCTGTAAAAACCGGATAAGTATTATGATAACCGGTCTGATATATCGCGAATCATACATCGCGCGCGCAGCTATTCTTCGTCCTCACTCTTCTTTCCTCCTCTCGCTTACAAAAAATCTTGACTATGAAATATCGCAATTAATTTCACTCGTCTCCGTGTGCGCGATTTCCTGTGATTTATCTCCCAAGGCTTTCCCGAAGCTTAACTCCGACTCTGATATGCGAAGTCTGCGAAAACGGTCGTAAAACATTGCGATAATGGAACTATATCTCGAATATTACTTATTATATAAAAAAAATTCCTTTTCCCTCCTTTTGCCTCGTCAGAGGAAAATTATTAAATCAACGATGTATTATTTCGAAAGCTAGATAATATGTAGATAGTAATGTACTTTCAAGCATTCTTTCTGTCCTTTTTTTGAAAGAAAATCTATTTTAAGGAGAATAGATAAAATGAATTTTTATGTAAATATGTACATGTAATTTTATATTTTTTTTAGCTATAACATTCTTATCCATAGATGTTTCCTTAGTTCTCGATGAAAAATGTTAAGAATAAACAGTGATATAAATAATTAATTTTCGTTGACGTCATACGTTATTAAGAGTTAATAACAACACGACTGCTTAAGACGAGCGCCCGCGACATGCGAGGTATCAATGCGCCCCGCGATAACGCCGTATCGGGGGCCGTAACAGCCCCGAATATTTGAAAATCTTGCTGTCGACGATTCAGCTATCGGCGGTTCTTTTTGAAGCCGATCATCCGTCTTCCATCTTCGGAGGATAGCTTCGATCGGGCTCTCCCGGTCCACGACAGCTGTTCCTCTCAGGCTTTTCCTTCCCTTGCGGTTGAGGCAGATTTCGCCCTCGACTATGCACTGTCCTGCTCTTCGGACGCTATCTTCGCTCTGGATTAGAAAGTTTGGCGCGCTGGGTCGGCTGTCGCAAAAATTCCTCTTCTTCTTTTTCCACAGGATGTTCTCCGGCGGGTTGCCCGATATACAGTATATAATACAGTATATAATACAAACAGTATAATACAGTATATAATACAAAAAGAACACAAAAAAATAATTAAAAACGATGTAAAATACAATAATGGCTCGCCTCTCCGGGGATTTCGATACGGCTCTCGCAATCTTTCTCTGGCGCGGTCGTTCGGCTCGCGTTCCATAAAGATTTCCGGGGCGGATGGACGCGCGTCGGGACGGTAATGTCACTATGTATGCAAAGTGTCCGTCGTATTATCTGCTAAAGAAAAAACCAGAACTAGATCTCGATATTAGCCATATGTAAATATCATCATATACTTATCTGAAACACAAATTCCTTGATTTATTATCCTCTGAATTTTTATTTCATCGCGTGCCCTCCGGAAGCTGAACACTTTATAAAGTTTTCCTCATCATGTTCGCGTGTTATGAACTATATATTTCTGCACTTTTCGCACGTATAGGTCACTTGAGTAAGGCATCCAGTAAACTTCCGTGAAATAGAACTTACAATGAAACAAAACCTACAACACGTCAGCGCTGCTAATCTCATCCTTTGGCTATCAACTACCGTTTATCCATAGAGATGTAAATTCCTTACAGCACACGCATTTTATTAATATTCATGATATTCAAACGCGCTGGCGACGATTTTCGTCCCCTCGTTGATTAACCCGTTAGCGCCGCGTGAATCCATTAAGTCATCTCGACGATGCAGCAACGAGACTGGTTCTTCGCCGATCGATTCGCGAGATGCTTTCGTGATGTTCTCGCAATAAATCACTCGTTTAGCAATGGATTATAGAGCCTTGACTTTCCGAGGGCGTTGATGCCTTCGATCGATAGCTAAAAGCAGAAATCATATATACGGGACATCGAATCGAGACAGCAAATCAATTGCTTGGAAAAATGATGCGTAGATCATTCTTAACCAAAAATGTAAATTTTGTATGATGTGATGACATTAGATGCTCTTTCAAATAACTAAAAAATCGAAAATAATGATCGAGAAACTTGTATTAAAAAATTGAAAATATAAAATTAATTTCAAATAATACATTAAATTTGAACGACGCATTTTTTCAGTTAGCATAAAGTCAATAATATAAATAATAAGGCTCTAAATATAATAATATAAAAAGTTATAATATTAAGATGGTACATTTATTTTATAAATAAAAATGTTTCCCATTTTATTGGAAATTTCTTTTTTTTGCGCTCTCAATCTTGCGTTTATTAGAACATTTTAATTAATTTTTAATATTCATATAAAATTTGTAATTGCATAGATTGAAATTAATTTGAAAACTATTTTATAAAATGTTGAGGAGTGTTTTATTAATGGAATAATTTTCCCTTTTTTATTCCTGTAAAATATCGAAAAATCGAGATATATTTATGAAATGCTGAGAAGTTATTTATTGACGGAATTTTCTTTAAATCTCTCCAAAATATCGAATAATTGAGAGAAGCCTATTAAAATTCTGCCGATGTTTCGTAAAACTATTGATTTTGTTGTGCAAATCTGTTTCGTCGATTTCGCGCCCACGTTTGACGAGCTGTCATTCGGGAATATTTTTTCTTTTCTTATTACACATGAAAAATCATTAGAAATCGGACACGATCGATTACCATCCAGTATTTCAATCGTATCCCATCAATGCACGTTAATCGATCCCCGCGGCTTGCGTCGAATACGCTTTCGTGAATCTAATCCATCAAAGCCGAATACTTGACGGATCCTTTCGTCGCTACGGTACATAATTATGGAGGATATGTACGTATCTATGCTAACGCGCGGACGGACGCGCCATAAATAGTTTTATTTATGATCACATACGCGAAAAATCTTCGGGCCCTCGGGCATCCACGCATTTCGCTTCATAATTACGCCGTGCTTTCTTTATTCTGTTTTTTTTTTAGCGTTTCTAATTCGATTGTTGATGTATCAATATATCATGATGCTTGATTCAAAGTCCTTCCGTTTTAAGGACTTTCTTTATATGTATCTTGTAGTAGAAATTATGTATCAATCGAAAGTATTTTGTATAAAATAAAATTTTATATAAAATGTATTTATCATATCATATAAAATTTATTTTTTTTATTAAAATTTATATATATATATATATATATATATATATATATATATAAATTTCCTCCACCTGAACAAACATACTAGCTTATCGTATCATATGGTAGCCATATGGTAACCTTCATACCGTTCAATTTTGATTTCAAACATTTTCCTCTACACCATATAGATTCGAAGATATTTATATAATGACCTCCTAGCGGTTGTCTGTCATGAAAAGATTAAGTAAAATTCTTAGAATAGCGAAGGGCATTTTCTAGAAACACAAATGTCATTTTTCCCCGGTTTTTTGCCTCTACCTGACAATAATGCATTATAAAACCGGATTACAAAACCGAGATGCGTAACTCTGACCCTTTACGTACGTACCGTGCCGTACAATCATCGCGATATAATGAGACCGGGGAATGAGTAAGTTTCCGGTCGTCTCTCTCCGCGCGTATATAATTCAAACTTCTTTTCTACGTTAAGTTTGAAAGACACACTGCCCGAGTGGATGTGTATCACGCAATCTCGGAAAATTGATTTGCCAATTATATAGGTGCATAATGCGTGCGAACGATATTATGGAAACGCGATCTCACTGCAATACACACAATTCTGCGAGGGGCAAAAAAATACACGCTACTCGTAAAATGCGATAGTCGTGCGGGATATATAAATTACATGTTGCATGCATTCTAATGCAACAATAGTGGTATCTTTCTGTGACGTGCAGTATTTTTAAGAAAAATAAATCTCGAAGGAAAATAGATTTTATAGTCTTGCCCCCCGCACGTCGCAGAATTTAATTCTGTTCTTTGATTTTTTATTTAATTTAAATTATTTAATCACGAAATATAAACTTAACTCACAATAATTCAACAATTCGACAATTCTATAATTCAACAATTCAATAATTTAATTCATTAATTCATTAATTCAATAATTCAATCATTTCAATAATTTAATTCAGTAATTCAACTCAATAATTCAGTTTAATAATTCAACTCAATAAATCAATTCAATAATTCAAAGAAATAAATTTTTAAATAAATAAATTGATTGATTTATTTATTTATATTATATTATTTATATATTATTTATATATTTATATTTATATTTATTTATTTATATATTTATTTAAAAGCATAAATTTCTTCAATACATGAATCGTTATTCGAGAAAATTACAATAGCAAAAATTGCAATAATTAAGGTGAGATAAAAATGGAAAGAATAGAACCTAGAGCCAGAAGAATACGTATACATAACGCGCATATTCTTCTTAGCTAACCGTTGCTGACGAACTAATTCCATGTGAGGGAAATAAAGGATCGATAAGTCGAGTGATTATGATCGTTGCAAAAACCATCGACGCGCGGTATCGGTAATTGCATCGCGGCTTGTCGACGCTTATCGCATTTCTCTCCTTGGCATAAACGCACGTACGCGGGCGTTGCAGATTTTCTCGAAAGGAGCAATCGATAGGTTACTGGTGTCCCGGTTGCGGGACCCCGGTTGCGCGGCAACGACTATTATAGAAAAAGGATTTCAACTGTAGATCGAGTCGGAGACGGTTGTAAAAATTACATCGAATCGAGCGATCAATAGCCGGATACAGAGCGTTGTACTCTCTTGCGCGTGTTAAAGCGCGTAACTTGTATGAATCACGCGCGCATGATGCATGCCAATTATTTAGTTACAATGTAAAACGGCATTTACTTTTTTTCTCTCCTTCCTCTCCTCTCTCCCTCTCTCTCGTAAATTTATAGCGTTGAGATGTTGAAAAGTAGAGTGACTGCTACATTTTATGTTTTAATGGTCTTGCTTTTTGAGATTAAATAGTCGCGAGAAAGATGTAATCAGAATTTAAGAGCCTAGCTTAGCATTATAAAAATAAATATAAAGTCTAAAATTTAAAATACTGTTCTTCTTTTGAAAAAAATTTTTTTAAGAATATTAGAAATGATCTCTTCAGCGATTTGTGCAGGTTTTTGTTGGTTTAAACAATACATAATATTTTTAAATCTTGGATATTTATCTTTTTCGTGACTTACTGCTCCTCGTATAATTGTCTAAAAACTTAATCTAGTTTTATTCTGTAGAATATTTATGGAATACTAAGCATAACTTTATAAGAGAAAATTGATAAAAATAACAAAGTAATATCATTTTAAAATTGGATATTTCAATTCTGTTGAAATTTATTCATTTCTTGAAGATCCCGAATTCAGAAAATATTAATTATTAAATTTTGAAATTCTTTATACATAAATTCAATATTCCATACAAAAAGTGTTCTCTATTATTTAAAAAAATTGAAGTTATTCGATTTATTAATTTTTAAGATATCCGTCACATTAAAATGTGTTTATAATTTTATATTTGATGATTCGCGCGCATTATCCTATTTAAAATTTAATTCTCTCAATTTTGCAAATTTTTCAATAAAATCTAAAGAGTATTTTCAAATATCTTACTTTTAAAAAATGAAAATAAAAAATTAAATTTTTGTCTCTTTAAAATAGACTAAGGCTTTAAAAACGATTATATGAATGTACGTATTATTTAACTGACATATCGGAAAAATTATCTATATAAAAATTATCTATATAAAAATTATCTATAATACTTAAATTATATTCTCACTTTTTTTCCGATGGAAAATTCTTCGAAAATCTGCAGTTATAAAGAAAACGAAAATACGTCGGAGAATTATACGTATGCGATTATGTTCTCTCCTTTATAAATCGTTCCACTCTTCATTTCGCTACTAATTATCCTTTGCAGATTTAACTTTCTCGAGCCGACGAGAAGAAACTCCTCCGTGCGCTTCCGGAAGAAATGGCGCCGAACAATTTCAGATCGCGGATAACCGGTCGATACAACACCATCGATAATCGTCATCGAATCACGTGGCGAGTTTAAACGCGAGCACGATTCAATACGGTCTGCGTGTATGAAATCGATCGCGCACCACTTGTTTGTTTTTCTTACACCCGATATACGTTTGCGTAACCGCTATCGATCTCCCTCAAATAAAATTCGTCGGCGAATTTTTATCGCGGGAAATCAATAATCAAACGAATCTCCATCTGACAGCCGAACGAATCGAGTTTAGTTCGCAACCAATTACAGATCATAGCGAAGTTCCACAAGAAGAGGTGGAGAGGAGAGGGGGAGGGGGAGAAACTCGATCGATGGATCCGGATGATTTACGAGTTTGTACTCGCTGTTGCCCTTGAGGCTCCTCCGAGGGGATCCGTTTCTCTTCCAAGAGCGTGTCACGGTTTCACGGATCGTCTGAAGCCGCCTTGAACCTCCCCCCTTCCCCCAACACATTTGTCCGTTTTGATGGACGTGATAATTTTTATCGAATTTAAATGTTAATCGGCTGTCGTGGTTATAATGACAAAACGAAATCATCGGACGGCTCAGAGAATAAAAACATGTCTCGGTTATCGCTTCTCTCGGATGAAATTGAGATGGAAGTAAGACGGCAGCGAGAAGAAATTAATCAAAATTGATTTCAAAATCGCCTCGATCTGTCTCTTCTAAGTAACATTTGATCGCTAAGACAAAATTAATTATTGAGACTTGAAATTAAATTGTACTCGTCGTATAAATTGTTTTTGTTGCGTTGCGTTGTGAAAAAAATCATCGATTAGCATATTGTCATGTATCTTCATACGTGTTTCTCAATCCGCATATAGGCAGACAATGAGTTTAAAATTGTACACACAATAAATCGAAACAATAGCATTTATATATTAAAGAGAATACTCGTTATACATGCTCTAAAAAGGTTCTATTATTTATATTTTTGAAAAAATCTCATAAAATAATATTTACTTATGTTTCAAAATCACTTGCTTTATATTCATTACGCCATTTATTACTCCATTTTTCACTTTTAATATCAAGATTTAAATTAACAAAAATTTGAGCAGAAAGTTACATTAAGAGAAAAGCTTGAGTTTTAAAATAATTAATTTTTATAATTTTAATAATTATAGAACAATCTTTTAGAATATTTTGCTTGTTAAATTAAAAAATATTGACAAATTCTGACAGTTATGATCATTATTTACTCAATTTATTTAGAAATTTAAAAAATTAATTTTTACATTTTCTGAAAAGAAAAGAAATATATAAAATTTTTCGATACTTTTCGTACTTTTTTCTGCACTTTCCAAAATTCATTATCACAATATTTTACATTAAATATAGATATGTTTTAAAAGATTTTTTGCTGTTATTGATTGACTATTCTATTAAAAGTCCATTAGTAAATAAATGTGATTTTAATTGGAATAAAATATAAAAATCTCAAACATACTTTTTACGAGATTAAAAAAGTTGCAGATAGTTATGTATATTTAAATGCAGCAATCTTTTATGATAAATGTTGCAAATATTTAAATATATTAAGCTTAAATATATTAAGTTTAAATATTGATTTAGATGAAAAAAACCATCATTGAGATATTTGAACAAGTTTTTTTCTTTTGTTTCGAAAGTTTGATGGATGTATTATATAATTTATGATGGAAGAGAATATAGTTTATCATATTTTGAATTTTTACGTATTATCGCACCAAATATAAGAAAAAGCATTTTTTTATCATTCTATATTTTCTTATAAACAAACTTTTTCGTAACTTCAAATATCTAATTTCAGGTATATGTATAAATTATCTTGAAAAATAATTTTTATACATATTATGTTATAATTATATTATTTATTATATTATTTTATTTTATTATATTTTTATTTTATTATATTATTTATTATATTATTTCATTATATTATATATTATATTGCATTTTTATTATATTATATTATTTATTGTATTAATTTATCATATTATTTTATTACATTCGTCGAATGATTTGTACTGAATACACGTATTTTTTCGCGTTTAAAAATTAAGTTCTCGACTCTCCTTAAATTGCATCGTAAAAACAGATATTCATATGTCAAATAACATAATTGTATATCTCGAAGCCATTTTACCATAACATCTATAATATTCACGCTTGTGTTCAAAATAATCTCGAGTAATCTCCACAATGAGACGTTTCATCATGAAAGTCTGAGATTAAAGTGTATCAGCGCTTTCTCTGACTAATTGCATTTACCCCGATTACCGGAAAAGGTTAAATTATCGAACATTTCGGACAGCCATAATAAATTTGCTCTCATATGCCGCGCAAAAGAGTAAGAGCGTATATTATTTCGCGAGAAGATCCGATCTGATTGCGATCGGATTAAAGCGAAATTAATGAAGGGGAGCCTCGAATGAAGATTACAAAGGAGGTCAACGGTGTCTTGTTCGTGCTCGTCGTTTTAACCGTCGTAACGTGACGTCCACTTTTCAAGCGCCTCCTTTAAATTGGTAAGAGTAAAAATGAGAGGAGCTCAGAGTGTATATGTGTGTGTATGTGCGTGTGTTTTGGGAGAGATTTCGGCAACTGTATTCACAGGCGGCAGTTTGTGCACAACAACAATGACGCAGGCGCAATCACCTGAACGCTGTGTATCCGAAAATATTTTCTTACAACGCCCATTTGCCGATGATAATTTTTGCGCAAACACGTGTCGAAGACACAACTTATAACGGCATGTTGCAAAACGGGGATCATGCTTGATTCGCGCCTTTTTCTTTTCCTCGTTGTAGGCACTCTCCGCGCGAAATCGCTCGCCAAATTTTTTTTTAAATGTCCGAGCTGCGCATTTATTAAAGTTCTTGGACCGAGCTGTCAGCGAGGAGTCACGCTCCTGTGATGATTAAGATCGTCGATAAACGATATTGATCCATATCCGACAAGCACAATTAATAACTGGTCTTCCCCGATGACGAGCCTCGAATGATCTCGCGATTATTTGCTAAAGTTTCATTTCAAGATCGAGAAATTAATTCAAGAACTTTGTCGTAGGGATCTTTTTAGAGTCATTGTTTTTATAATAAAAAAAGCGAATAAATTTTTGATGAAAAATTGACGTTAAATTTAGAAATCTGTCTGTTAAAACAAAATGGGAAATTTTTAATATCAGCTGTGATTATTATTATTATTATGAATGCCAGTTATTTATTGTACTTCTTAATATTTTCGATTAAATGTTTTATGTACACACTAATATAAGGAATTTAAGAAATTAATCAAAATCTTGCTGGAAAATTAACAATTTCTGCAAAGAAAAAATTTATTAAAATACACATCAGTTCGACCCTTCTGAGTGTATATCTCCCCTCTTAATTCGAACCGTTGAGAATATCTGCTATAGACGATAATTGACATGATAAAAAAAAACTGGCGTAGAGAGAGAGAGGTCTTCAAGGATGTCCACTCTTCCAGGTGAAGGTGTTCGCAAGAACGCTTTACGAATCAATCGCAACTCTGACGTTCCGGATTCGTTCCGGTTCGCCGAATTGCTTCATAAATGCTTCCAATCGACTGCCTTTTCGTGTCACTATCGTGTCGCTAAAGACGATTACAGACGATATGTTCCATAAGTAATGAATTTTAATACATAATGTAATTCAATAAAAAACACAGGAAAAAAGGAATAACGATTTTTTATAATTTTTTATGTTGAATATTGAATACGATTCCGGCCTTTAAATTATTCCATCAATCAATTTTGAGAAATTTACGGTTAATTTTTTTTATTTTGACATTCGCTGTCACTTTGAATTTGCCAATTTTGAGAAATTACATGAATTCGTATTTAATGATCTAAAAATCCTTAAATTTGAATAAAGTTAAATATAACAGGTCGGAAAGGTAACTATTAGACGTCTACGTATATATTATTATATACGTGTTTCTAGCTTGTGGCGACACTTAATTTTAATTACTTTAATTTAAATTTAATTAATTCGTATTTAATTTTTCCATAAAATATAAAATCTACAAAGAACTAATGTAAAATCTAAAGTATATATTTTTTATCAGTTTAACTCACGTAAAATGTTAAGTATATATCTTTTTTATCAATTTATTTCCATTTTTTTATCAGTTAATTTCTAATGAACAAATATTTTGAAATTGAGTAAGTAATATGTAAAATATTCCATTTACTATATTCGTTAAGATATTCTGGTTGTACTAAGAGTCATAAATTATCGAGTCAAGAACTGATAAGCCACTGAACGTTTTATAAACAGGTAATAGATTTTTAAATAAAGTCTTAAAGAGGTGTAATTTGGAAAACACTAAATTTTAGACGTTTATATCAACTGGTCTCTTTGCTTGAAAAGATGTTTCTTTTCAACTGATAATTTCTCTAGGAACGTAAAAATCGAAATCCTATTCAGAGTCAAGAAATAATTATTTACTCTCCCTCACGTCTTCGAATGAAAAAATTACTTTTCGTCGAACCGTGTAATCTCTATCGCTCATCTCTATCTTATGTCATACTTTCAAAATTCTCACGAATTTTCGTTAATCGTAGCAAACCATTTTGCGAGCCAGAGAGAAGTTTATATCTACAATTTTAAGGATGTTTTGTACAATTCCAGGAAAAAGTAACAGAAAATCAATATTGACGAATATATCCACTTTTGGTGTATTTTGAGTAAGAAATTGTATGGAATATTACAATTTGATCTTAATTACAATGCAGAGAATAAATATTTTTTAATATTTATTGCGTTTTTACTGAAATATTCCGAATTTTGTTAATCGAAATGATTAACTTTTGGCAGAGAATTTCGCCTTGTGACAGATACATGGCTAACTTGATTGAATTATATTTAATATCTTTTTAACCAGATAATATTTTTATAATATTATTTGACCAAATATTTCCTCTGTATCTAAACTTTTGTAAATTTTAAACAAATTCTGAATATTATTTCCATGTGTTTTTGTCATTTGAATCGACGTGGTTATACGTTTCCCATAAGAACATATGTTAATTCGGTGCAAATTAAAATCCTTGTAACTTGTGAACGCTTTAGTGAATCGATTTAAAAATTGTACTGAAAATTCTAAACATATGTAAGGACATTCTGTACAATTTTCATTAAATTCTCAATATTTTGAAAATAGGTACAAAACATTCTTAACAATTCGTTATTCAATTTTCGCAATTCGATCGCTATACATATAATCATCGCCGAGTCGTAAGCGACCGTAAGAGATGACCATAGTTTGCGCGGGTTTTGCAAAAGGCACGAGGTAAATTGCAGTATGCGTGCGCGGCAATTTGCTAAGCATAACACATCCTGCGAACATTGATTTTCTAACGGCGCTCCAATTCCTCCCCCTCTCTCGCCTCCGCGCGCGCGTTAATTGCCGAGTCGGCGAAAACGGTTTTGCGCATACAGGTTAAAAGTATGAATATGTAATATCGGGGATCGGCGCGGGTTGTTGTGCCAGGCGCGAGAGAAAAGTCCTCCTATGCACGCACGCGCGTACGCACACTTTTCCCACTCCTTCCACCTGAGAATTGGGTATCACTCCGGGGATCACATCCAGCACACTGGAATTAGCAACGCCTGGATGCGTTTCGCCTGGTAAAACTCGCTAGATTATTCAATCCCGTTCTACACACACACACATACACACCCACATACACGTACACGCGCGTACGGCGCACTTTGCAACCAATATTTCTCAGATTACTCCGCACGCCTATCCATTACTTATCCGAATACAGGTATACCCGTCAATAACTACATTGTACATCGAGCAACGGAGTAATTAAACGTTAAGATATCTCAGGAGCCCGTGGTTGCTGAGGATTCAAACATGTCTCGAGAATGCAGTGCATAGATTCGAGATTCGATTATAAAAGTAGAAATTAATGGCGAAAATCTCTAAGTTAATTGTGCGATAAAAAAATTGTTTTTTTAATTTTTAGAAAAATGATTAAAGAAAAATTTTAGTTTCGATTAAAAAACTATCTGGTTCAATTTTCCGCCATGGATCATATTGAACTTGTCAATGTTGAATATGTTACAAATATTTTCCATAAAATTTTGTTTAAACAATTATTAAACGTTAAATTGAATTCTTGATGTCGCTGATAAGATAGATATATTTAACGTTAAACGTTAATATATCTATCTTATCAGCGATATCAAGAATTCAAATATTTCCGAACATATTAAACGAAAATTCTAAACAAGTTATCTGTTTTATAATCGACATTTGCAGATAGAAAATAATGATCAGAATTTAACAATCTTTAAAATTAATTACATGAAAAATTATATAAAAAAATTTTATTTTTAATTTATTTAGAATTTTAATTCGATATTAAATGAATCAATTTTTTCAATCAAATTTTATTTTTAATTTATTTAGAATTTTAATTCGATATTAAATGAATCAATTTTTTTTATTAGAGAATTAGATCTTATTAAATTTATGTCAAAAATATTTTCCATAAATTTCGTTTAAGCAATAAAATAATTCAACAATCTTTTTCTTTCGTCCTTAACAGAAATTCCAAGATTCTCAAATACGGTGCTGAAAATTTTGAAGACAAATTTTTCATTTTCCAGATGGACAGATGAAAATTAATATTAACAACAATAAAATCTCCGAGTTTTAATTATATAGAAAATATTTCTGTTTATTTCTGTTTTTTAGAATTTATATGTTTATAATTTTAACTTAAAAAATTCAAATTTTTATCATGAATTACATTTTATGTCAGAAATATTTTTCACAAATTTTGTTTAATTAACTCGATTAAAATGTTCAATTTTTCGTCTCGAATCAGGCTTCACGTTCGAATTTACGCTGAAAAGATTTTCCATAAATTATTGAAAAGTTTTTCCATAAATTACTCGAAACTGCACAGGCCGGCATCACATTTTGATGGATACCTCTTTCGTAGCTCAATATGTACGGCTGTAAGGAATCTTAAATTCGCGCAAGTGTCGGCATTCAACGGCGGCAACCTCCTCGGTCGCGAATTAGCAACGGTTCGCTGCCGGGTAGACCTACCGTGCGCTTCGATTCACACTTTCCGCGATTAATCCGTCGGGATCGTGCCGCCTAACACGGAGTCTCCTCGCTCAAGTAGCGATCTTCTTCGTCGTTTCTTCTTCGGCGACTCCTTCGTGTATCGTGAAACGCCAGCCGGGTCAGCGATGTCAAGTCGTGGACTCGGCAGCCTCGACTTTGCTAACCCGATACAAAGTAATCTCCTTCGCTCTATTCGCGCACTTCTCTCTTTCCTTTTTTTTTTCACTTCGTCAAAGATGCCGAACCGACGCCTTGATGGCTCTTTGATACCTCGCGAAGAGTATCGCAAGGTTGCGCCATACTTGTTGAAAAAATTTCTTAGGATATTAAGAGAAGACTTAAGGCACGGATGTCTTTAAAGGAAGATTGAAATGCTTGTAAATGTTAATAAATTAAGCTCGACGAGGTGGATTTATATATCATGAGATATCTATCTCTCTCGTACATATGAAAGAAGATGAATAATAATTTTTTTCAATGTAAGAATATGTTAATCGTTCTTGTCCAAAGATATGATGTCGGCCAAAATTGTCGCAGCACCGAGATACCTCCGTGACAATTTCAAGATAAGCGGTAGCAGCTGGCGAAGTGAAATTCACCACTGAAGAGAGAAACCCATCTTCCTTCTTTTACGCTTGAATATCGCGTGACCATTGGAATACACGAGAGAGCAATTTCTCGCGAAGGATGAAACGCCTATCCGAATCCGACACCTTTTCCCGACTTATACTGAAAAATCGCTTAAGGCCAGTCGCTAGAAACAATTTTTTCAGTGATTAATCCTAAGATTCTAACAAGAGTTGCAAAATTCGAATTTCTTCCTTACTAGCTACGAGAAGCTTGTATTTAGCTAAATAGAGGTGAAAAGTACTACTAAGAAAATAAAAATATAATATTTTATTCACGCTGTTTCTTTTATTAATTTTGAAAATTACTTCAACTACTCTGATCAATATTGCATTTTGTTTCATCTCTGCTTCTCCTTGGTGCCAATCATTCTTGAATCCTAGAGACATTCTTCTAAGATAAAGGAAACGCATATCGAACGAAACACATATCGGTACATTGGGGGAAAGTGTCAAATTTTGTGTCCTTTTATCCTTCCCTTTATTCGCGATGAGCGAACCGCATCCGCGAAATGCATTACGTAAGTATTCCTCGGCCGGATGCATTGTGCACGCGAAACCATAAGCGGGATTACGACAGTCGGCTGGTCGAGATTGCAACCGAGCGTTCGTCTAGGCGTGGACCTGGGACGCGAGATATCGAGGCCGGCGTCTTCAAAAAACGGCTCTCGAGAAATCGACTCACGAGAGAGCGACGCGTAATATCGCCGACGATCGATCGATCGATCGTTTCTTGCCCACCATCGGAGAATACGTGATCCATTCCGAGGTAAAGACCGCGACGGAATGACTGCGCGATTTACTCGACCGGTCTTTATTCGCTGGAGCATTCTATTCAAAGTTGATTCACCTATTAAGTATTAGTTTCTAGTAACCTCTCGTTTATACGATTTTTATTTTCAAACAATTGAAAACAATAGAAAAGATTTTTACTTATAGATTATACATAGGTTTATTAATAATACAGTAAACGTATGTATTTATATAATAATTATACAATATTTATATAATATTTATATAAAATGTTATATGGATTTTTTTATAAAATATTATATGGATTTTTTGATACAGTATTTATTATATAAATATATATTATACATTTATTTAGTGTATGCCAAATTATATACTTATAAATTCTATATAAATATTTAACAAATACATTTAATCTATATATTTCATAAATATATAAATTTATGTAAATATTATGTAAATATTATATTGTATAATATATAAAATAAATTCACTGTATAGTACATATAATAATTAATCAATTTATATAAATAATACTCATATAATTAGTAAATATATATAATTAATATATCATATAATAATTAATAAATATATAAATATATTTTTTATATTAATATTTTACAAGGAGTCCTTTTTTTACGAATCCGTTCACCTCTTTCTTCGCGAAATCTGTAAACAGAATATTGCCGCGAGATCTTCCAATACTCATAATCCGATCGCGATCGACGGAGACAGGAGCTTCCGGCGCTCTTTAAAGTAATTGATCACGATTCGTGACGTCAGCGCGCGATACCCGTATTTTTCGCTGCAAAAAAAAAAGATGTGTGGCAGTGAAAGGATTAACAGATATCTCTTGCAAACAAGTCTGGCGAGGCTATCGCGTGTTGTCTTTTTTATCACGCGTGCTTCCGGTGCGATCGATTCGCTAGGAATAATTTTCCCACCGCGGCGCGAATAATTATTTCGCTCCGCTTATGCGAAAGGAATTCCTGCGCGCGACCCCCGACGAAGTCGTCTAGATATATAGTTTTCAGATGGAATCCGTTCCTCTCGCGCGGTAGCAACGTCCGTACACGCGTGAGAATCGGGGCGCCAGGGAGAAGACGCGACAGCGTTTATTAAACGCCCGTTAAATGAGACGCGGGACTCGCGTGAGTATAATTCATTTCGGGCTCAACCTCCGCTCCATCCGATCGCGCGCGATGCTAATATATACTTATTAATAGACACGCAATATAAATAATTGTTAAAAGAGAAGGAAACACGCGTTTCCCTTTTCCAGCGAATATTTTATTAAAATAAATCAGCAATATATGGTCTATTCAAAATAATTTCCTGTACATTTTGTTATATACAGGTATCTTATGTTATCCCTAGATACTATTACTTCGAATAAGTGTATAGGGTATTTAGAAATTATCGAATGTTTTTTTAATGAATGTTTAACAGAATTTCTGGTTAATTTTTTCAAGATAAATTTGCCTCAGCGAACATGTCGAGGTAACAATAATTTTCGAATTATAAATAATTGAAGAAAAAGTTTGCTTTTCCTAAATTTTCACATTTGCATAGACATACATATCCACATTAATGTAATACATGACTCTTTTTCTTGTGTTTTTAAATTTATTATAATTAAACTTATTATAATTATTATTAATTATAACGTTATTACTATATATTTAATAATTTAATAACAGTACATGCATTTGTTACTTTGTTTTAATTTTTATAATAAATAATGATACTTAACATAATTTAATTAATTCTCGCGTTTCATTGTCTCCATAAATCGTATAAGATCCTGTCTCAGGTAATAAAGAATTTAACTAAAAAAGGAACCATAGAAGGAACGTTCAAAACAATGTAAGATTATTCTTGAGTCATTTATTTGTGTTTTAGACATGTTTATTCGACTCGAGCCGGACGTTTTAAAGAATCTGATTTAGAAAAATATAAAATTACTTTTGTTACGTTTTTGAATTGAACTATCCTTTTCTGGATCTAAACATAACATTAATAGAATAGTCTTTACCTGAATTTAAGAAATTTATTTTAAATTTACAATTTTTTTTAGTGTAACAATTTTCAGTTGTAAAGAATTCTTTTGAACTCCTTACATACGGAATAGATACAATGGATATTGTCTATGGGTCGTAGGCAAACCTTTGCTTTTAAGGACCGCTGCCGTTTCTGTGTATGAAATGTTCAAATTTGTTATTTGTATTTAAAACACTTTCCATATTTTAATCTTTTTATTTTTTAAAATTACATTATATAATAAATTACACATAGGTATTCAAATTATAAATTTTGTTATTTAATTTAATAGAATCTTCATGGAAAGATAATCTTGCCATTATAGAAAAAATGAATAACTCAATTAATTAATTAACTTTGTTATTAATTTAAAAAATTAAGCTGTAAAATATCTTTTTAATAAGTTGCGTATTTTTTTAAACAAATTACTTAAAATTTGCATTTTAAAAACAACTTTTTTGATAATTTTTCTAATCTTCGAGTATCGATTGTAAGAATTTGAAGGAGAAATAAAAGAGAAAGAAAGCCCACACATATGAGCCCATATATTTAATTCTAAAAATCTTCTATATAGCCGGCAAATTCTTAACTGCTAAGTCATACAATGTTTGTTATCAATGTATTTCTAATATTTGTTCATATATTTCTTGCATTATGCTTATATGATTCTGAATAAGACTATTGAATGTTTTCGTATATAAGATAAATTACTGTAATTAATTAATTATTGAAATTGCTATTGAAGTATCTAAGCTAAATCGTATGAATTATAACTTTTACTATTTTAACACGAATTTAAATACATAAACTACAGTAATTTGAATACAAAATTTACATAATTCACATATTATAATTAATATATATACAGGGTGATTCAAAACAACCTGATGTCTTTGAAATATGATATTCTTGAACGAATTCTAAGACTATTTTTCCTCTTGAAAAATTTTCAAAAGGTTTTTCAAAAGGTTTTTCAAAAGGTTTTTCAAAAGGAAAAAATTTTTCAAAGGTTAATCTTTGAATTATAATAGAAAATAGTTGGCTAAAAATATTAAGAGCACCGCTGTATATGTGTGTGTGCGCTCTTTTATCTTTCATGACAATCGCGAGTCGACCGTGAAGTATTTTCGAGGATCGGTCAAAGGCTCGACTGTGGTGGAGAAAAGGTGTAAAAAGACGGACTTGCGTGGCGGGTCTCTCTCTCTCTCTCTCTTTCCTTGTCTCGGCGCAATATTGCCGCTGATTTTTATTTTAGCGAAATACAGTTACGGCGAGATAGCGAGAGGATGGATGAGCTTGGCGGGAAACAGGATTACGGAGATCTGTTATATATCCTTCGGTTTTTACAAAGACACTCGTGTGACTTGTTCGCTGTGGGAAAATCTACACGTCGTGACATTAAAAATCCGAGACGATTCAGGTGAATAAACGTATGATACCGATATTTAAAGGAGGATGAACTGTTTCCGCGATCGATATAAATTTGCGCTATTATAGATACAGTTAAATACGATAGAAGATGAACGGATACGTCAGATTTTCCAAAGGAATTATAAGTCAGGTTAAAGATTCAAGTCAGAAATGTAAATTTTAGGAAACGCGATTTTTTGACGAGAAAAACCGGAGTAAATCCCATACCTTTGATTTACTTTTTCAGAATTCTATTCTAATTACTAATTTATATTACAATAAAAACAAAATATTTATAAGATGAAAATTAGTTCGAGTATCTTAGGTCTAACAATTGGATTAATATTAAATTTTTGTTGAAGTTTTCTAGAATTCTAAATAAATAGAAAGCCAAAAAATATTGCGAATTTTTTACAAAAGAATTAAATTTCTAAATTTTTTTAAATAATAAAAGTGTGTAGCTATTAATATAATACACATTTTTTATGATAAGTCGAGATTTTAAGTTTTACATCTAGTTTGATGGAAATTTAAATGTTATACGGTAAATAAATATATGTTTATTTTTTATTTTATTAAAAGCATATATAAAAATAAAATATTTTATCTAATTTTATAAAAGTAGACATATATTGATTTTATTTAATCTAATTTATAACAATAAAAAATGCAAATTTCTGCACCATTTCTTGCTTGAAAACCTTATTTGGAATATAAATAGGAGTCTTAATTAATATATCTATTTAGAGCTAATTCAAGTATTTATGTGGTATTTTAGAAAATTTCTTTATGCAATGTATTAGAGTTTAAAATTTTAAAAATAATTTTTATCAATTCCTTTATAATTTTTTGCTAATATTTATTTTTAATATTTCTAATACAATTTTTTAATATTTTTTAGATGCACAGATTAATCGAAATAAAAAAATCCTCTCTTCACAATTCTTTAAATTCTAGCAGATTTGTATGACAATAAATACAATAAATTATAATATTTCGGATGAGTAATTAACATCCCAGATGAATTGCCTTACAACACGTTAGAGAAACGGAAATATTTAACCTACATATATGTATATATGTTCGCTATTCTCTTGTGATTGTTTTATTAGAAAGAGACAAGTAATGTGTCACGCGAAGCAAACGCGGCGCAGCTGGCTGTCACTAATCCTGAAAGCGCTTCCGCGGTACCAGGATAGCACGAACGTGCCCGCAATAGAGTTCGAGAGGCTCTTTCGCTGCGCTATCACCGCCGGCGTATCAGTATGCTTTCTTGATGCGCAAAGTGCCACGCCTTGCAATGATACGGCGCACAATGCAACACTTAGACCATTGCAACAACGATGCCTACCGGATATCTCTCAGCGACTTGATTTAACTGATTCCCTTCGCGTTGGCAGCACATACATCATACTATTATCTACTTATTTATCTCAAATATTACCGCATTGAGATGCTATATCTTTGTATCTGAATTCGAGCTACATTTTTTTAGACACATGTTCTAAGTCACGAATGCTCTTCTCATTAAAATGATAACGGATGATTTTTATTGGACGCCGTGCGCAATAATGCTGACGTAACGTATATAAAATTAACTCTTTGTCACGTACCGATTTTTAATAAAAATCTAATTTCTTGGATATTTGCATTATCATAACATTAACTACATAACTTCTTTATAAATATTAAATTTAATTTTTTATATATTATTTTTTATTATTATTTTATTTTATATATTTTATATTATAATATATATATATATATATATATATATATATAATAATAAATATGAAATATTTTTATAATCTTGTATAATCTTGTATAATCTTGTATAATTTACAATTATAATTATAAGAGAATAAAGAATTTTTTTAATTTTTTATATTATTTTTTATATTTATTTATATTTTTTATGTATTTTAATATATATTATTATATATTATATATTATATATATATATTTTTTTTTTAATATATAATTATTATTTCTTATTTTAAAATTAATTTAGTTTTTAAAATTTTATGCCTATATTTCTCTCTTATTAATAATAAATTATAATATCTTATTCAAGATAAAATTTGAATCTATATTCTTCTCGAAAAGAGAATTTATCATCTTGCGCTACTTTCACGACTGATAATGCTCGATTTCAAAGATACCTCGAGTAGCATCAAGAAATGCGCACGGCATTTTTCCTGCGGCGTCTCCAAGCCGCGTCCAAGACGTCGAATTACTATCTAAGCAGAGAGATGCGGATATAATTATTTTCCCCTTTCGCTTGGACAACTTAATAAGTATTATAATATGAAATGTGTACGCGCATAAATCAGCAGAAACTCTGTTATGTTGCTCGTATTGTAGACACGCGCAACGCCCGTGCTACGAATCTCTCTCTTTCTTTCTCTCTTTGGGAACCGACAATGAGACAATAATTTAGTAACTGCGGAACACAACAAAAGGCTGAGTCTCAGGTCAAATAGCGACCGATTATTGATTTAACCATCGGCGCGCTCAGATCCATTTTATTGAGAACAATGTGGAAAGTCGATAATAAACTATATTGTGTGTACAGAGTGTATCTGAAAAGATGCAATAAACTTTAGGAACGTATTCTAGAGGTCAAAATAAGACTTTTTTCCTTATGAACATGGCTCTGCAAATGAACCTCCCTCCGAGCTAAAATTCAAAAATGTGTGAAATTGACCAAACACTCGCAACGCAAGTTTATTTATATTTCAAGAGAGGATGATAGGTAACGTCAAAACTAAGGTCAAATAATAATTTTTTCTGAAATATAGCCAATTTTCAATTTTTTCCCCAAACTTTAGGGGCCTCTAGCTCGAAGGGGAGTTCATTTGCGGACTCATGATCATAGAAAAAAAAAGTCTTATTTTGACCCCTAGAATATGCTTCATCAGTTTAATGCATCATTTCAGATATATATATAAATTGTATATACATTTTTTCATTTTATAAACACGTAAATTAATTTAATCTTAAAAAAATTTAATCTAAAAAAAATTTGAGTATACGAAAGATCAAAATAAATAAAAAATATAAATAAATAAAATGAATAAAAATAAAATACAAAGTAGTTACGTACAATAAAAATTTCGTAGATCATTGAAAAAAAATGACACTGCGCGCGAAGCTTAATAAAGTCTCTACGAATCTCTATTTCTAATACTTATAGCAGAAATTTTGTTTCTAATCTTCGGTTTTATATCGCTTAATCTTGTACAACAAGATTAATTAATTTAAATCGTATGTGAATTATATCGCAATAATATCTCGCATACCGAAGTGTATGGGAGTCGTGGTGTGAAAATGCACCACACGCAGGAGTCGCTTCTCTGTATGTGTGTGTGTACGCAAAAGATGACGTCCGACGTAGGTTATTAATTATCCATTTTGCTGCGAATCGCGAGCGCGTCTGACATTTTATTCAATCGAGAAAGAGTCGCGAGAGATCGAGAGGCTGAGACTCTGGTAATGTAATATGTACTTACAATTAGTAAATCAACATTGATGTATCGTGCTCCTGTATAACGCATCCATAAAACTATTTGCCGTGGATCACGTACCAACGATGTCGTTCGAATTTTTGAGCTGATCCTTTATCTTTCCGTTGCCCCACATTCTGAGTCGCATTTATCATTTATTTATTTCGATAGGAATGTACGTATCGCAAATCTCGAGCCGAGGCATGAGGGAAATAAATCTGAGAACACACCCTGCACGAATTAAATTCAAGATATTTTACGAATGTGTATCTTAATAGCGCGTGTATAAAAATCTCTTAATAGCAAAATTAAGTTTTATGATATCTGTGATCTCTCTCTCCTATCGCACGTGCCTATTCTATCATCTCTGCATTTAATAATCTCAAAAATTTCTCGAGCATATTCTTGTCACACATCTAGGTAGAAATTTCTTTTCTGCTCTTAATCTGAATTTTCAATTTCATAATCTTCAGCAATTAAATCACTCTCTTTAGGAACTATTTAACATAAATAATTAAAAACAAACAAACAAAGGTTCTTCATATAAAAAAAAGAAAATGGACAATTAAGAACCAGTACAGTAAATTAAATGTTTATAATTTACATTGATTTATCGTTATATAATTTTATCGAAATATTTGATTGTTATATAGTTTTGTCGAAAACACACTCAATTTCATCTTCAAGTATCAAATTATTCGCTTACTATTGTTACGTCCAGACCCGGAGAAGGATGGGTCGAAGGAAGACAGATATATTTTCCCAACGTCGCAATAAAAGGTAAGCGACTCGGGTCGAACGAACTTTAAGACCTGAACACAGGTAAACGACTCTCTTTGAATGCTTGCTCGGCGGTTCCTTTTTCGGTAAGAGAATTTAATCCCTTTTACTCGGGGCGGAACCGCGATTCCTAGCAACTAGGAATGAGGGCGGGGTAATTAATTAATAGAAAAATTTAATCACAATTTTATTCTATAATATGTGGGTAAAAATCTTTACAGTTCTATTTATTGTTATTTGTTTATTTATTGCGGAAAAACTGAATTCAGATTTTGTATACTTTTTCTATGCAGCCACTGCACGAGAAGCGTTAAATCCTGATTGGGATGCTAAACAGTTTACTGTTCAATTACCGAAAAAGAAATCAGTATAACTACTTAATAACCAATCAAAAACTGCATTTAATTTCTATCAAAGACAATATATTTTTATATGTATAATTAAAATATCTTTACATATCATCAATATTTATATTATATTATATTATCAAAATTTTTGCAGAATATCAAAGAATTTAAAGAAAAAAATTCAATTGCATCTCCATCATAGCGATGTTATTAAAAATCGATGGGATTATTGATGAAAGAAAGAATCTTTGCAAAGATAACAAATTGAAAAGTATGATCTTGCGAAAGAGGCTTTCTATCGGGATGAAGAAATATATTGCATACAATATAGACATTAATTTTATGGCGGCCGAGAAAAATAAGGATATCAAATCGAGAGGAAAACCGTTTGAATAATTTTATGCTGTCGTAATACACAATAATCCGATCGAATCTCATGCAGAAATAATTTTAATAGATTCATCGAACATCGAGGTTTTTCCGGCTCGATGGCTCGCAAGTATTTCAAGCATGTTAAGAAGGGGAGAGAGAGATAGAGAGAGAGAGAATGCAGATTGCATTGAAAAATTAAACAGTGAAACGCTAAATAAAAATATTACGATCGAAAAATAAACAGAAGATTGAGAAGACGAGAAATATGTTTGTCAAAAAATGTTAAAGTGCAAATATACAGGAGATAAGAAACTCAAGAATGATCGACGACGTATTAATTAAAATTATGTGTAATTATAAACGCGCTCGTGCACAGATTTCGATTAAAAATCCGAATGCTTCGATTAAGTTGGGAAATAATTGCATTTTACGAACCTTGCAAGAGCGCGACGTTTTAATATCGGCATCGCATTAATTCGACATTAACCCACATACGAATCTGAAAGGCATTTTCGAGGCACGTCTTACGTGTTAATTGACGGCTTTCGTTGAGGAAATTATCCTCCCAAAATATACAAACCACCGTGTTATTCGCAGAATGAATCAACTTCTACTATTTTGCACCTGAATATGTAATTAAAGAAGAATAAATTATTTCGCATAAGCAGCTTATGCGACATAACGATATGTCAAGCTCTTTTTTTTATTCTCTTATTGCTCTTTTCTTCTCTTTTTTCTTTATTTATCAATATAAATATTTTTATCAATTAAATATTTTTTTCGTTCAATGACAGATATGCTAACAGAGCTTATTATTCTAAAATTGAATATTCTTTCAACAACAGATTCTATGACTAATTGTTTTAATCAAAAATGTGGCGAAGTATTCCAAGTGAAATTTTGCTCCTATTGTCAATTTCAATTTTTTCAAGTTCATTTGATTACCTTATAGATTTACCTCATATAGGAATTGAGCTTTTCTTTTATGTTTATTTTTTCACTTGAAGACTTAAAAAAACAACAATTTTCGACAAAATTATAGATTGTATAGTTTTGAAAAAGAGAGAGATCTCTAACTTTGTGCTCTAAAATATCAAAGTATATCTTGGATTAAAGCATGAGACATGAGCTTGTATGAAATTTTGTGAAAAGTAAAGTTTACATTTCCTAAAAACTAAGCAAAAAGAACAAAATCTTCGAAGTTACATCGCAAACACAATTTCGACGCAGAACCGCTATCTCCTCGATATCTTAATTAATGGGAGATCGAGACTCGCAGAATTGGTGCAACAATCCGCGGACGAAATACGAAGACCCCTTGGGGCGCCCAACGTAAACCGAGACTTATAATGACGGGTTCGGATAATAACTCGGGTCGTTATTCCATGACGATGAAATACGAAACTCTTGGGTGGCGGGGAGATATCCTCTTTGCGTGGCATTACTCTCCCGATAAAGTTGGCGAGTAACAGCAGGGCGTGTACACATGTTGTGTGCGCATCCTGCGAATGATGCCATACAGCTCTCTCTTTCTTTCTCTCCTAGAGGACCGCAATATCCGTGTCCATTATCGTTTACGAACCGCCGTTCTCGCCCACGTGTGCCGACTCTTGTCTCGCGCGTGTATCGCGCACCCTGAAACTTTATGGGGAAAACGCGACGAGATAGATCTTGCGTTTATTGAGAGCGATGACTTAACTTGAGCGCCCCTGGGCATGTGGGTGTCTCAAAAGTCCAACTCGTCCTGACGGCGCTTCATCGCGCACTTTTCAGATAGAAGAAATTAACCGTTTCCTCTCGTCCCTCACGTTTGAGCGCTTACGGCACTTACTTCGTCATTGCGGGTTTCTCAGGAATTTTCTTTAGGAGGTCATTTGTTTGATACAGATAAATTCAATAAAATAAAAAATGTGTGTGTGTAATTTAATATATTTGTTTACAAAATTTTCAGAGATGAAAATGAATGCGTTTTTCTTTTTTCGGGTCTTTTTAGCTTATTCTGATCCAGTTAAGTATAAGAGTCAAATCAATTCAACTGGTATAAGTCTAGATTGTATCAACATTATTTTGGATTTAAGCGAAATTTAAATATATGTCTATCTTTATCTTTCTTTCTAAATAAATAAAAGACAGATATATTTAAATCTTGCTTAAAATTTCGCTTAAAAAAGAATTGAAATTTGCCTTAATTGGTTGTCATTAATCCATTTCTCACATAAGAATTTATTTATTTATAATATTTATAATATTTTAATTAGTGTAATTAAATAAAAAAATATATATAAATTATTTACTTTATTTAAATTATTTACTTAATTACTTTAAAAATATAGTTATATCTATAACTTTTTGAACAATATCTATTCTTATTTTGCAAATAATAATAAAAATAAGAATTTACAATTGTAAAATGCAAGACATGCTCAACTTAAGTTTTACATAAAAATATGTTGGTATCGAGCTTAAAAGTAATAAATAAAAGTTTTAGACAAATATAAGAAATTGAGAGAGAGAGAGAGAGAGAGAGAGAGAGAGAGAGAGAGTCTTCTTAAGAAGAGAATAAAATTTTCAAAAATAAGATCCAAGCAAAGGACACGCGCATGATGAACATGTCCGATAATTGAACTCCGATTTCGTTCAAGGACATCAACAAAGTTCGAAGATATCCTTGAATAATATAATATTGTTAACAAATTTAACGAGAAACGAAAAGACTCTAATATATTAAATAAACTCTAATATATTAAATAAATTATATAATATATAAAATAAATTTTTAAAAAAATTTTTATTTAATTCCGTTTTCTATTCCATCTTAAAAATTAAAATAAAATTGGCATGACTAGAAAAATGAAAGAAATATTAGAAATTAAATAATGATAAATAAATAATGATATAATTACATAATGATAAATAAATAATGATATAATTATATAATATAAATATAAATATATATGAAATAAAATAAATATGATATAAATATATGCAAAAATTGAAGGATTATATATTCTTCATTATAACATTTAATAATTTATTTATTTATTTTTAAAAAAATTTTCTTCGAGAGAGAGAACTTTATATATACAAGTAAATATCTCAATTATGTCTATAACTTTTTGAAGAATACCTATGATTTTTTGTAAATAACAATTTTAAACTAACTTACAATTGTAAAATGCAAGACATGTGTTCAATGCGAGCTTTATAAAAAAGTATGTGTGTGTGTGTGTATGTTGCAAGAAATTACGAATAAAAAGATTTAAAAACATTGATTTGTATACAATCTCGCAATATTTTCGTCGCAATTACATTGCGTATATGTAACAGACGATCATTGCTCACGTATTAAGTCATATAATAGTGCTCGGCGTTTCAATATCTCGAGCTTGCGCGCGAAATCCCGAGTCATCGTTATTAACGCACATTTGCCGCGTTCCAGATCCATACGTAGAAAGAAAAAAAAAGAAAGAAAATACAATCACACGCATATATATACACATACACAGACACACACACACACAAAGATACAAACTTGACTCTCAAATCTGGGTCTCCTCGTGCGTATCTCGAAAGGACGAGGATAATACCTTCTCCCTCCCTCTCCTCTCTCTTCCTCTCTTCCTCACTCGTGAAGAAGATACGTGTCTCACGCTTTCGACCCCGACAACGTGCGTGCACGTCCACGCCAATTAATGGCTTTCGACTTTTGATTGACGTCCAACCTATCGCTCTGTGCGTACATACACTTGTTGCACGCTGTGTTTCACGGTAATCGGGCCGGGCACGTACGGACTACTCACGTAATTGCAAGGGATAATGCACAGACGAAGGGGAAGACGGGAAGAGCGTCTCCTCCTCGTGGTTACATGCTGGTTGCATCGCGATACGACGACGGTCGTTTCTCGTTTCTGCTCGCTTTCGTAATCGTGCCGGACTTACGAGAGATCTCGAACAATAACTTATCCAATTCTTCTCTTGCTTCTCTCTCCCTCTCCCTTTCTTTTTTTCTCAAGAGCGTAAACAAAACCTTCCTCCGGTCGTGTAATTAAATCGGCCATTACATTTTCGCTAAATCGAAGGCGTGTTATTCGGCCGCGACTTGCGAAATAAATCGATAATAAAAGGCGCAATTATAGATACATTATATTAATATGAAGATATATCTTCTTGAAATAAATCTTCGAGGGCAAATGATTTTCTTTAATAAAAAAACTGATATATATATATATATATATATATATATATATATATCAGTTTTTTGAAAAAATATCAGTTATAACTGATATATATACATATATTATATATATATATATATATATATATATATCAGTTATAACTGATATATATATATATATATATAAATATATAGTAAAAGATAGTAAAAGTAGATAGTAAAAGAAATATATATATATATATATATATTTACTGATATATATATATATATGTATATATATATGTATATAAATTATATATATGAAATTATATATATAAATTATATATATATATATATGTATATATATATGTATATAATTTATATGTATATAAATTTTTTAATTAAATTTTATTATTATTTTTATTACATGTATATATATATATAAATATATATATATATATATATATATATATATAACGGTATAGAAACTAGATAGTAAAAGAAATATTTAGGTCTGTTTTCAATGAAATAAAATTTATGTGTTTTTATTTGATATAGAAATTTTTATTTGAATTTATATCTCACACGTAAATTGTTTGAATTATACATATTTTATATTTCTTTTATTCTTAGCGTATACTTCAATATAAAACAGCAAGCAGTAAGAGCAAGATACTTCTTTTTGAATTCTGGAGGGCTAATGAATTTTCTTTAATAAAAAGACAGAAATATTTATAGAAATTTTCTTTAATGAAAAGGTATAGAAATATTTATAGAATATTTATAGAATGTGTAGAATTTTAATAGATTTATTTTGATAGAATTATTGATAGAAAGACATATGAAAGTATTTATGTTTCTTGTCAATGAAATATTGAAATTTGAATGTTTTTATTTGATATGAGAATTTTGTTCTAAATTTATATATCTCATCTAAAATTGTTTGAAACTTACATTTTTTTGTTATTGTTAACGTGTATGTCTTTTGATTGTCAACGCGTGTAATATATACATCAGTGTAAAGCAGCAACAACTGCAGTTTATTAAGAAAGTCGCATGATTTCTTCGTTGAGTAGGCAGACGCGTAAAAAGCCTGCCTCGAAATAAGGACGTAAAATCCGCCTGATTGTCGCCGTTAATGATTGATGTTTTGCTACCGTACGCGTCATCGCGTTCACTTGAAAGTAACTCTGCGGTCGCGATGTAACATAAAAATGCATCACCTTGAAGATATCGTATATTTATTGTCTTGTGCTTCTTTTTCTCGTCTCCATCGATTTGGTGAAAAATTCGTCCTTCCTGTGTTCTTGTTATAGATAAGTCCTTGATAAGCATGTTCGCATAGCGATAGACGTTATTGAAAAAGCGTAGTCTTCAATCTATAGGAGAATTACATATCATACAATTTCGATAATTTTATGTATCACTCCTGTAAAATAGTGAGAATTTGTCAGAAAAATATTTTACATTAGATTCTCTTATAAATAACATACAAGAAATATTTGTAAAATATTATATATATATATATATATATATATATACATATATATAATAATAATAATAATAATAATAATTATTATTATTATTATTATGAGAAAATTGAGAAACAACAAAGTATTATTTAAAAATGTTTCAATTTTGCTGAAATTGATTTATTTCTTGAAAACCAGGAAGATAATAATTATCATATTTTTGAATTCTATTTAGATCCATAGTATTCTCAGAAAAGTGTCTTTCATTTAAAAAGAACTGAAATTTTTCGATTATTTAGTTTCTCCAACTTTGAAAAGTATTAAATATATTTTGAGAGAAACGCTTTAAAAGATATCCATTTAAAGATTATCCTATTCAAAATCTTATAATTCCGTAGATTTTACAAATTTTTTGAGAAAGTTCGAAAGGCATTTTCTTCAGGCATTATATTTCCAAAAAGTAAAAATCGATTTTTTTCAAACTCTTAATTTATAAATAATTGGTTATTCATGTGAAAAGAAACTCCGTACATTTCTTGCCGTTAGCGATGCTCGATCTCGGTCACTGACGAAGTTGGAACGGATCGCAGAGATCGAGATAAAAATTCCGATCAGGGGCTAATGCGACAATATCATGACCTTCTGATAACAGGAGAAATAACAGAAGAGCCGTTCTGTCCGGCGGCGATGCAGATGCATTGGACTCGGCTACCATCTCAGAGAAACAGCTCCGATCACTGGTTCATCGAACGAACGAATTCACGGGCACTTATTAAAGCCGATCAGGCCAATATGAAAACGGTCGGACCTCGAAGTAGGTCTCGAGATAATTATAACGAAATGTCCTCTTTTTTATCAGCGACGATTTTATAAATTTTTTGTTTTTCCTTTCCTCCTGTCAAACAATTCACTCTTTGCGGGAGCAATGAGGGACTTGAGGGACGAGCGCATCGCCTTGAAGGGATCCTCTCCTTTTCGCTTCTCATCTCACTGTGAGCTGCAGTGTGGTCGGCCTTCCATCTGCAATGGAAAAGCCGCCTTCAGCCTGAACGATCGAAGAAAAAAGGCCACATGTCCTTGAGACGCGCGCGATCGCGCTTATTAACTTGTCAACCCTTCCAAAATCTTGGGACGAGCGTCGGGAATCAACCTTGGGGCTATTAAAACGCGGAGAAAGTATCGAACATTACCCTTCTTTTTAGCATATCATAGCGAGGACATAATCTTATTAAAAATATATTTAAATAAGATATACATATAAAAGTATTTAGCAAATGTTATGAACAAAAATGTTTCGAAAAGTATCTGAATTATTTGTATATAAATTTTATATTGTATAATATAATATATAAATATAAATTATGTGCGTATATATATTTCTTTATTTTAAAAAAGAATAATATATATACATAAAGTGTGTCATTTTAAGTGATGCAGCTGAATATATCTTAAAGTAAAAGAAATTGGGAAAAATGTTTCAGACAATAGTTTTATGATTCCGAGGGGGAGATAAGATGGTGCCATATTAGTTTGACCTTAGAGAGTGACCCTAGAGAGTTAAAAAGTTAGAGGTGATCTTCACCTGAAGATCACGTGAAGATCACCTCTAACTTTTTAAATAGGACACCCTATATGCTTTTGCATATTCTTGTAGCCTATCTCGAGAACTTTTCAAAACACTATAATTAAGTTAGTTTTCATTAAATACTTTCCGAGTTATGAGGCTTAAAATTTCTTAATTTTACACACACACACATAAAACAATGCACGTAGAAACTATTTCCAATCATCCCGAGAAGTGCTCCATAAATAACTCATCGTGATAAATCTGATGATAACTGATGTGACTTTTCTTTTTGATTTCTTAAGATTTGATTGTTCATTTATCATAATAACTCTTTTTTCATACTGATTTATAATTTCCGTTATCTATATCTATCGTGTTTGTTAAAGAAAAATACCTGATCTCAGGTCTTAAAGTAAAGATCCTTTTTGGATCCTTATTTGAATTTATTTTTCCAAACAACAAAATTGACAGCACTATGCCAATACTAAGTTTGAACACGTATTGTAATGAATAGAATGACACATATAAATCATACCTACAAACCACAAGCACTACCATGGCAAAGTTTGAAGATGCACTGTAGTGAATAGAATAACACATACAAACAAAGCCACGTTCTTTTATTTCATAAAAAATAAGAGATTTGCATGGCTTTGTCATATATATCATCAAATTTGGAACATACGACAAATATTAATAATAAATATATAAATAACGTAAAAAAAGAATAATATTCCATTTTTTTATTATAGCAATAAATTATAAATAATCCAAAATGTCTTAACTCATCTAAACCAATCTAAACTAAAATAATCTTACATCATGAGAAAATTATATGTGAAAAATATTACAATCATTTTTATTTTTTTAATAAAATATCATATTTTTATATGTTTACATTGATTATACATACATAGGTACATACATAGCTACATTGTCAAACTTTGATGGCACATAATACAGTATTATGGAATCAGTTTAAAAAATCAATTAAAAAACGCAAATATTACAAACAACAAACGAAAAAAGTACAATTATTATTATTTTCCAATTTTCTTATAAATACAAAACTCCCACTCATCCCCACTCCCACGCTGTCAATTTCTTAAGCTTGAGTAATCTTATCATGTACTATTTTTAATATATTGGTTTTAAAACATATATTATATATCTTTGAAATCACTGCTTCAAGTTAATTATAAATTTCCATTTTATGTGTGTACAACACTTACATTATTATTAATCGGTTATTTATTTACTATAGTGGTTATTTATTGGAATGTATTAATATGTAGATGTGAAAAGTAATATAAACAAAAAAAAGAGGAAAGAAAAAAGAATTTAATAACTTGCCTAATTTACAACCTGAGAATATTCAAGGAAGTTATTCATTTTTAACCTATAGACTGCAGGAAAAATCACTTTTGTAGCTCTGAACAAATCTCGAAATTCTGCATAATGTATGTTATTTATATAGAAAAATTTGTTTGGAAGAAGAAACCACAATAAAACAATTTCCTCAAGCTAAACGAATTCTTCAAAAAGGCCATTTATCTTTCAATTTATATACTTTATTCAAAAAAAAATTTCTGGCAATAATAAAGTCATGCTGTAAATGATTATTTTGAAGCACTCTTATGGTAGTGACCATAATGGGTTGGAAAAACTATGATAAATTTTGGTTTCATCTTTAATCAATGGATAAACTAGCAAAAATTATAAAAATAACTAATATGTAAATCTAAAATATACTTATATAACTTTGAAGATATAAAAGTTTCTAAATTTTATATTAATTTTTAATTTATAAAATGTAATAGTAACAGAAGTAACAGAATTAAAAATTTTTATACAAATCTGGTTCAAGATGTAATTTTTTTCTCTTTTACTTATATTTTTTCACATCAGATTATATGCCTATCGTCTGAGATTGGCTGTTTCAAATCAATTAATTTATTCGCGCGAGATGATTTATTAACACGATACTTTCACACTGCTATCGCATCATCACTTTTATTTGCAGAATAAGATAAATAAAAAATGGGCAATATATATAGATTATATAAACTTTTCTAGTTTTTTATAATCGCAGATTAACTTTTATATTATCTATACAAATGAATAGATTTTAATTTTTAAACAAAATCTTTGATTCGTATGCTTATCAGAGAATAAAATTTTAGAATATTTAAAATGTATGAAAAATTAAAAAAATGTTAAGTGATTATAAATCGGACAATGGGTTACACGTCATGATTCATATGTCTTTTATATATGTATATTTATTATCTATATTTTATCTATATATGAATTTTATTCCAAAAAAACATAAAAGGATAACATAAAAGGAAATGGATAAATATAAAAGAAAATCGAATTTTTGTTTATCTTAATGATTTACTTATTCACAATGAGTGTCAATTAAAACTCATCTCTTGATTATACTGCTTTCTTCTAGACACTAGACTCTAATTAATAATTACATATTTTTTTCTTATCAATTGATAAGACTACATCAATTGATTTCTCACATTATTTTGTGCATAAAAGTACTTTCCCAAAAGAGAAAGTTTGATATGAAGACAGTTTTATAAGTATTTGTTGAGGATGCCGATTTCAAATTTATTATCAAAATTTACATTCGAAATAGCCGATTTAAGATAGTCATGAAAAACTGAAATATCGATATTTAAAAAATGAACTTGAATTTAATTTTTTTTATTAAATTTATATTATATTTTGTCTGAATATACACACATACGCTCGATTTGCAGCATTATACACATACTTTGTAATATAATATAAACATAATATAAGTTGCGTTAAATGATTTGTCAAATATTTTTTTTTTGTTTTCCATATGGAGGGCAGGGGAAATGCAGTCACCTTCCCATAAAGGGGAGAGGACCAAGACCCCACCTTATGCACACCCCCCGAGCCAGTCTCGGGGGGTAGTGCGGGGCTCTTCCTCCTCCAGCGGAGGGCCTACCCGCTAAAACCCCTGCCCGTGGAGGGTCTGAAAGACCCAGGCGGAAAATCTTCATCATGTTGTCCTGACTTCAGCTTCTAGGGGGACCGGGAACCATAACTTCCCCGGAAGTTGGGACGTTAGCACGTGCACTACGGGTGCTGGTTTACTCGGTTTTATTTTTTGTTTCTTTGTTTCGGGTACTACAAGCAAGGAGGGTCAACGGCCGAGGGGACCAATTTGTCAAATATGCTATTTCAATATGTCTCTAAAATAAACAGGTTAGATAACTCTCTCTCTCTCTTTCTCCCCCCCTCTCTCTCTCTTTCTCTCTCTCGTCGATAGATCGAACATAAAATTATAATATGAGCGTTATGTTATGAAATAAAACGATTCTCCATCGCATACAGAGTACATACTAATTGTAAGATCAAAATAATTCATGCCGAAAAAAACCAAGAGCAAGTAAACGCGTTAGTTTGTTTCTTGTTCCTTTTCATTATAATTGATTCCTATCATCGAATTTTAAATGATTAGAGCGATGAGAGTAAAATCTTATTAATTCAATTGTTACATATATATTTTCGTTGTTTATCAAAACTTTATTTAAAATAGAGATTCGCAAATTTTTGCATGATCGATTATTTTATTGTTTAAAAAAAAATTTAAAGCAGTTTCACGCAATTTTGTTAAAGGAATAATCAGATAACTTTGCTTATAATTAAAACTTAGGGATATATAAATATGTACACCGATGTATGTGAAGATTAAAAAATATATTTTACATTATTTTATATTATTTAGTTACAAAATTCATATGAAGATAGTCGATACCACAATTATTTATATATATATATATATATATATATATATATATATATTATGCAATAATATAACAACATAAATAAATACAGATTTTTATATATACATTGATTTTTATAAATATAAAATTCCTGATTCGTCTTATATAAAATATAAGTACAAAACACTGGTACTGACTTATACAATATACAAAATATGTACATACGCGAATATAAAAATACCAAGAGGGAATTTCAATAATTTTCCGATAACTTTATCTTTCTCATAATAATTAAAAATTAATCAAAAACTCTTTAGTCAAACATGATTATTGTTAGAAAGATAAAGATTAAAAATTTTAAAACGCTAGAATAACAGAAATTATTCTTTTACATAGATTTTTTTTAGTTGTGACGTGATTTTTATTTCTTTTTATTTATATAATGGAGCGCCAGATCCAAAGCGGCTTGAGCATCCTCAAAGGAATATACATGCGTATATTCCTATATACAAAGGAATACATGCGGAATATACATGCGTATATTCCTATATACAAAGGAATACATGCGTATTCTTTTGTATATTTCGTTGGAGTAATCTCCGTGTTAAAGCCTTTAATCCGAAGGCATAAAGAAATCCTCTAGGATCAGGAATAAGAGCTGTCGTGTCACAACTTTTTCATGGAATATATGCAATGCTCTAAAGTCACTTGCTAAATTGTGACCAACGACGATTGTCTCAGCGCTAATCAAAGTTAATAATTTTTTTTGGATTTGTTGAAGGCTATTTTGTTTTAAGTGCTCCTCTGTAACACCGCTGAATCTTGAATAATCCAAGATTTCGGAATCTGGTGTTACAAAATCATTGCACACTATTTTGCCTTCCAGATCGATTACAGTGATTTTGGTAAGTTCGAAGCCATGTTCTGTGTAACACATTTCACAATCCAAGGCACAGATTCTGTATTTATTATTACAATGATTGAGAGACAGTGTTCGAATATAGCTCTTCAATGGTCCATTGAGTCCGGGTATCAAGCCGATCGACATGCACTCCTACTTTACAACTGGTAGAAAATCGCAAATCCCTACAACAAGTCCAATAATGTGTGTTCATTTCGCCGTTGGTCCTTCCATCAAATAACTTTCCCGAATGATAAATGCATCGCTGTTTGTACAATTTATTAGTGTTAATATTAATAGCAAGAGGTTTATGACACCTTGCGCATTCTATTCTTCGCTGCTGCGACGAGGAATCGTATTTCTCCGCGTTTTCTGTATTTTTTGCTCATGTTCAGAATTATGATTTACCGCTCTCTATCTTCTTTTCTTTGTTATTATCATTTATATTAGTGTTTATAAAACAAAATGTAAAATTAAACTAAATCGAAAATACAAAATGTAAAATTAAACTAATTCACGTGTGTAGCTGAAAAGATCACGTTTCATAGTTATAAACAAATAGGCGAGAGTGATATCGGTGTGGGGCTGAATAGTTCAGTGGTAAGAGCAGTCGCTCGGCAAGCGAAAGACTCGGGTTCGATTCCCGATTCAGCGACTTCGCCCCGATATTTTTCTCGTCTACGTCTCTTCAGGGACGTAAAGAGGGTTTTATAGAATTCTCAAAAATGAGAATCTATATATCTTGGTAAATGCACCAAGTAAAATATATGCATAGGCCTTGTTCTCATTTAAATTTTCGCGTAAATTGTTCTCAGTTGGATATGGTGTGTAGTTTATTATCACACAGCCTGGATGATGAAGACTTTCTATAGGATATGTTCATGTTCAGAATTATGATTACATTTACCGCTCTCTATCTTCTTTTCGTTGTTATTATCATTTATATTAGTATTTATAAAACAAAATGTAAAATTGTTCTTAGTTGGATAAGGTGTGTAGTTTATTATCGCACAGCTTGGTTGATGACTTTCTATAGGATATCCGCGAGTCTTCAAGTCATCCGGCGATAATATATATTTTTTCAGCAAATTGTACCAATAGGAAACAATTTGCCTCTTCTTATCCTGCCTTAGTTGGAAGTCTACGCAAGGAAAAGCAAATTTAATAAGTTTATTGGATTGGATTTTTTATTGCTAAAGTTGTTCACACATTGCACGTGCAAATCTGGCCTTCTTTTTATCTGGTCTTCCTTCTTTCTTTCATTTCTTTTATTACTATATCATTTAACTAATGAAAAGGATTAGATTTTTTATATTCAGCGAATATAAATGGGGGAAAGATTAAAATTTTCTTTATATACATTTTGATAATTTAATATGAAAAAAATGGATTCTCACGTGAAATTTCGAAAAATTAAAATCGATAAGCTGTCTTTATATTTTTAATTTTTTCGAGACGAGGTGAGAGACAAAAAAATCACGAAGAAATTTATTCAAACGCTAATGACATTTTTATGAAAATTTGTAATAGAAGAGAAACAATTGATCTCAAGGCATAATTACACCTTTTCAAGATAGAATAATAAAATATAAAATATAAAAGTAAAGTCAACACGAGGCACTTACTTTCTTTAATGCTATTGACAAAAAACAAATGCGATATGTTTTTTTTTTATCAACCGCTTCGATCCTGCTTTTGCCATAAACATTTAAATGTTTCACATACTTCTATTGTTGTACATCCTAAATTATCACATATTATTACATATAAATTATCTATTTATTACATATTAATTTTATAGATTATTTTAAAAAGTTATCATAAAATTATTGTGAAATTGTTAATTAAATTGTTAATTTAAACAAACAGAGAAGAAGAGAAAGAAAGAGAGAGATTTTTATATAACTTTGAAGATATAAAAGTTTCTAAATTTTATATTAATTTTTAATTTAAAAAATCTAATAGTAACAATTTAAAAATTAAAAATTTTTATACAAATCTGGTTCGATTTATAATCAATTAATATTTTTTTCTTAATGATAACTATTGATTTTTTGATTCGATCGAAATTGTCTCCACATTAATTCATATATTAATCCATATTATATTTCTATAATATTTAACGGCATATAATATTTAGTGGCATCTAACTCAAACATTTATAATTAATTATATAAAATAAACCTATTTATTGTCTAAATTTACAATTATTAGTTTTTATATGAAATATATATTATAAATTCTTAAAAGACAATGGGACGACGAAAATATATAATTGACTTTAGTTTAAAAAAAAACGATGTGTCTTTTATATTGGATCTTAACTATAAAAACTTAAGAATTCCCTTTTTCTTTTCTAGGTAAATTTATTTTTAAGAACGTGAATCTATGGTACATATGCGTGAATTTAAGATTTCGTTCATATTTACATCACGAAAAATTCAGAATATGAAGAAAATATGCGACTATCAAGAGAAAAAAATCCGTCAATGAAAGAAAGAAGGAAAGTTTGAGGTGATGCTATGCTATATTCTACATGCAACATAACATGTGCATAAAAAAACTCGCTACCAGAGTATAATTCATAAATTTACACAATTGACAAATTTTAAGCGATTTATTATGTTTCCGCGTTGTACCATTAAATGAAGAAATTGATTTGAATTAAAAATGAAGCAATATCTTTGATATACTGATAGACTATTATAGCATAATTCTTACAGTCTGTTCATAATTAAAAATAATTAAGAGCTCTTTTAATCGAAAATTTTAATTTTAAATAATTAAGAGCTTATTTAATCATAAACATTTTAATGTATTAAAAGCTAATTCTCTTTATAATTTTATGTAAGAAAAGTAATCTTAATTTGGTTTTTTACTTATATAAATAAAATAATCATATATTAAATATTATTATTAGCATTGATAATTAAAACTATAAAAGTATAAGAAACTATAATTATAAACAAAGAAAATTTTATTGTATATTTTTATCACAAACGGTATCGCTTCTAGCAAAAACAACAAACATATTCAACATATTCTTTATCATTAAACAAGATTACTGATCTTTTTTCGAAGTGACTTCGTGAGTACTTGTATCCTCATATGATAAATGTAATAAATTATCTTTGAAACTACACTATTGGTTATGCAAGCTGAGAATATAATTTTTAATTTTTTTATTTGTTTAATTACATACCTTCGACATTGCTGGAGAAGCTCACATCGCTGATAAAGTTATGTTCTCTACCATAAAACCTGGGATGAGCAGGAGCTAGATAGACATTTCTGTTTTTATTTCTGTTCAGCAATATACGGTTTCCATTACGAAATGTATTAGAGTATCTTGACGGCTCTTGCGGGATCGATATATAATTCAATGGTGGTACTGTTGGTATCCATGTCGAATAAACCGGATCTAAAACAACAAACATAAATTTTAAAAAATCAATATTTTACACATAAATAAATATGATTTCGATGGACATTTCTATTACTAAAAACTTGAACACTTCAATATTTTGACCTTTTTATAATAAAGGTAGGGAAAAAAATAATAATCTTTTGCGACTTGTGTACTTACATTGTTGGTACAAAGAAGAAAATAATATAACAATTTTCAAAATGCTAAATTTTTTGTTATAATTAAATTAATGCTTTTTGAATAAATTCGATGCTTATTAAGGACAATAAATAAAGAGAAAAAAAATGATTGAAATATAATTTTTATAATCAATTATTAAATGATGTAATGTTTAATTAAATGTGTTATATTTAAAGTTATCAAACAAATGTATAAGATTCTCGATAAGGTCATTCTAAATTTGAAAAATTTTGCAAATCTGAAATATTCCACAATTAACAATTTCATATATTTCTTAAAAACAACAATGTTTTTTTTACACCAAATGATTTCTCACATTATTTTGTACATAATTATTAAGGTAAGATAATCAAAAAATGAATATTTTACGAAATATTTTATGGTTTATGTAAAATTAAGAAGTAATTTCAAGCCTCATAACTCATGAGTTCGGAAACGCTTTCTTTCCCAGTTATAAACATTTTCTACAATCAAAATTAAAAAAGTTATTCGGGGTGATCGATTAAAATGGGACACCCTGTATATATATATATATATATATATATATATATATATATATATAGACACACACACACACACACACACACACACAATATGTATAAATATCCATCGAATGTTGTATCCAGTGGATATTGACTTACATATTTTATAGATATTTATGGAACCTCATTTACATTTGGATATCTATAGCATCTCTAATAACTGATTCTCAGATATATTCGTAGATATCCTAATGCTGAAGAGGAATATTCTATGTATATCTAGTATCCAATTATTTTCTGTATAGGCATATGCGTGCGCAATGTTTTATAAAAAAATTTTATAATTTCTACATTTTTAATATACTAAACAAGGAGTCATTAATTTGATTAAATGTGTTTAGTTGGTTATTATTTTTTTAATTACACTGCTTAAATGTTTAAGTCAAATATTTAAACTAAAAGATTGATAATCAATCAAACACATTTATTAATGAATTCTTTTCTATATATAGATTTGCAATGTATACGTCAGTTCTATATATAGATTTGCAATGTATACGCCAGTGCACATGTATACATCATAAATGGAAAATTAATTATTGATTCCAAACATTTGAGTTTTTTCGATGAGAATAAAGTCTTTATAAACTATTATCATAACCAGTTTGATAAGAAACAATTATGACTCGCACATACAAAAAAATAATGATGTTGAATAATGATATTGATAAAATTGTTTATAATATATTATTACATGATGGAAATAGAGATTATACATTGAGTTAAAATTTACTATGCATATTGTACGTTTTAAGCATGCACGCTTAAGATGAAACTGGATATGGATACGTTAAAAATTAATAAATCTAATGCATTTGAAGATTTATAAATTTGATATTGCATAAAGCATTTTCAGTATTTTAAAGTTAATAATTAATTTTATATAAATTGGTATATAATTCGGCTCTATGTATTTAAACAACATAATAATTAAGTAACGAGCACTGAGAGCCCAATAAACGCGGATGGCAATGCGTAAATTTTTACGAACATTAATTGTTCGCGAAAAATTTTTTTAAGACATATGCACATATGCCAAGTTATAGATTCTCTTGGTTTGAGACGGCAAGCGAAAGACTCGGGTTCGATTCCCGATTCAGCGACTTCGCCCCGATATTTTTCCTGTCTACATCTCTCCAGGGGGGTAAAGGGGTTGTTATAGAAGTCTCAAACCAAGAGAATCTATAACTTGGCATATGTGCATATGTCTTAAAAAAATTTTTCGCGAACAATTAATGTTCGTAAAAATTTACGCATTGCCATCCGCGTTTATTGGGCTCTCAGTGCTCGTTACTTAATTATTATGTTGAATTAATTTTATATTTTAAGAATATTAAAGTGTTTCGAGCAATGTCAAATTTTTGAATCTCGAAATGTATTTGATTTATTAATTACACAGGCCTGCGAGGGTCAGTTACAAAAAGCAGAGTAGGTTAATCTTATAAATTTTTTGACGTTGAAAACGAATCTGGCCGCAGAATTTCCTCAGCACATCAGGTTTTCGAGTATTTTATAGTTAAATAATCCAAAAATGGCGATTTTAGCGATTTTCAAATTTCATTTATTATAGAAGAACCAAATTTTTTGAAATATTTCTGCCAATGATATTATATAATACTAGTCTTTATCTTTCAAATCCATTGTCTATTGCCGCACGATTTTTTGTCGCTATTGACGTAGCTAAAGTCCTTCTAGAGTTCTTCTTAAGAATTACTACTTATATTATATATGTACATTCAAATGACATTAGAAGATGCATATCACGATTTGTATGGCAAATCTTTCTTGCGTAACGATCAGATCATAGTAGATCAGTTTATGATTGAATCTTGAAACAAGAAGAAGCGGAAATTTCATATAACATTTTGCTCTTTAAAAAAATCTCTTAAAAGATTTTCATTTTTTTTTAATATATCTATTCTCTTTTGCTTTCTTTTTCTCAATTATCTTATTGTATTTAGTTATCCAATATTTATATAAAATATGATAAATTGTGATATATAATTATATAATTGTAAAACAGTCAAATCAGTTAAAATTGTCAAATATCATAGTTGTTTAAATTGTGCTAAATTGTGCGACAGTAAGTATCAAAATCTTGCATTTTTTTCCAATATCAAATTGAAACTCTCAGTTTTGTTTTTATTTTTTTAAAAACACAGTATTCGTAAAATTAAAATGTGATTTAATAAAAAATATGATGAATAAAAGACGGATATTTTATAGACTTGCTTGAAGTATAGTACTCGCTATGGGTCGTAAGTGTTAGTGATAAAAGCGAGGTGCAGACAGCGCTCGGCAAACCATACGCGGCACGCTCAAACTGTTAAATTTTTTTTAACTATGATATACCTTTCCGAACGTTTTGAAAATTAAATATGTTATACTAGATGAATCGAAGATTTTTTTAGTAAAGTTTTTAATAAGTAATATCTCAAATACATCTTATTAAAAAAATTCGAAAATTTTGAAATTTTTTTCAGTCAATTTTTTTGGAAAAAATATATTCATAATTTTTTAAAATTCCATAATATACTTTTTTTCGTTAAAATAGAATCACCCATTGAAGAGAAAATTTGTTTTTTCGAAATTTTCAATTTAACTTCCGTACAAAATCGATTACGGGAATATCTTACACGGTTTCAACAATTCTATATCGACAGCACGGACAGCAATCGCATTCCTCGCGAATTTACCATGCACGTAGTCGATATACGAAAGCTGGTTATTACGCGTTTCGCGACATCTCGAATCCCAGAGAAACGAACGCTCCCCTGTCGATTTATGCCGTCTTCGAAGTTTCGGTTGTTTGTCTCCGATCGCCCGAAACACATGAAATCGAAATATCAGGGCTAAGCTCTCACGAAAACGAAACACAAAATTGGCGACGGCTGTGTAACAAACGAAATCGCGTACGTGGCTCACAATAATTATTTAAAGTTGAGCAACTTCACCAATATGCTCGCTTCTGTGGCCAGAGGATGATCCTCGGCTTTGTCCTTTCTGCTCTTTTACGCGAAACTGTGCCTCATTAGGTTTCCGGAGTGGACACGCGTCGGGACGGTAACGTCACAATGTTCACAATAAATTTTAGAAAATAAATTTAGAAAATAGATGAGTTTTATTTTAAATAAAGAACAAAATGGATATAAGATATAAGAAACAAATACAATACATATACATATAAAAATTATATTATTTATTGTCATAAACATTTCTATTAAGGAGCATAGATTCGACATTTAAACGAATTAAAATATCTAAACGACGAAATATTCTGATCCTGATTTTGTATTAAAGTTTGTGCGATGTATTTGTACATAAATATATCTACATATGTTATACGAGTACACATATGTTTATCCGATATATTTATATATAAATGTACATATATTATACATATATAACATGTATTTATTATACATCATACTATATCATCATGTTTTATGATCAATATAGTATTTTTAATAAATACTTTTGATTAGAATAAATAATAATGATATAATTTGTATGTATAATATCTTTGTTAGTGTATGCGCGTGTAAGATTCTAATGAAAATCAACTTTAAAAAATACTATAATTAAAAAATACTATAATTTATATATATTCGCATTTATATATATATTCGCTAACTAAAACTAGTACATATATATTTACAGATTACGAGAATGGATTTTATTTCTTTGATACTATGTACCTTGTTTGTTATTTTAATAATTCCCGTAATTATATTAACGTATCATCAATATATTCTTCGACGAAAACTCAAGAACATTCCTCAATATGGCAGATTTCCTTTTGGTGTAGTATTTGAAGTAATGAAACTGACAAATTATGGTAAAGAATTTTATGAATAAAATATTGTTTCTATGCTTTTATAAATGTCATTTATATATTTTTAGCAAAAAAATTTGAAACAAAATATTCATCATTTATTTCAAATTAGTGTAATATACGTTTGATATATAAATAATCAGCATAATAAAAATTAAATATTAAATTTGATTATGTGCTTATTTACAGAACTCGTACAATGGTATTTACAACGTGCGGTACAATTTAAAGAAGGAATTTTTATACACTGGGTTACCATATTTCCATTCATTAATCTTTATAAACCTGAATTATTAGAAGTAAGAATGAAAATCTAATGAATGAATCTTTCTAATATAAAATATCGGTTATTATATTTTTTGTGATTATAAGTACATAAGTACATAAGCATTTGCGATTATAAGTATATAAAAAATACATAATAATTTGGTAGGAGCGCCAAGAAGAAACAACACTTCCTTTTTTCTAATTATTCGTATGACTCAGCTTTTCTTTCCACATAAGATGCAAAACTTTATTAAATTAGTTCTCAGATAAACAGTGCTAAGATGTTTCGAGACTATCTGTAATTAAATAGAAGATTTATTATTAAGAGATAATGCATGCGTCTATTATATTTTATTTGCATTATCAAAGATTTATCTTCCGAGGGAGATAGTTCACTGTCAAATTTAATTTTTCAAGTTGATGTGTACTTTGACAATTTAATCTCATTTCGGTTTCATCTTTAGGATATTATAATGTAAGAATGTTTATTAATTTAATACACTTGGAAAACGTATGTATAATGAAATAACATAAAAAATGAATTAAAAATATTGAATAAAATTTTTAATAATTTTACATAAGACGCTATTTCCTAAAAAAGTAAAAATTTGAAGAAAAGACGTCTTATATAACAAATGATAAAATATTATGAAGTTCTTTTATTTCTGAATTTATTTTTGTAGATTATTATGACCAGTACTGTAAATATCGAGAAAGGACATCCATATCAATTGTTGGAATCTTGGTTAGGCAAAGGACTTTTGACTTCTACAGGTAAATCCATAACTTTTTTCAATCTATTTTTTCATAAACTTTTTTTAATATCTATATAAACATGAAAAGTAATTTGTGCGTTTATATTAGATTATGCGTTTTTGACGGTTTTATATAGTTATTTTCGGAAGGTATTTTTAACAAATCCTTATATATATTTATAAAGGTCGGACTTAAATAGTTTTGGAGATAAAGGCTAAAAAAGGATAAAAATAATAAATACAAAAATTAAAAAAATATATATACATATATATACATACGAAATTACTCGGGAAGACTTCTACTCTAATATATTTAAAAATAAAGCAAATTGGAAAGGGAGTCTCTTTTATGCACAAATATCAGAGATTCTAATTCTTGTGTTCAATTATTTATATAATTGCTTTTATGTTGATATTAATTATTTATGAAAATTGGAGATTTTATATGTTGACATTAATTATTCATTGAATAATTATTCAATCTTTAAAACATTATTAAATTGTTTGTGCAATTTTTTTATTCAAATCATAAATATTCAGTGGCAATATATAAAAAGGATTAATAATAGAATAGGATAAAAAATATATATAATAGTATTACAATAATATTAAAATATATATATGTAATATATAATATTATATTATAATATTATAATATATATAATAATATTTTTTTCATTCTTTTATAAATATACGCCTACATATTTTTTTTATCTCTAATACGATATTTTTTATAAATAAATGTACCACTATACTATTTTCATACTACTTCAGGAAAACAATGGTTCCATGATAGAAAATTGATCGGGGCAACATTTCACTTTAGTATATTGGACCAATTTGCTGTGGTTATGTACGAAAAAGCAAAGATCTTGATAAAATGTTTGGAGAAAGAGATAGCAAAGAATCCAGGGATGGCCATCAATATTTATCCGTTTATTAACAATGCTGCGCTTGACGTTATATGTGGTAATAAATATATATGTATCATTATAATATATATTTCTTAGACACAAAAGAATATCATTAATGTATTATATGTTATGCTACAGCAACAAATTATTATGAGCTGTAACATAAATAAAGAGACTTGTCAAATTTCAATTTTGTTGAATCGACAAGTTTATTCATTATGATAATAAGTTAAATATATTTATTGGAAACATAGATTATTTTGCTTTAAATTTATGTTTTCAAAATCAAATCGGCATATAAAATCTTTCTGTTCTGGAAATAAATTTTATCTTTACGTCGAATAATTAACTTTTGTATTAAATACCGTTTGTTTGTACGAAATGAAATTTATTGAATGTATAGCAATGGTTTTGCTGCACTAGCAAAATTCTTTCTTTTCGTGTTTCTATAATTACTGATTACAAGTACATATAATTTTGATAAGGTCAATTTCAGACAGTGCATATACGTATAAATGCAAAAAACTGAATTTTATCTTTTACATTTTATTTAATTGTGAATATAGAGAAAAAGAATCTTTAAATAAATATAAGATTTATTCACATAAATAAAATAAAAGCAAAAACATTAAATAAATAAAATAAAAGCAAAATTTTATGTCGATATTAATTTTTGTGTAACAAAATTATTCAATTCTATATTATTTTCGACAGTTATGAATATTAATTTTATTTTTTTTCTGAAATAAGCAATATAAAATGTTTTGAGAGATTTATGATGATATTGTCACTATTTTGTAGAAACGGCAATGGGTGTGAATATACATGCTCAAGAAGATGAAACCAAATATACCGCAGTAATACATAGGTTCGAAAAATCATGAATTATATTATTTTATTAGTAATAATTTGTTGATAATATTAATGATTTATTAAGATTTTCTAAGACTTAAGGCAGCACATTTCGTATGATTAATTAATTAATATAATAGTATAAATATGCTGTTACATCGGTTAAAGTTTTAACTTTCAGAGTTTCTAAATTAGTAGCAAAGCGATTAATTGAACCGTGGCTATGGCCAGATTGGTTGTATAACTTAATCTCTGAAGGAATAGAATATAAATCAATGGTTAATAAACTACATAAATTTACGAGAGAGGTATGTGCAAAAAAATGCTAATGATACACTAATAATGATAATGTATTAAAATATAGCGATAATGTATTAAAAATATCGGCAGAATTTTATTAAATTAATTGTTAGCTTTATTTTTTGTTTGAATGAATCCAACAAATTTATAACTGAGAAATAATAAATTTCAGATAATACATAAGAAAAAGATTATTCGACAATCACAAAACGATTCTACTAAAGCGGAAAATGAAAATGATGAACTTGATATAGGTGCGATTATACAATTATAATTATATGTATGTTTAGTAGTTTGTGTTAATAAATTTTTTAATTATTATTGGGAAATTTGTTTCCTTAGGTAAACTGGAGAAGAAAGCTTTTCTGGATCTATTACTAGATCAAAATGAAAAGGACGAAATTCCATTAACCGATGATGAATTGAGGGCACAAGTTGACACATTCATGTTCGAGGTGAGAGAAAAAATTCTTTAAATGTAAAACTCTTTTTTATCAGATTCTATAATGTAATTATAAGTGAATGTTATAAAATACTAAGGATATATAATGATATAGGGTCACGATACAACTGCGGTTGCCATAACCTGGGCACTCTTTCTTTTGGGCAATAATTTAGAGCACCAAAATAAAGTTCATGAAGAACTCAAGGAAGTTTTCAAGGATTCAGAGACACCAGCCAACATAAAAGAACTGTCGCAATTAAAGTACCTCGATAGAGTCATAAAAGAAGCGCTCAGATTATTCCCAAGTGTACCTGCTATCACAAGAAAATTATCGGAAGATGTAAAAATAGGTATGATAAAACTAATTTCTATTAATATCAAAATAAAAAGAATAAGATTCACATTAATTTGTAAATTTGTAAATTAGTAAAATTTGCTATTATATGATATTTTTCCTTACTTGATGAAGATACTGTGTTTTGGTTGACAGAGATACTTTTTTTATTTATTAAAGCCTAAATAAATGCAACTCAGTAAAAAATCAATATCTGAAAATCTACTTTAGACAGTCTGTAATTTGCAATAAAATTCAAGAAATAATAAAATAATATCATAAAATTCTACTTATCATTTTATGTTCCGTATAAATTCTTCAAATACTTTTATTATACAAATAGAAGTTGTTCACATTTTTCGAATTATTATATATTTATCTATTATACGTTTAATATTCTATTGCGGATTTTATACAAAGCATAATTTTTATATTGTGGATTATAAAAGTACAATTTTTTTAAGCTACAAAAACATTTACATTATATATGTATATGATTTATCAATACAAACTTTTTGTATCTGTTTATGTGGGAAAGAAACAGAATACAATTTATGTATTCGTATATCTGGGAAGAGAACAGAATGTAATCTATTTTTTAGGTGATTATACGTTCCCAAAAGGTATTACAGTTGTACTGGCAATTGCAACAGTGCATAGAAATCCGGAGGTATGGTCAGATCCATTAAAGTTCGATCCAGATCGTTTTCTTCCGGAAAATTCGAAACATAGAAATCCATATGCTTACATTCCATTTAGTGCTGGACCCAGAAATTGTATTGGCCAGAAATTTGCTTTACTCGAAGAGAAAATGATGTTAACAGCTATTCTGAGAAAGTGGAGAGTGGAAAGTGTAAAAGAATTAATTGAATTCGAGGCCACTCTTATTTTGCGACCAACCGAGAAGATATTCATCCATTTTACGCCAAAGAAATAATTAATTTACCAACAAATGTTTATTTCTTCTTATTGTGTGCAATCTTTATAATCTTTTTCGATTATGGAATTTTTAAATCGTTATTCTTGTTACAAATATAGCATCTACTACTATTGTATGTTATATATTAATATATAATGATTCAGAGTGATATGAGATGTACGTTTGAATATCACCGGTGAATAACATCGGTGAGGAAAGAAGGTCGAAACCCCGAAATATCTCGAAAAATATAAGTTTTATAGAAAATTGTTTCAGATAACTGTTGTAGGGTTTAAAAAGATTTATTTACTGATCTTATCAGTTTGACTTTGGGCGATGTCGTCAAGGTTACCTTGAATATTTTAAATGGAACCCCATATTTTTTATTACATATACTTTTATTACATATATCTTATAGCTCTTCTTCAGGGATTTTCCAAACACTAATAATTTTATTCACTTTAAATAAACGTTTCAAAATTACCGAGCTTTTTGTGTTAAAATGTCTAGATCATAAAGAGAGAGTGATTAGAAGATCCAGCCTATGAAGACAAGATCGGCAAGATCGGAAGATGAATCAATAAAGGCAAAATTATTGCGATTTAGACATCATAAGCAAAATTGATTTTTCAGCAAAAATAAGACTGTTGAGCATTCACATTATTAAAGGTTTTATAGTTTTAAATGTTCGAACTGCACACCATTTACTGTTTGACAATGTGCAATACATTCATAAAAATTGGTCACAATAATCCTAATATAATAATCATATTCCGATCAATTAAAACAGCTTCTTCAAGAATACAATTGCAAAGATCGTCCAGATTATTTGGTTGTATCCTATACATCCTGCTCTTAAGATAACCCCACAAGAAGAAGTTAAGCGGCGTTAAATCTGGCGATCTAAGTGACCATTCAATTTCTCACCTTCTCCCTATTCATCAGTTAGGGAATTGTGTCTAAATAAGCACGTATAATGTGGTGGAGCACCATCTTGCTGATACCATGTCTCAACAAAATTTTTACCTGCGATCTGTCTAATTGTCGGGAATATCTGATCTCTTAATATTGCTTTCTCTGCTGTCAAATCACCATGAATAAAGAATGACCCAATTAATGTATCGTTCGGAATACGTACCCAGACATTTAATTTTTGTGGATATTGAGTATAGCTTTCCATCATCCAATGAGGATTATTATCAATATCTGTAGTTGTGTTTCTGTTAACTTGACTGTTTAATTCAAAAGTTGCTTTATGAGAAAAAACCTAACCTAACGATATTAAACAGGAAATTAGGATCAATTCTCCCCATTATTAAATCGCAAAATTCTAGACGACGCTCAGGATCATTATCGTTAATTAGCGATCTCGATCTTTTTGACTTAAGAAATGTAGGCGCGCGGCGAAGCAGTGTGTGGAGGAGTAGTGAATGCAGGAAAGACTTTTCACTCCTTTCCCACCAATTGTGAGATACAATTAAAACTGTAATACAAAAAATAAAATATATTAAAATACATTATCAACTGTGTAAAATATGAAAAATAAAATATATTAAAAATATTACTTTATGTACAATCATTACATTAAATTTTGGTGGTCTATTTTGAAAAATATATTTCTAAAAATCTATTCCTAAAAAAAAATCTATTTCTAAAAACTAATTAAATTTTAATATTAATGACTTAACTTTTATCACAGTTCTCATTACAGAAGTTCTCAATTTATCATATAATAAGCGCGAATAATACAATATTATATATTCTTTGAATCTAATGTTTCGAATCGCTTTTTTTTCACATTATAAAAGTTGCGTTTATAAATCGAATGTTCAAGCACTTTACCTATCGAGTACCGAGTCATCTTGGTAGATGTATTTCAATAAAAAGTATTTATTCAGATATAAATAGCAAAAGTTAAATTGTTTCATTATATATACAAATCTTGTAGATGCAAGGACGTCTTGTAGATGCAAGATGCAAGGAACGGAGCCTACTGTAGTCACGCATGTACATTTTACCTTGATTTTTAAAACGTATATAGTGTCTGAAAATTGCACATAATTCGTAAAACTTTTGTTGTTAATAACTTTTTAATAAATGATAAGCAACACTAAAAATCTTTTGAATGTCACTCAGGACAGTGATCTTGATAACATATATTAAGATAAAGGTCGGAAATCTCCTAATATCAACTTTTTACCCTAACTTTTATATTTTATAAATCATTTCTTTGTTCTTTCTCGATTCTCGAAATCCTCATTTTCAAAATGTATCTGTGTTACTATTTACAAAAGGTGCAATTGAAAATGAAAAGGTGCAATTGAAAATGAAAATAAAAATGAAGATTTTAAATGAATTTTTCTTAAGTGTTTAAAATTTTTCATCTTCCTTAACTTTTATATGCTACATATATATACAAATTTGGATCCTCTTTTACTTTACGAGTGTTTCTAATCTTTTCACATAACATATTTCTATCTTAAAATTTATTGTCGAATTATATATATATATATATATATATATATATATATATATATATAAATCGTCCAAGCAGGGACATTGATATGTTAGGTGTGTCGTTAAAATAGTTTTTACTAAATTTTTTCCAAAATTAATTGTATTAAATACAGAATCCTCAAGATTTACTCCGACGAGGAATGAGTTTGTCTTAAGCAGATTTGAGTCACTGCGAGCGATTGTAGCGAAGTGAACGAGGTCCAGGAGAGCGATTGTACTTCTCTCGTAGGCCCGATACTTGAGGAACGATGCGGATGGCAGGAGTGAAAGGCCCACGCCCGTGCCTCAGGCTCCTTGGCAAGGGCGACTGGCCCCGCGTATAGCACGCGCTCGTTCACTTACACACAAACACACACACACACACACACACACACACACACACACACACACACACACACACACACACACACATATATATATATATATATATATATATATATATATATATATAAGTGAGGAGATCATCCGCGAACTCTCGAGAGCGGACCTCTTCTTCCGAACCCGTTTTCTCTCAGTCGTGTTCTCACTCTCGCAGAATCGCTCGCCCTCTCACTCTCTCGCCGCGCCCGCCACGCGTGCACGTGTACGCGCGCGCGCACACGTGTCTATCAGGCATTCTTGCGCGTCAGGCGATTTTTTCCCTTAATGATTTAATGGATTCCTTTCATTCATATAAGGCGCCGGAGTCGATGGAAAGTGAGAGAGAACGTATAGATCCTGAAGAAATTCCCGCGGTTCAGGAAACGCGTTAGCGAGACGCAAAAGCATCGGAGCTGACGAAGAAATATCTTATGCTGTTTCAAGATACCTTGGCTTTGGTCAGCACACGAGGATGTTACTTGTGGGAACTTTTCTTATAAAATTATTGTGATAATATTATAATATTAATATTATTCTTATATTTATATATATTTATTTTATTTATTCTTATATTATATTTATATCTTATATTATATTAATCTTAATATATATTATTATGATATAATAATATATCATAATATTATGTTATTATTATCATTGTGTATTATTAGAATATTACTTATCTCTATAAGTATAATAAATATGTTATATGTACGTATATTTTATTAACAGATAGAAATATATTTTGTAAAGCTCTGAGAATCACTTATAATGCGACATATATTTTTTACTATCTAGTGTACTCTTTCTCTCTCTCTTTTATTTCTTCTTGATAAGATCCTAAGAGGAATGTGTATGAATAAAAATAACGCATTTAACAAGAAACAAGATAAGACTTACGATATAATTATCTAGAAAAATGAGATAAGTATTAGAAAGATAAGATAATTTATGATATTAGTATAAAATATAAAATTCTAATAGTGATATTAGAATTTTGGAGTTAATTTTAGTAAACTTTCATCTTTTCTCACTCACAACTCTCGACACAAACAGTAAAAAATATTAAAATTTTGAAGACTATTGAGAATTTTTGTTATCATTTTTATTTTCATTAAAATCTAATGTAGATTCTAAAGTAGATTCATTAATACTATCCATATAACTACTTCATCTTCTCTCGCAACATAATGTAATTTATGGATTGATTTATAATGGTAAGACATGCATGCACTGAATCTGCATTCAAACTTTGTTAATTTTGTAGAATTATAAAAATTGCTAACGCAATAAGAATGCGAGATATGTATTTCAAATTGGCTCGCGTCGATGCAATAGATCAGACGATCGATGGGAAATGAAGGGGTGTTCCCGGTTTGTAATTTTGTTGCGAAATAAATAATTGCGCTCGCACATTGATGAATCAATCTCTAACTGCTTTCTCAACTGCAGAAGCAGAAGTCACCTGTGATGCTCCCACAGCTGTATACTTCTAAGCTAAGGATCAGATACTGAAAGGCGAAGAGGACACGTTCCCAGGGCGTATACTCTGTATCGATAGAATATAATGCCAGTAGTCGTACGTTCCGTTAGTACAGAGAGAGCGAATCATAAAAATCATGTCGCTTCTATATCGAGATGCATTCATCGGTCGCGAGATGACCACTTGATCGGGTTATCAGCATCATGCATCGATATTAATAACTCCGCGCGAGTTTCGCGTACATTCTCTTTATCTCATGCTCGATCGATTTCGTAAAATAAGTATGATACACGCGCGCGCGTGACATAAAGTTGTTTATAAAACTAGAATGTTTGATACGATATTGTGTAATTTAATGAGAGCGAATCTTATAGACAAGAAAAGTTAAATTTAAAAATTGATAATCGAATTTACATAATTTAATTATCATAATTTATATAATCTTTATTTAATTCTTTATTTAAAATTTATTTTAATAATAATTTATCTTACAGGTATTATAATAAAATTTAAATTTTTTAAAAAGAAAAGAAAAAGTTGGCAATAATTTAAATATTATATTTATGAAATATTAAATATTATATTTATGAAATATAAGTAGTGAGAAAGAAACAAATTCTCTAACTAATTGACAATTAATTTAAAAAATTTAATTACATTTTATATAGTAATTTATAAATTATAGTAATTTATAATCTGTAAAAATTACATTCACATAAGAGCGAATCTTATGGATCATGTTTAGTGAGAGTGAATGTTGTGGATGATAACGAAAAAAAATCAAATTTAAAAATTGATAACAATTTATATTCTTATAATTTAAAATTATCGATATAATTTATATATAATTTAATTTAATAATAGTTTATATGCTACAGTTATAATAATAAAATAAACTTAAATATAAAAGAAAGAGAGAGACAAAAAGAAGTTAATCTACATATGTTTATGGAATGTAACATAATGTAGAAACAAATTTTCTAACGAATTAACAATTAATTAAAAAAAGTAATTACATTTTATAGTAATTTATAATATGTAAAAGTTGTGTTCACGTTTAATGTCTCGATTATTACATTTATTACCCTGAAATTAGCCATCCGCTATTAATACCTCAATCCGTCGTGGATTTTATCGATTCGATTCAACATCTTTCTCTAAATAATATTTTCCTTTCGTAACATATATGTGCATATGTAGATATAAATCGCGATATTCTCAGAGATGCAAAGAGTGATTCATTATTAACGTTCGCCAGAATAAACTCATACGCGATGCGATAATTTGATGCTGAAACGTCAAACCTTCTTATTATGTGTCTATCTCGTATTTTCGGCCTACATGATATAACCTCCATTGATATACGAGACCATCATTGTGTAACAATCATTTCGGCATTCTGCAGTCGCAAGTCAATTTCGCGGAGTTTTGTAATCCTCCCAAGGATATCAACGATCAATCAATGACAATCTTTCTGGACTTTACAAACACATCTCAGAATCTAGAGCAATTGTAAGAAAAAAAATCTTTTCGTCTACATTGTCAAATCAAGGATTGCAGATGGAAATAACGCAACGTAGCCAACTTTCGTTTCTGCAATCCTTGATTTGACAATAGATCCTTTTCTTTCTTTTTCCAACGAACGTTGGAGAATATCTTGATCGAACAAGCCGTCAATCAATCGCGTATGTCACATCGCTACAGATAACGAATACTCTTTTCTCGACATGATATTCGGTGACGTGATTCCAAGCTAATCGCAAGGATTGGATCACGCTTTAGGGGCAGATGTACTCACCCATTCAGAATCGAAAAAGCATAATGATTAAACCAGATATTGATCGACATTTATTATTCATTCATCAGACATGTAAATTACGCGTATTCATGTACATATGCACACATACACATACATCAATCCCAATTCGCGCTATTTACTCGTTCATGCCGAGACATATCAGAGAGTCGCCTACTTGAGAGTTTCTATCAAAAATGCATATTAGTGAACATTTATTATTCATTCATACGATGTTGCATTCACCATGCTAAAATGGTTCCTCTCATGCTACTCGTCACGATTCATCGAAGACCCATAAATCGAGCAAGACAAATTAATTCAGAATTAAATAAGGTCATCTTAAACATCCACACACATTCACCTCTAATTCTGATTTTTATCTTATATGAAAATGACGTAAAGAAAAAATGATGAATTCGAAGTCAACTTTTTCTTGAGATTTAAAAAAAATGTTCTCATCTCTCAAGTATACATATCAATTTATAATCAATTTATTGACATAATTTTATCTCCGAAAATGTCAATATCTTTGCTACATTCGATGTTAAACTGGAGATACGAATATGGCGGCCTTTATTTTTGATGAATCGATAAAAATTGATCGCGTGTCCTCACAGATCGCAATCGATTGACGAGGATCAAAAACGGAATGATCGACCGACCTAGCGGCGTCTCCTTGATCGCTGTAGGCGACGATAATACCGGAGTTACACGGATGAGAGTGGGTGGAGACCCGGTTGCTCAACGAGTCGATGTCCTCGAGAGTTATCGCGATAAGAAAGGCCATCCTAAGGATACGCCCGGCTCCGGGAGGAAGGATAACGATCGACATCGACTCTCCCGATATGCATTCTCTCCGTTTCTCGTTACGTATCGATGACGACGATCGATTTTAAAATACTGCCACTGAATGCTTATTTTATCACAGTTGTGTTATAATAATTTGTGCTGCTGTAACAGAACTTTTTAGTAAAATTAAATAGTATCAGGTAAATAAAAAAATCTGAATTGTGTGTGTGTGTGTGTGTGTGTGTGTGTGTGTATGTGTGTGTGTGTGTGTGTATTTGTATATATGTATATATATATATATATATATTATTTTATATATATATTCTATTTTATATATAATAATTAAATTTAAGATAATTTTTTAGAATATTTTATTAAGATAATTTTCTAATAATATCTAATAATACCTCAATATAATACCTATTTTCTAATAATTTTCTAATATTGCCTAATAACGATTTTTCTGGTTGCTCGATTTTAAAATACTGCCACTGAACATTTATTATTATAATTGTGTTATAAATGAAGACTAGTAATCTTTTTTGCTGTTGTAACAATTTTTTTGGTAAAAGCTTCTAAAATAAAAAGTATTAGATGAACAGAAAAAAACCTAAACTATATGTATTTTGTTTATATTACGTAAAAATTATATTTATTAAGATAATTTATTAAGATATTTTATTAAGATAATTTTTCTAATATTTTTTACAGTAATTTTTCTAATATAAATCTAATGTAGATTTGTTGTCGTAAATTTTCGAAATTTGGATAATCCAGACGAGATTTTTTAAATAAATTTTGTCAAATCCTTGCTCAAACTCCATTAAGTAAATCGAAAAGTTTTCCAATTTATTTCAAGAAACGCATTTGCTCCATAACTGTTAATAATATAATAGAATTATAATTAAAAATTGCTTGATTTTTTACAATAAAAATTTTAGTTTTCTAACATTTAAAAATTTATTATTAGAATTATGAAATAGTTTTTTTTATTTTTGACAATTTTTAATTTTTAAGAAATTATTATCAATAAAAGTAAGAGAAAAATGTTTTTTGAATTTCTGATATATATATTTTAGGAATGCAAAGAAAATTAAAATTTTTGTAAAAAAATTAATACACACATATGTACGTGTGGAATATAAAATACATATGTAACATAAATTACTCTATATAATAATTCATTAATTATATTTTTAATAATTTTTTAAGTTTATAGTTGTTATTTCGTAACTTTATAATCCTGTTCCACAATCAGTGTATATATATGTGTATATAAATATCATGCGTGATAATGAACTAATTATAAAACGAGGTGAATAACATTGCAAAGTGTAGCAATTATAATTAAGAAATTATTGAAGAGATGATTATTAAATTCTTATAAAAATAATTTATGTCACGTGTGCATTTCTGGTACTCTAAAGATATTGCTAAAGCATATTGGAGTTCGATATTTGTATGAGAAAATATGTTTCAGATTAATTTCGCATCGGATCTTTTATAACATAAAAGATGCGCATTTCTTTCGTGCTATCCGATAAATCAGATGCACAAAAACAAAAGATTGTCCAGATCAATCATTTCTCTCGAGTAGAAAGCAATGTCGTTTGCGTGTCTTACATTTGCATGTCCTGTTCGCCAACTCTGGCTACACCACGCATATATTTACGCCTCATAATAACTGTGTAAAAAAATGCGGCGCTGAATCGATCGAGGTTATCTATGAAGGAACAACGTCGACTGCATCGCCGACGTTGTAAACCTGTTGAATCTATAATTCTCTCATCCGTCGCCATCTATGGCGCTTCGAAAATGTTAAGTCAACCAAATTAACCATTCGACGAGCCTATTAAAGAGATTATAATCGAGCACGTCGGTGTAGTACTTTAAATAAAAATTGTTTCGAATACAAAATTTTAATTAATATTAAATTAATTAATATTTTTTAAGTAATATTTTTTATTTTCTTGAATAAAATTCTAATTGTTTTTTTCGATCGATTCTTTGTTCTTTTTATACTTAATCTTTCCTTCTGTTATACAAAAAGTATAAAATTACTCAAGGTATAAGATATATTTTCTGTTACATAAATAATTAACTTTGTTCCTTCAATTTACAAATAATAAGACATAAAAGATTCATTATATCACCAAAAAAACCTCACAAAGATCAAAAAGAAAACTGACATAAGATCAATATCATTAGCCAAGAACAATACGTTATGTGTGATTTAGAATTCGCATAAAACTTTCTTTAAATATATCATATATATATATATATATATATATATATATATATATATATATATACAGGGTGTAACTGAAAACGCATGGAGCATCTGATTAAAAATCGAGTCGAAAAGTTCTGAACCATTTTTTCTATAATATTTAATAAAGCAGTAATTATTGAGTAAAATTGCGTCAATAAGCACCGCCCTTTAGCCTCCTTGTCGAAATTTTCTTTAAGAAAACGCTTTTAACGGAAGTATTTCATATTCTACTACTTCACTTTATGTGTGTGTGTGTTATACTACTTCATGTTCATTTCACCAGATACAGAGGAATAGCTTCTTGAAGTGTCGTATCATTTTTCCTCCAACTATTAATTAGTACATTTATTTACTTATTTGCAAATTTTAAATTTAATTAATTATATAATTAATTTATTATAATTATATATATTTAATATAATTAATTTATTATAATTATTTGTAATTTAATTGTTGTGTCGTGTGTGTGTGCGTATGTGTGTGTGTATTTTATTTTTGTTGTCTGTTTCGACCTCGGCCTCTAACTTTTCTTCGTTCTCTGCCACAATTATAATCAGAGGATTATTTGTACAGAAATGTCATAAATTGTTCTTCCTGCCGCTCTTATCTCACGCATTCTTCAATCTATAAAATTCAAAAAATCTTAGAAATATGTATATGTACATATTATTCAGTCAATACCATGGGATAGTAATAACATCAATATCATAATTTCGCGCTCAATAATATAATTGTTATGTAACATATCTTATGTACGTAACAATTATAATATTAAATGCGGAATTATAACATTGATATTATGTTATTATTGAGTTATATTGATTAGGAATTTGCTGAAATGCGTATGTTAAATGCGTATGTTATCAAACTTTCAATAAATATACTTGAATTGGCAGAGGAAACGACAGCGTCAACAGCAGAAGAAATAGCGATTCCGGCGGTAGAAGAAGGTAACCCCGACGGCAAAAGGAACGGCAGTGGCGACCTCGACGACCGAGGAAGCGATGACGCCCATAGCAGACGCTCTTGCTCGTGACTTCACACACATTAAATTCTATAGATCTATGTTAATCTAAAATAAATAGAATTATTTATTAATTATTATTACTTATTAATTATTATATGTTATTTTATTATTATATGTTATTTTATTAATTGTTATATTATTTTGTGTGTTATTTAAAAATACTTATGTCGCTTATCTCGTTATCTATGTTCAGTTATATTTAAAAAGATAATCAATACATTGATACATCGTAAATAGAAGTGGTTATTTGAATGACAACTCCAATTAACTGAACAATCGATTATGTCTTATGAATTTCGAACAGATCTTTACAATCGTAACGTAATCGTAAGTCGTAATCGTTGCGAATATGTTATTAAGAACAAAGTCGCTTTGCATGTGTGTTTACGTATGTACGTGAGGTATTGAAGAATTGAAATGTCACAAATTTGATACACAATTATCATATCTCAGAATTGCATCGATTTTAAATTGATCACAATCGAAAGCTTGCATTTGCATTTATTAGAAAAGTGCTTAGATTTTTCATTACAACTTTGATATTTTAATCGAAAGTTTATTTGACGTAAAATTCCGGATAAGCTACTTGGTAGCGTCGCGACATGTCGAGAACAGTAATTCTCAATGCTCGGATTCAGATTTTTATATACTTGGCGTCACGATGCTATTGCGTTGCTTGATTTGTCATGCTTTGTCATGCTTGTTTTTTCATTACATGTTATTAATATCCATTTCATTATTATTTCGTTAATGTTATCAAGGGAATAATTAATTAAATTAATTTATGCGTGAGTTAATTTTAAGGAAATTATCCGAAATCAAATATTTTGAAAAATTATTATAAAAGTATATAGATAATTTAATGATTTATCAATTTTCATTAGCGATAAGATCATGCGATTTTTTTATTTCTTTTTTATTAATAGATCGCTGTCAATATCAGATAAAAAATTGATCAATTTTTAATTAAAATCTATTTCCCTCCTAATCAACGCGCTGAGGAAGGATCAAAAGGTGATTCGAAACATTTGCCTTTTTTATTTTAATTTTGTAATAAATTAATAATAAAAAAGAAGGAAGTGTTGTTTCTTCCCTGCGCTCCAACTATCGCGTTATGGTTCTTATGTGCCAATTTCGATTTCAGTATAAAAATTCTTTCAGCAAAAGAACTTTAAAATTCTACACTTCGAGTTAATCGTACGCGAATTTTTATAACCAATCTATGTATTTTATTTCCTCCGCCATTATGATAGAGACGTAACAAAGTGAGACTACGACAATTATTTTTGCAGATATTCTCGAAGGAATCGAAGTGTAAAATCTAGAAAACAGAGAGAGAGAGAGAGAGAGAGAGAGAGAGGGAGGAAGGGAGGGAGGGAGGGAACAAGAAAACAAAACGATAAAAAAACAACCGGTTTTTAATCGGCAGGCAGATTCAGTAGTCTTCTGTCACGCTTGTGTTTGCACTCTATAAATAACCGTGTAATGGCAGACTGCCGGGATATCGTCGACGAGGCAATTCTAAAGAAGAAGATAAAAAGGAAAAACATGGCAACGAGAGTAGATGGAACGGAGGAAAAAGACAGGGCGAAAATTAAAATACAACTAAATCCCGTTGTTGACGGGACTCACTTGCATGGAAGGCCATCATGGCAAAGCTTTACGGAAACCGAAGCAGGTTTTAGCCGACCTTGATGTAGTCGATGGCAAAGTTTCTCTCACATTACAACAAAATGATGATCGTGACAAAAGTCGGATCAAAATAATTACGGCGTAAATATATCTCTTATTGTTACTATTACATTATAATATTAAAGTATCTAAAAAAAGATTCTAACTTTAACATAAGCAAAATTGTTCACATCTCAAAATCATAGAATATCTTTTTAATAGAAGATTTTCTGATCAAGTTAGAGACAATTTTTCCTCGACGAAGATGTCAAGAAGAAAATCATTTCTATATAAATTATATACGATTAAGAAAAAGGCTTTTTCCATAAAAATTAAATTTTGTCGATATAAAAGATTTAACAAAATCTACACTTTTAATTTTAGATAAAGTTTACTTTAATTGAATCTTGTAAAAATATAACAGGAAAAAATGAAAACTCGTAAAAAATGATTATTTCCCTGAATACTTTTGTTAAGAAAAAATGATCTCCAAATTGACCGAAAAACCTACTATTAAAGGAACATTTGACTTAGACCACTTTATATTAATGTTATATTAATATTATATTAATGTTTATATTAATGTTATATTATATAAGTTTTAGACTTTATATATTGCATTTTAGAAAAAAAATATTAAATTTATATTAATATTATTTAAAACATTCAATTTATATTTATATCATAATAATAAAAGATATAAGTTAAATTTAAATTAAATTTATATTTAAATTGAATAAAATAAATAGAAAAAGAGGAAGATAAAAGTTAACGTAAATTAAAAGAAATAAAACTTCAATGTGATAGATAAATGGATCGAAGAAAACGTGATAGCGATGAACGGCAGCGACGACGATGACGAGATTCAGTAGGTGGGGAAACGAGCAAAATTGCAACAGTCGGTTTATTTTTAGCATGCGGGATATCGCGGTGGAATCGCGATCGAGACCTCCGGCGTCCTCGGATCAAAACAATCAGAGAAGAGTCATCGGCTACGCGAAACTACGCCGCTAATCGACAAGCGATCTCCGCTAAACTTTGTGTAATAAAGAGAGAAAAAGAGAGAGAGAAAGAAGTGGACCGCAATATTTCAAGAACTTTCAGCGGTAGATAAACGAAATTATAATTTAACAAAGAAAGCACCGCGAAAGAGATACTACCGATATAAATATTTTGAAATATCATGCCGTAACGCAAGAGGAGTGCCCGCAGCCGGGGGACAAACAAGGATCGTAAGATACACATATAGAATAACGTGAATAAATTTCAAAAGATATTAAATTAAGAAAATATGTATCCCAATCAATTGGAAAAATCATCGTATATTATTACGATGTGTTTTCTTCTCGGAGATTCACAAAGAAATTTAATTATCATGTATTTTTATTATTACATTCAATATGATTAAAATGGAAGTTTGTGTCACATTATTTCAAATAAAAAGTTTTCTTCAAATATATAATAAATATATTTTTTACAAAAAATATTTAAAAAATAAAAAAGAAATATATATTACTTTTGCTGAAAGAGATTGTAATTTTTGAAAATAATATGAAATTTTTTTTATGACGCTGATTGATGTTATCTCAGGGATAACAAGTCAATCATTAATATTTAATCAAAAACAGAAAAAGAGAGTGTTTTTTTTCAAATATAAATAATAAATACATTTTCCACAATAAATATTCAAAAAATTAAAAAAGTTTCATATTTTTGATAAAAAAACATTGCAATTTTTCGAGAAAAAGATTTACATTTTTTGCTTCATAAAGTTATTGATTATAAGTTTGATTCATAAAGTTATTGATTATAATATTGCAGCGATTCAAAACGTTTTATCAAATATAAAAATATTTTATACTAAAAATATTTAAAAAATGAGAAAAAATATATTATTTTCGATAAAATAAGATTGTAATATTTGCTTCATTTGACAAAGTTATTAACGGTAATATTATAGTGATTCAAGAATGATATGAAATTATTTCATGACGTTCACTGATATCACTCTCAGGGATAACGAGTTAATTAATAATTAATCGAAGACAAAGAGAGTACGAGGAGGATCCAGGCGAGTCGTGCGATGACCACGGGCAACGAGAAGGGTCGCCAAAGGTCACTCTCGATCGGATCGTGCAGTTTCCACGTAGAAATCCATCGCTTCGTGTGCCGCAACTGCCACCGCAACTTTGCGCGCCCCACCCTTCGAAGGAGAGTGAATGCCTATTTTACCTGGAGCGAGTAGAAGCGAGCACGATCGGCGGATTCGGCAAAAACCGGGAAAGTCATCCAGCTACCACTTTGTGTTCGCACGATCTGTGATTTAGGTCTCTCGTAAATGATAGCGCGCTTCGATTAATGAACAAATCGCCCAATAAATCGCCCTGGCAAAATACGACGTTGTTCCCTCACGAACAACATTGCGTCCATCCGTCGCGTACGAGTCAGGAAATGTCGTTGAACGCGCGAGAACCAGAGCTCTTAATATATTTCTATTCGTAGCACACGCGGATTGTAATAGAATGAAACTCAATTCCGTATTTCGCAATTTTGTATAATTATTTTTTTGTATAATTATTTTTTTAACATCTGATAATATTGTAACAAGATTCTATCTTTGGCTGAAGAAATTATTAACGCGATAAAAAATTTTTATTAAAATTGTAATAGTATGATATTTTATATTATTTTATACTTATTGCGTTTTACTAAAAGATTAAAAAATTTTATACATTAGATATCTAATTATCCATAGTAGAATTTTTCTTTAATGAAAATAATGAGACATCAATATTTCAAAGTTATAACTGAGAGAAAGACTAAGAAGAAGAGCTTCGTGCAAATTCTCGTGGAAGATAAATTACTAAGAGATCCAAAAAAATTAACTAAATTACATTATTCAGTTAATTTCAAATAAGATATAAGAGAATTTTAATTTAAAGCTTATACATATACACACAAAGATATATATAGTAGCAAAAATTAATATTTGAAAGAAATGCTGATCTCCCTCGATATTTTCTCTAAGAAAAAATCGCCTCGAAATTATCCAGAGAATCTGTTAGGACATCTGGTGGTTGTGTGGTCTTGGGATATCCTGTATATCTTATTGCATAACTTTCTCTTATTAAAATTGCATAAACAGTAACATACAAAAAATCATATTTCTCGTGGAATTCTCACACGTATTTAAAATGCATATATGTTTATTTTACACTCGAATTCTACAAATAAGAACGTATTTCGCAAACGTTCGCGCAAAATATCTGGCAGAATATTCGCCTCGGTAAGGTAAGGCGATAGGTATCCGTTCTTACAGTCTGCCTAGCCTCCAAGCGATCCAGAATCTAATCCTGGCGCAGATGCCCCTGGGCTTAGAAAGGCGTGGTACACGTAGGAGAGGTGTCGTCACACATACAGTGTGCCCGGAACGACGGCGGTTCGCGGCGGCGTGTAGGTGGTGGATTTATACTAGGTTGTGCCGTGGCTTGTTCGCCGACAGCGTTCTCGTTCCTGTAATTAGGTCGAACTTAATGGACTCCGAATAATCGGCCCGTCATCGGCGCGGGACGAACCGTGCATCGGAATTATTTCTTATGACTTAATGATGAGGGTGATGATTTTATTGTAGTTTAGAGTATGACTATAGAGGTGTTGAAATGTTGTTTGAAACATCTTGATGCAATACAATTATAAATAATCTTTCGATTCCTAATATATAATTTTGTGTTTACATGGCTATATATGTATATATTGAATTTATAAAAGCCATCTCTAAAAGTACGTTATAACTTTTAAAATTATAGTTGATAAAAAATTTATTTGATATATATATATATATATATTAATTTTTTTTTCATATTACACATCAATTTTAACAGACGATAAAAAGAACATCATCATGTTATCTAACTATCATATTTTGCATTTTATCATCTTTTATAATCTATGATTCTTATTTTCAAAGCTCGACTACCTTGACTTGTCGATATTAAAATACATTATCTTTTCAGATGCGATAACATCAATTTCGCGAGAAAGTATTTTTGACATATGAAATAACAAACCTCACGCAATAAAGTCCTGATTTCATAATATCGTACTTTATTATATTAATATCGTATTTTTAAATATTTAAATAAAATAATAAATATTTAAATATTTAAGAATAATAATTAATAAATATTATTGGTATCACAAAAATTAATAATTATTTATTACAGTATAGGAACTAATTTAAATAATTACTTAATCAAAATAATTAGTCCTACATTTATTAAATAATAATTATAAAATTATTTAACAAATTAAAAATGATTTTTCTTTAGATAGATCATTTATCATACTATGGCAAGGACATGACAAGCAAAAAGGGGAAATCGCAATAATAACATTGCGTAATTCATCCGCACGAAGAACATATTCTGATGTAATACCAGTCTTTTTCGAGAAGAAAAATTCGCCAAGAAAATGAGAATCTTTGATATGTAAATTAATCACATTTTTTTAAACTACTGTAATTAAAGAAACTTTTCTTCTATTGTTGTATCAATAAACGGACTCGTGCATTTTTATTGTGACGAAAATTTTGCTAATCTTCTCGGTCTTAAAAAGGCTTTCGAAACGTTCATTCGAATTTCGAACGTCATTTCTCTTTTGACGAGATTGATGGTTTCCCACCGAAAGGAAACGTGTCACAATATAATGTGACACGAACACATTACATATGCATCGTTAAACGTACCCTCTCGTCACCAATCTCCATTGATCTGACGTAGATGCATAGCAGCATCTTTTACGTACGGTATGAGAAAGAGAGAGAAAAATGATGCTGGATGATAGAAAGAGAGGAGAGGATGGAGAAAGAGAGAATAAAAGAGAGACAGAGAGAGAGAGGTAACGAGCATTGTAACGACGATGATGCAACTGCAACTCCGCCCCAGTTACTCGCGGAGGTTTCGTACAAGATGAAGGTAAGCTGGGGATAATAGAGAGAAAGAAAGGAGAAAGAGAGGCTTATTCACAAGGCAATGAACCGCGATAAATCCGCAGAGATCTCATTGCTACCTATTCATTATTTTGCTAAACGTCCATCAAGGCCACCGCGCTCTCTAATGCTCGGGGATATTATTCCGAAATATTAATTGTCGATTAATGAGAAATGCGTAGGCAGCGCTAGAGATAAAGGCAAGAGCAAAAATGTCTTTACGCAGTAATACGCAAATACACGTTCTATGCATACAATTATTCGAAGCTATAAATATAATGATAAGATTAAAGAAGTTTTTATTATATATGACATATATTCTCTCTTATCGCAAACAAGTAAATATGCTTAGAGATCGATGAAAAACTTGATTAATTAGAATCAACGACGACTCACATGTCAATCAAACTGCATAAAAAAATCCTGTATAATATCGATGTTTATCTCTTGAAACTAAATAATCAATTCATGTATAATGCAAAGAGACTTAAATAACTGCGCAAATAACACCCTCTTCAAAATCTAATGCAGTTGAAAGTGATCGATAGGGAAAGAGAAAAAGCAAAAAAGAGAAAGAGAGATAGAATGAGAGAGAGAGAGAGAGAAAAAGAGAGAGATAGAGAGAGAGAAGGGAAGGAAGGAGAATCATACAAAGAGGAAATGCTTATGCTTCGATTCAGAAATTCTCTCTCTCTTTCTCTCTCTCTTTTTCTAAGTGAGTCGGGTCGAACTGAAAGTACATAACGCAGTCGCAATGTATATTTATGATTATGGCGATCGTCTATTTAATTACAGGTTGATATAAATAGACTACATGTGATAGGCGCGTAAACAGAGCGGCTTGTCTAATGCCGGATCTAACAGCGACATCAATATAGGAAAATAATACCTAGGCTTGCACGCTGTATATAATTATTCAAACGCGGCTTTAATCTTACTCAATAATAAATTGCCTGATGATTAAATTAATTTTAATATTTTACTCGTCAAATGTACGTATCTATCTGTAATATTGTCTGTCACTGATAACCGCTAAAGTGAGATTTTATTATACGAGTTATGTTTTTGAAATAATAGAATCAGTTAAAGTGTTTGAGGGGTCCCTCTTTACAGAATTTACTTTCTTTTTACAAATTGCGATAAACATTCGTTTCATGCATAATAATGAAAAGAAGATTTTGCTTACTTCTGTCAAATATGATATATATGTACAAAAACAAAGATAAAAAAATAAGATATGTACACTCGATATCATTAATGCTTTATCTCCTAAAAATAGTCATTTTCGGAGCCAATAATAATTAGATGTATTATCTAATTCTTATATCATGATTATTAATTTTTAAAAAAATTTAAATCATTAAATTTAAATAATTATATTCATATATATATGTGTAAATATATATATATATATATATATATATATATATATATGAATATATTAATTATGTAAATATTTTTTGAATCAATATACATGATGTGAAAATAATTAAACGTGATACGTTACTTCTAGTTATTATTAATTCTTCGGAAACGTCTGCAGGATAAGATATTAATAAGGCCGAGTATATATATTCTTATATTTCTAATCTATTTTTGTTTTTGTGTGTATATATATATATATATATATATATATATATATACACAAAAACAAAAATAGATTAGAAATATAAGAATATGCATATATATATATATGAATATATTAATTATGTAAATTTTTTTTTGAATCAATATACATGATGTGAAAATAATTAAACGTGATACGTTACTTCTAGTTATTATTAATTCTTCGGAAACGTCTGCAGGATAAGATATTAATAAGGCCGAGTATATATATTCTTATATTTCTAATCTGTTTTTGTTTTTGTGTATATATATACACACACACACACACACACACACACACACACACACACACACACACACAATATCTTTGCATGTAAAACTTTATTGACACCTAAAAGTTCCGAGTGCGATAATACTGGAAAAACATTCACTTAAATAATAAAAAGAAAGAGAGTTATTACAGAGAATCAAAAGATCTTTAAAATAATATATAACTTGACTTCTATTACCATTTAAAATTTTTAAAGGGGTAGCTATTTCGACGAAGGGGATAAAAAAATTTCGTTGCATTTATTTAATATACTTAAATGTTCTTTTCGAAAACAAAATTGAGGTCTTTTGGTATTTTTCGCAAAAAATAATCAATCGTGAAATAAACTGATGGAAAGTTTCAAAATAAACATCCTGTATTGTTTCAAATATGTATCATATTTCAAACAAGCTGAATCTTCTTTTCGTTATCATGTCTAGGGCGAATTCTGTTACAAATTATATTAATAAATGATATAATATTAATGTAAATTATATGAATATATGTAAACATATGTAGATATATTAATTAAGTAAACATTTCTACAGTGAAAAAAAAACAGCCATAATGCACATATAACTAGACGCGATGCTAGCTACTATTGGCCCTGAAAACAGTTATTTTCAAGTGAAAAGACATTAATGACGTCGAAAGCACGAAAACAAACTTCTAGATGTAACTCACATTTAAACGATTAAACGAATTTTATTTTACTAGGAAAATCAATATGTATGATCAATTAACCCGCAATCAATAATATCTTCCTGCGCAGAAAGAAATGAGACAGATCTTATCCCTTCCTAATTTATTGCAAATATAGGCATAAAAAAATCTCATATAATTGGTTTTAATATCGATATCTATTTCTTGAAACAATAAATAATCAATTCATGTATAATGCAAAGAGATTTAAATAACTGCGCAAATAACAGCCTCTTCAAAATCTAACGCAGTTGAAAGTGATCGATAGGGAAAGAGAAAAAGCAAAAGAGAGAGAGAGAGAGAGAGAGAGAGAGAGAGAGAGAGAGAATACGCGCGAGTACGTACATAACGTATTTATCTGTGGCAGACTAGAAGGTAAAGAGATAGAAAAGGGGCATGGGTAAAATAAAATAGCGATAAATTTAGCATTAGAAGCGAATCGCGTTAGGGGGCTGATTGTAGGCGGTTATTGCTTGTGCGGGGCGACTCGCCGGGTGAGCAAGAGTATTGCGGTAATGGAATTTGGTCTTATAAATCAGCGACATGATTGCGCGCCGTGCCACACCTTTCCCTTCTTGGAGCAATCACGAGTAGTCGTCACCGCGTCGGCAACATCCTCGACATACCCGCTATTCTCTGTATCTGTTCGTCCTCTCTCGAACGAAGTCACCTGGTAAGTCACCTCTTACGTAGCGAAGCCGTAGGGAATCTTTCGTAAACACAGACGAGCAAAAAAAGAATATAATCAACGAGAGTTGAACGGTTGAATTGTGAATTCACTCGATAAATTTTTACGCATTGACATAAAGATACGATCTTTCTTAATAAGATTGTCATTAGCTATCAGTGATTAGAATTGAAAGAACTAACTTTCCCTTAGGTATTATAAATTTCGTAATTTAAATAGATTTTTAAACGAGATCAAAAATAAAAGAAATTACAAAAAATATATATATATATTAGAGTGTTTTATTTTAATCGCCCACTCATACATAGTTATAAGCGCTAATATGTGCTATAATTTTTCCATTCTTTCTTTATCTTTTTAAATAATATATTCGATTTTTAATTTAATGTATAATAATTAATTATTTAACCCGTTCTCTTCCTTGATTCCCGAGATGGCACTAGGTCCTGTCCCGCGGATAAAAAGGATTAAGTTCCTTTATCGAAGGACCACCGAGTAAATAGGTCTAGAAGCACAACGTTAAAGGGACCTTCGGTCGCTGACCTGTCTCAGACTTTTCACATTCGCTCGACCCAATCCATACATGCCCGAATAAAGTGTATCACAGGGTAAGTAAGTTACGTTCTTCCATACGGCCAATTCAGGGTCTGGACGTAACAAACTAATTCTTTGTAACATTTTAAATAAATAAATTCGCAAATAATTTTGTAACATTTGAGAGATACAATACTCTGTTAAGTGAAATCAGTAGACATGAAATTTTATAATGTTATTGTTATAATTAGTGGTATTTTCACTTATATATTTAATTTAAGAGACAGTATGTTTTGTATTTAAACATACGTATTTCTCTTATCCACTCTTATCTTTTAATCGGCAGTCGCGGCAAATCTCATTTCGCATGCGCGCAGCAGAAATGAATAAAAAAAGAGTTAATATTAGTTTATTAATATCATTTAGCTAGGGCCAGATTTAAAGGTGTGGAGGCTCTGGGGCAACGAAGAGGTAGGGACCCCTAACCATTTTTAAACCAAAATCAAATAGAAATTTTTACGTTGTTTAAATGATTTATTGTGAAATAACAAAGTCAAACAATATACATAGACCTTGTAAGTGTTGTATACCATTCGATAGGAAATTTTACCCAAAAACTTGTGTTGTGGAAGCCCCCCTCTTGGACGCTCCTGGGCTTTAGCCCCTGTTGCCCTCCCCCCCCCCTCTAAATCCGGTCTTGGTCAAATATAAATCATTTGTGACTCTTTATCTATTTTTCAATTATTTAAATATAATTCAGATTGAGATCATGCAGTAAAATGATCGAATCGTAAATATAAATATATATTCAACATAATGAAAGTGATCCTTCAATAAATAATCATATAATTAATCTATATCATTTAAAATCTAAATTTCTATACTTTAAAATATTTCGCGTATATATTTGTCAAAATACGTAAAATATTTCGAATAGACAATAACACAATGTTTGGTCTTGAAGGCGTATACAATAGCGCGCTAATGTTTACATTCCGTGGTCTTGATATCATTCACACGGCGACACTCGAGCAAGATAGTAGTGCGAAACGATACTCTTCGTATATTATCAAATTTATTATTAATTGAACGATTATCCTGATTTTCAATTAGATTAATCTTTCGATTTTATAATTTCGCGTATATATTTGTCAAAGTATGTAAAATATTTCAAAGAGAGACAATAACACAGTATCTTGACGGCGTATATAATAGCGCGCTAATGTTTACATTCCGCGGTCTTGGTATCATTCATACGGTAACACTCGAGCAAGTAGTGCGAAACGATACTCTTCGTATATTATCGAATTTATTATTAATTGGACGATTATCATGGTTTTCAATTAGATTAATCTTTCGATTATATAATTCGTGTTAATATAATATTAATAAAACGGAGCATTTGTAACGAGTAGTGCAGGATTTTAAAACTTTAAATAAATATCGAACGAAAATAGTACTTCTCTCGTGTCTTCTGTTTCTTACGATATGTTCCATATATAATTAATTATTATTATTCGTATTTTCGGAAGTGAATGTGAGTGCTACGAAGAAATAGCAAAGGACGAAAAAGAGAGAAAAGAGAGAAACTCATCCAACAACACATACGGAGCAACGAAATATAAAACGTAAGTCATTTATAAATTATTTATCATTCATGTTACTTTTAGACATATTGTCTCTTCCTTTTTCACCTTTTCGAATTTATTCTTAATTATCATTTAACATATAACGCATATATAAAAAATATTTCAGTTTTTATTTTAAAATATTCCAAATAATAAAATATAATAAAATATTTTTCGTGTTAATTGATATTTCAAGATAGTTCAATATTTTATAAAATATTTCACAATAATGTAATTATTATATACCTTATATATAAGAATTAGATATTTTTTGAATAGACTGAATTTTTATTAAAAGTTTATATTGAAGATATTGTTTGATAATTATAATTCACAATATTAAATATCTGTTTAAAAGACAAAAAAATTGATTGCGCGTAATAATTAATTTACAATTAATTTATCTACTTAATTTTATTAGAAAATAAATTTATAAAAATATTAAAATTGAATGTATTTGCATTTAATTTGTGTTTGGCCTTTGCGTAACGAATAATATTCGCGTCAGATGTTCCATATATCGGTAGCATCCCGAATTTTTCCTGACCTAAATAATCCGCGAGGACTGCTGAGCTAAATAATAGCCAATAATCATAGATCCTCGATCCTTAAATCCAATAGAAAACTCGGATTTTGTCACTCACAAAGTATCTCGCGTCTTATTCGCGTTTCTTCTCGCATCCTTGTCGCACCCTCGTTGCATCCTTTTCTCTAATTGCTTTTAAAGGACAAGCTCGAGCGAGCCTCGACTCGGCTTTATCTATTGTAACTCGATATGCAGATAAAAGCTAAACCAAAATAATACCGATTTTCATGTCCGCCTGTCATCACTTTCTTATCGCGTACAAGATTTATGTCTTAATTTAGTTACTCGCACAAAATTTACTTCATATATTTCAGTTACTTACACACTCGTTTGTAACAGTATAGTTTTGAGCATTTTCTCTTTAAACTCGATTTATTAAAGGTGCACTTTATATATTATTCATATATTACAATTAAAGCAATCAATGTCATCTGTATAAATGTTTAGATATACATATATTCTTTTGTTTTTTAGCTATAAAATATTGTTGTAATTAACATACATTAATTCATTGATAATTTCGATTTGCATTTAGAAAAAAATATATTTAAAACATTTTAACTATATCTTCTAAAAAATTATTTGCAGACTTTAAAAATACATTTATTGTTCTGTATAAATAATTCGCAAAAAATATTATAAAAAGACACAATGCTTATTTAAATGAGAGATACGTTGTGTTACATTTTTAATCAATAAAAATTTTCATTGATTCAGTTTAAGATAGTGTTTTATAATTAGACAGCTTTTTTATCCAGATTGCTTTTATCTTTCGGTCGACATAGAGGAACGGAAATAAATAATAAGAAAAAGAGTTATGTATTAATATGAACGCTGTTGCAAATTTAAGGAGCAGCAATTATGATAATAATTATTATATATAATATATACAATATAATATTATATACAATTTATATTATATAATTATTATATTATATAATTATATTATATAATTATTATATAATTTTCTCATTATTATTTATTATTCTAACATCTCTGTGAATTAGATTCCAATTTTCCTTTATTAAAGAAAATGATCGTCGTGTACCTAATCTTTTATTTAATAATATTCATATAACATTACAATGAGAAAAAAAATATTTTAACTAAATGCTTAGATACTTATTTCGTACATGACGTAAAAATCAGAAGCGCTATAATGAGTCAGATTACATTATTGAATGATATAATCAATCCCACAAATTATATGAAATTATATATAATATAAATTTCTCTCTTTCTCTTTCATATATATAAATTATATTATATTATAAATTTATATAATGCAACCCCCCACGGGTACACCTTGACGCGGTGGGGTGGCTCAGTACTTGGATGGTGCCTTGAGGTTTATTTTAAATTTTTTTATTTATGATAAATCTCAAGGAGCCTGAAGAGGAAGCTAAGTACCCAGCACAGCATTGCCACGAGTCGCACAATGGCTCATATGTGGCACGCATTGCGTCGTCGACTTTCCGTCGTCGGTGCCGTCAACGTGTCGCGGACGGCGGCGTTTCGTTACCGCGTTTTGCTTTCTCGCGTCATCGCGTTTTCGCGCTTCCGCGTTGGACTTTTCGTATAAAAATCCCAAAATTTTATTATTGTCACAAGTCTCTACTTCCGATGCCAATTAACTACGATTTCGAGTTTGCACACGTTGCGCTATGCAACGTACACTCGTGCTTCGTACTCCGTCAAGTGATTCGGTCCGAATTGGTTAGAACTCGATCGATTGTTCGGAATGGTCGTCAATGAGCCCCTTCTCTTTGCTCGTCTACGGTCACACGCACTGCGTGTGTTAACCCTGTCGAGGAGTCAAGTGAATTCTCTTAGACACAATTTTCGTTCAGTAAAAGAGGTTGCCTCCCCATTTTCTAAATTGTTAATTGCTAGCATTTAAAAAATGTATCCTCTTCTTTTGCCGTCCACTAGCCTGGTGTAGCATATAGCAACCGCGGGAGGCATAGTATGTCCGGGCGGAGCATCTGAAATCGTGCTTAGCAGGTTCAGGTTCGATACGAGATAGGATAATTATGCGCGAAAAAAAGTTGGTGAACTTCATTTTCCTCTACTTCCGTCAATCGTTTCGTTTTCTTTCCGATTTGGACTTAATCCATGCTCGTTGTATCGTTGCATTCTTGACCTATTGACTCGAAGTGGATTCTCTTAAGTGAAATGGGATTTTCGCTCGTACCGAAACCGGGAGTGCCGTTAAAAGTATATACATATTAAGTATATACATCGCGCGATCAAATATAAAATTTTTAATCGCATCGAAATAGTGCGGGAGTGCCGTTTAGTATCGCGCGTAAAAGTGCGAAAATAGCGATAAAAATATCGCTCGTGAGTGCGGGAGTGCTGTAAAGTATCGCGCGTCCAAGACTGAGAGGAGGCGCAGGCCTAGGAAAGGCATCCTGCATCAGCGGAACAACCTGATGGTGAGTACTATTTATATTATTTATTTATATTAATTATTATATCGCGTACACGTACTAATTTGAATCATTTATTTGAATGATGAAACAACAAAGATTCAAAGAAAAAAGGTTGTATGTAAATAATCCTATAAAACTTTCTATTTAAAAAAATAGGTTTTTCAGAATTTAAAAAATTATTGCATATTTGTTTATTTGTTTATTATTGCACATATCGGATATAAAATTCGGTGTGTACAATAATAATTAAATATAATGAAAGATTAATTATTTTAAGAGCTGCTATTTATATGGATTTTATATTTGTATGTTACAGACAACGTAGCTTCAATATTGACAACTCCGCTGTTGCGCATCAGTGTCGGTGAGTGAAAAACTTTTATTTAATTTTAAGGTAACGGATTTGTGTAGAGCTTGTAGATGTATATTGTAGATTGTAGATTGTAGGTCCGTTACCTTAAAATGGATGGGCTAAAACAAATTAAATCATATAATTTTTTAAAGTTTCTTTTCAATATACATTTTATTAAAAATGCAAAATTGAAATATTAATTAAAGGAAAATTTCATTTTTTTTATTAATTTTACATTATAATCAATTATTTATTTTATTTAAAATAAATAATTTACATAAATACAAAACATAAAAAACATACTAGTAATTTTGTTTTTTAATACTACAGAATAATTTACTTTTATAATGCATACTGACATTATTTTAATTTTTTATAGTCCATTATTTTTATGTAGTGTAACATATTAAAAAACTTTGCTTTAATTGATATAAATCTAAGTAAGTTATCAATCTATTGAACCATATGTAATATTTAAAAGGATCAATGAATGATACTATAGAGTGAAAATATAGTAGAAAATGTATAAATAATGTGGAATTAATTTATTTCCGTAAATCTTTATTATAAATTTTTTATTATAAATAATATTATATATTGTAAAAATTGTAATCATTTAATTTTGATTAACTTGACACTATGTAGCATTATATTAATTAAAGCAAAGTTATATTAAGACGATAACAAACGGTCATAATATTACGAAAATGTAAATGAGCATAAAATTATGCTCATGTACCGGTAAAAATAAGTAGCCGGCAAGGGAAGGAGTTTTCCTTCATTGACCTATAATACAGGTCAAAACTACTTTATCCTTGGCTAAAAATAGCTAAATGGATATTCGAAAAGTAAGTTTAATTTAAAAATGTGCAGTGGCACATAATAAACGCGTAAATTAAACGGATAAAATAAACAGGTACGCATAAAATAAATAATAACATATAAAAATAAACTCAGAAACTCGCGAAAAATAAAGAAATACTGCGTTCGTGTAATAAAATTCTAATTAGGGCGTATTCCCCAAATCTCAAAAAATCGCATATTTCCGCTGGTTTAATTTGCAAAGCAATTAGGGCTATTAAAATCATTTAAACTATTAGGATTATTAAAGTTGTTAGGATCCCTTAGTAGAATTGTTAGGTAGAATTATTAAGGTTGTGATGATCGTTAGGATTGTTAAGATCATTAGGGTTAGGATCATCAAAATTATTTAGGATGATTAGGATTGTTAGGATTGCTAAAGATAATATTTTATATAATAGGATTATCTATTTATTATAACTTTATTATATTATAATTTATTATACTTAATTTTAATATACTATAAGGCTTTTCTTATAGAACATTAAAATTAAAAATTATAATATAAGATCAAAAAATTATATATCATTTTTACAAAGCTGTACAATCAAGATTAATGTATAATGATTTGACATCATTCTTGATTTTTAAAAATATTTACATTACATAATGCGAATTATATGTAATATGAATGTTTAATTTTTACGTTGTTTAAATAATTTATTGCGAAATAAAAAGGTCAAGCAATATACATAGACCTTGTAAGTGTTGTATACCATTCGATAGGAAATTAAGAAGCAATAATTTGAAAAGAAATTATTTTTAAAAATTCCTTTTTTTCATCAAGAGAGCAATGATAAATTTGAAATATTTTCAAAAATGAAATTTAAAATAACTAATTAGCATATTTTACATATAATTAAACAGATATATATGTATATATGATATACGCAAAATGTTGAGTTTTTGTTTGACTATTTAGGAAAAATATTGATGAAAAGTATCCAAGATACATATTAATACGATCTTTTTATATAATTAATCTTGTCCTCGGATGCGATTTGCACGGCATCTCCTTATAATAGCACCTTAATTGAGAAGTCCAAAAGCGGAACATCGATTCGTCCACGGTGGTCGCTGTAAGTCTCGATAATTATGACGTACACCAAAGTCATCGATGAGAAAAAAGAGAAATCACGGACGCTTCTTCCGTGAGTAAAGTATACGAGGTCGACGCGCTTCATTAATAATCGCCGTTTCCTTGGTTAATCCAGTGGCTCGTAATGTGTCTGTGAGGAGACCGGTTCGAATTGACTAGAGAGTCCATTTTAACTGGCTCCTGCGAAGAACACCCGCACGTTGCGAATGCATAATATAGCTGTATTCTTCAATTAGTCAATCTAGTGGACACACATATATACGTACATACAAGGTGGACAAAACAAAATGTAAAAAATTATAAGATAGTCATAAATTTAATAGATTACAAGATATTTTATTTATTTTGACTTTAAGTTGACAAAATTTTATACAAAATATCTCGTAAAATATTTATTTTTCGATTATTTATTCGTTTATATATTTATATTTCGATTATCTCAATATTTTTATACAGGGTGTTTCTTAATAACTGCGAAAAATTTTAGGAGATGATTCTTTGTCGAAAATTAAGGGGGATTTTTCATATAAACATTAAAAAGTTTTAATAAAAAATTGAATAGAGGTTGGTAGTTTCATCTCCTTATAACATACACAATATAGGAGGCTGAAAAAAATATTAATAAATAACCTTTTTACTAGTAGAAAATATTTACTTAATTTCATTTCTTTAACTTGTTCCAAATTTGAGAAAAAAATAAAAACCTAATTTTTATCTCCATTTTTGGAGGAGTGTAACTCTACAGAGAGGGATATAGGAGTATATATATGAAAAACTCCTTTCTTAATTTTCGACAAAGAATATTATTTCCTAAAATTTTTCGCACTTATTAAGAAACATCCTGTATATAGAATAACGAGAGGAATTAATTGATGTAAAAAAAACACGTAATTGTTTTGAAGAAAAATACTTACCAACAGATTTAACTCTTTTACCTGAAAAATGATTGATATTGTAATATTTGAATGTAAAAATCTCATTTAGGATAGGTTTCTACGTGATTTTTCGATTTATTATCATCTATTGATTTTACTTATCAGTAAGTTCATTATTTTATAATAAATACAATAAATAAATAAATAAATACAATATTTTCTAATAAATACAATACAGATAATACAGATTATACAGTGTAACACCATGTTTAACAAGTATTTCAGCTGTGACAGTGTCACACTACTCGACACAGTGAAAATCTAACTACAAGCGTAAAAGATCCCAATGTTATCAACATTTAAAAAATCTTATATAATAATATAATATAAGATTTTTTAAAATTATGATAATATATTTAATTTATTATAATATATTATTTTATTAGAAACAAAAATTGCATTTTCTTCATTTGTTCGACTATTTTCCGTCGAAAAATTATTGAATTCTAAATTGTTCAGATATTTTTATGATGTAGCACGTCAGGTATGCGAACACGCATCTCTCACGTGATCGCGACAATCGTTCGAGCGACAGGCCAGCGCGCCCCTTCGAACTTATCTTCTTCCGTCTCGCATCCCCTCAAATATGACGATAGACAATTGCGATACGTATGATTTTAGGATCATAGGCTAATCAAAGGATAGCGTGATCCTGCCGATGATGTCGATGATTAATTGGCTTCGATGATCGAATGTTCGCGAACCGTATCGCATCCCCGAAAGTCTAAAACTCTGGCAGTCAGAGATCGACGAGCATCTAAACCCACGTATCCGTGACAGTCCAATATTTTCCAATATATCCGGCTAATTAACATAGAATCAGCAGACGATTATTGTTAATTATTGCATTCCGCAGTACAAAGGGCGGAATTCAAGTTCGAGCATCGTGTATTTAATATAACACAACGACCGACCGAGAGAGTTAGAATCGAGCTATCCGTTACAATCGATCGAATATTCTCAAAATAAACGCATAGAATACCATAGATTTATAATTTTCTATGCAAAGAGATATATCCACACCACGAACATGGGTTGGGTTAGGTTATATCTTCCGGAAGAGGAGTGTTCCGCAAGGGGACGGAACACTGCGTCTACGCATGTATTTTTCAAGAAGCGAAGTTCACTTATATTTAACCCTCGTCGAAAGTAAATTTTGCTTTTCTTTCGATAAATGTATTAATGAACTTATGAAATTTCTTTTGTTTAACTTTTTAATAGTAATAACAACGAGCAGCGACTAAAACCTTTTGAATGATATTCAGGGTCATCATCTTAACAATATATGTCAAGATCAAGGTTATCCGAGACCCTGGCTCCTCTAAGCTAAATAATTACTGCTAATTTTAATTTAATGTATAACGTTTTTTATCAAGATATTAAATATTATATTAAATATAAAACTTATATATATAATATATATATATATATATATATATATATATATATAATAAAAGTATTTAATGAAAAATGTATGTTAAGATATTGTATGAAAAAATATAGGCAATTTTTATGGAAAAATAAAATTTAAAGAAATAAAGAAATATAAATAAATAATATGAATATATAAAATAAATATATGTATGAATAATAATAAAAAATATAGATAAATAATAATATAAATTAATCTTAAGATCGGCTTTCGATTTAGTTTAATCTTAAGAGTAATGTTTGTTTTTAACAACTTTTTTGTTTTTAATAACTTGGATTCAAGTTAGCAAGAACAGTAGCAATATCCGTAGTTAACTGTAGAAGTGGCGACCTTGAAATAGCGGGCTGTCATATCTAGACAGGTTGAAGATGCAGAAAGAAGCAAAAGCAAGAAGCGGTTAGTTAAGATTGATTGGAGCGTGCAAGGTAAATCGATCCTAAGGTACGCATTACAACACGTCGATTGGTCTTAAAGAAATTTTAAATTTATGCTCAAAAATGGTAGACAGATAATGAGGGTAAATACAAAAGCGGTTGAAATTGATTATGTGACACGTTGTGTTGCGCTTCTTATTATTTTCATACTATAATGGGTAAATTTGAGGAATAAACTTATTATCTTTCAAGAATCTTTAAAAAAATGTGATATCGGATAATAATATTGGATATAATTTACAATTTTAATTTGACTTTGTTCTAAATCCTTGAATCATTTTATCATTTACTCTTTTTATCATTTTTATTTTTTTTAATTTTATACTGTTATGTACAGAGTATCTCGAATTTAAATGTTAAAATTTTAATAAAATATGAAAAATTGATAAATTAAAACTTTTTCGTGAAAACTATTTTTTTGTGACTTTTTTCCAAAATGAAGTAAAAGTGACAGTTTCTTTCTATTTATCGACTCCTCACACGCTTTCGAAAGTTTTTACGTTTAAATTCAGAACACCCTGTATATACCTTCGCAAACTTTAAATATTAAATTTCACACATAGCTGCGCGCGACGAGGTTTCACTCGATCATGGAGGTTCTCGCCTTGAGACAAACAGGTGATCGCATTCAGTGAGGCTGAAGATGCGGAAGTAGAGCGCAAGAAGCCCGTTATGGTTGATTAGGGCATTTAAGGTCAGACGACCTTTACGGCCGATCGGTGACAACCTGTCGGTGAACGAGACCGTCTTGTCGATCGAGCGATTGATCGCGTCGTACTACCACCTGGGGACGGATGATGTATAAGAATCACCTAACCGGGCATTTCCTGCATTAGTATGTATATCATTTACATCCTTGCGTACCCGTGTATCTCTGCTCATTATCTGCCTACGTGCACCCTGACTGCTTATTGGTGCGACTAATATTACTATATCTGATTATAAGCACTTTACTAAGATACAACCAGGGACAAATTATTTAAAAAGCTGCATGAGAAACTTATCAGGTTATAATTTTGCAAATATTATTCTTGGCAAGAGAATTGAAAGATTATAAAAAAAATAATTATATTATTTATTATATATATATATATATACTACATTTATAAATATATTAAATTATCCACTAAATTGACTAAATTATCTATATTAAATATACAACATTATTTTTGTAATAAAAGAAGAATTTATTTTAACCTATACATGCATATATATGTTTGTGTGTGTATTTCAGAACATTATATATTCAATCCTTTATAAGTCATTGGCAAGAATTTTTCCAGTGATTTTTATGGTTAATCCGTTCCTGAATGCGACTTCCACAAATGGAAGTTCTCGTCTTACTCTTACTTACATATAAGCGTGATCTTTGGACAATAAGAAATTCCGGATTGTCATACAGACTCGTTCTCTTGAAAAATAATATAATACCACGAATAAAGTGCATCAATGTGTACTTTCGTTTTGCGTTCTTTTTCACTAGTATAACTTGATAAAACCGCTCCATTTTGTTGTATGTAGGTGAGAGAATCAGAGTTAATTATAAAGTATATTAAAAATGCATACTTTTATCTTAATTAACAAATTTTCAGAATCGTTTCTTCCGTGAAACTTAGTGATATTAATTTTAATATAAATTTGATATTAAAAATGTGCTAAAAATTAGCTAAAACCTAAACTTTTAAAAATCTAAAATTCGTGACAGAATAAAAGGTATAATTCTATTTATAATTTTATGCATTGCACACCGTAATATGCGTACGTGAATTCTAAATACTTTTTATATATGAATTTTAATTTTTACTCTCGACTGCTGTCAACTTACAATTGGCAAAAGACAAAGGGAATATTTCACCAAACTCGGATTCATTGTTCGTATTCTCGATAAGTATAACATAGTTCGATATCATTTTTTGCATCAGTTTCTTTTAACCAAGAAAAGTATCAAGCATATAATTATCGTTATTTTGTTCTATTAATAAAAAGTAGAAAAACAATATTATTTTGTCTATACATTTTTTTATCGGCTAGTAAGCAAAAATGATTCACCAATAAGATTCGTAGCATATTCTAAGCATCATATAGAGAATTATAGTAATGTGAGTTGGACTTAAGACATCTGAAAGTGGTATAATAATAAATGATACACATAACCCTATGTCATAATATTATTATTAAATTCGATAAAAGTAAAGATTGTGATAAAAGTAATAAAAGTTTTCTATGAACATGGGTATATCTCAAGAAGAAATAAATTTTTCTAAGCAGCTTAAACCTTTTTCCCTTTTACATTTATTATTATTAATTATTTATTATATAATTAAATAAACTTCAATCACAATTGCTCAGACAAAATATGTATATTTCTATATAGTTACAATTATGTATGTAGAAGTTTATTTAATTATATAATTATGTATATATGTATATATATTTATTATATATATATATATATATATATATATATACATATATACATATATTTATTTATTTATTTATTTATTTATATACACAATTATGTATGTACAAATTTATATATTTGCAGCGTAGTCATAATGATATAACAATAATATGATATAAGGTGAGAATAATCTTCTGCGTAATTACACTGTATAATTAAAAAATAAAAATACTATATAATTATGATTATATAGTTTTTTTGCAAACATTCTGGTTTATTTTTGTATTTTTTATATTTTTATCTTTTTCATATATGTATATGATAGATTAAAGCCCATTTTTTAAAGCAACCTATCTATAATAATTATTTGGAAATTTATCTATAATTTTAAGCGTTATATTATAAAAAAAATTAAAATAAGTTACATATTATACATACATATTTAAAACATACATATTAAAATAAAATTATGCAGAGATTTCTATCTTAAATTTTCTCATTGCAAATTGACTATCTAGAACAGACTTAAAATTATAATTATAAAAATCATAATTATAATCTTGAATTTTTCTTAAATTTTATTCTAAATTAAAGTAAGCTAATTACTTATTAGTGAATATTACAAATTCACTCTTGATAATCTTGCTGATCTTTATAACATTTACTACTTTGTTTTTTAAAGAATTAGCAATAAAATGATCATAAAAAATAATTTTCAATATTAAATTTTTGAATTTAAAAATTTCATGCAATCTTATATAATGATTATATTCATAATATGTAATATAGTTCGCCGATGAATAAAAAGCTATTGTGTTTTCGTACACATGACAGTGCTGTAATGCTCATTTATGTAATTTATTGCCTTTTGACTGTTATTAAATCTCGATGAGACAAGGCAATGGAGAAAGAGAAATTTTTAAGCGAGCGGACCAGAAAAATGTGTCGGGCGGGAACTCAGGACCTTTGCAAACACAGGGCGATTCTTTACTCAATTCTGCGTCGAGTTAACAAGCGTGACTAAAGAGTGAGTTCTACGCATAGCTGTGTCTTGACCTTTGTGACGAGACAAAATTGAAGATCTGTATCATTATTTGCAAGTAACAAAGTATAACTGATTGTCTACGAAAGTATAAACTGATTGTCTACGAAAGTATAAATGATTGTCTACGAATTAATTCCACAGGGATTCCTTTGTCTGATTATCATTTGTTGCGCATATTCACTTACAGTTCCGAGTTATTTTTCTGCGATAATCTGTCTCATCGAAAACTCCTTCCACTTCGAGCAAATATTATTAGCGGAATATTAGAGGATTTCCAAGGCAAATAATGCTCGAACGGTCATTAGGCTTTATTTAATTTAGCATTCGAAGACTCTACAGTAAACAGCGATCATGAAATCGTAGAACATTAATCAGATGAAACGTGTCAACGATGGGCGAACAAATAACGTGGTTAATATGAGCGCGATTAGATGGGAATGCCTGGAAAGTTGATGGAGGTATATTTAGAAAATCGAGGAAGATTAGGTGCATACTCCTTCATGCTTCATCAGTAATCGCGAGATAATTGATTGCGAACAGGGACCAATAGCAACTTTCCAGGATAATTTCTCGGGCCTCCAGGGAATAATCGAATATTAAAGTACATAATTATTTTTGAGGAGAAGATAGATGTATTAAATGAAGGTCAGTGACTTTTTTAATTATAATATAAAAATATAAAAATTTTGGGGATGAAGGAGAAAATATCTCTATAGATATCTATTTCATTAATGTGCTCATAAAATGTTCTAATTTCTTTTGTTTAATCTTACTTGTCTTTTAAAGAGAGAGATTCGATGAGATTTTTTTATTTAAATTTATTCTTGATATTATAACGATTTCCTGAAGATCTCCCTAATTCTACAATAAAATATAAAAGGAAGAGAGTTCGAAAGAGAACAAATTGCTTATCCGTTTAATTCGAGGGGTCAGCCGCTTTGTTAGACCACCGGACGTGGCTTTCTCCAATTCCTCATAAAATTGAAACGCGCATCTCCGTAGGTATTCTCGTTGAAAAGCAATTCACCGACGTGCTCGAATGCCATGACGCGAATACTTGTTGACCTGGAAAATAATTCAGGAAATAATGAAAAAGATCCTAAGAATTCTAAATCTATGTTTTACATTACATTGCCTCCTACAATCTTTCGATTCAATTATGATTTACAAATGTTTTTTAATGTCCGATATTATTCCACTATTTTTTCTTAATTTTGTAGAAGTGGGAAAAAGTAAAAGTAAGAAAAAAAAATCATCGAATGTGAAATCAATTACTTGTTAACGAATGGCAATTAAATTTTAAATTTTCCTGAAAAAAATTCTTCTGAATTAAATGTTTTCATAAACTTTAATATAACTCCAAATCTGAAATACATATGCACAAAAAAAATCGCTATAACAGGTTATTTGTGGATTCCTTCGAAAGAGAGAGGCCATTCGATTCGACTTTTGTATGTTATTTTTCATAAAATTCGAAATATCATGTATTTTTCTTTCAACGCAAAATTATCTAGATATTATATGGATGATTTATATATTATATTATATGTAACTATTGCTGTTATTTATTTAAAATAAATATATATATATACATATATATATATATATATATATATACATATATATATAAAATATTTATATTATATCATATTATTTTATATTTATTTTTATATTATATTATTTTTTATTGTGAGAAATGAAGTAGAAATCAATGCACATTAATACAAAGGATTTATCGATAGTAAAATTGACTTTGAAAGTAACTGTGATGAAATAATGAACTTCAAATGTTAAGATTGACAGAGGCACTTTTAGAAAAAATGTTTGATACAAAAGTTTCTTATTTTTTCATGTACAATTTGTATCTGTAATAAAAAATACCATGTTCCCCTAAAAAAATTCAACTTTCGATGGCGTAATTTCCGGTCGGAATCAAAAGTTGAAAATATCACCATTTGATAGAGCGTACTCGATTTATTTAAAAATTGTTCGCAATTTTTGATAAAAGCCATTTATTTTCATTTTAAAAGGAGTGTACGACTGGTCTGGGACACCTTATATATATAATGTAAATTTTCTTATAACTTTATACTTGTATATCTCAGCGAAAAAATCGTGCAGCAGCAATCGAAAATAGACTTGAAAGATGAAGATTAATACTACGATATCATTGGATATTTCAAAAAATTAGGCTCTTCCATAATACAATTTATAAAATTTGCCGAAATAGTCATACATTTTGAACTATTTAATCACAAATTACTTAAAAACCTAACGTGCTGAAGAAGTTCTGTGGCCAGATTTGTTTTTAGCGTCAAAAAATCTATCAGATTCACCTACTCTGCTTTTTTGTACTAACCAAACTTAAAATTTCATAGGCCTGTGTAATCAATTGTTGATAGAATTATATTTTAAGAGTTTATTTTAAAATATAATTATTGAAAAAGTGGAACACACGGTGACACGAGGGAATTAAATTCCTCGAGATAACGCCCGCCGTATCGTCTGGTCATAAGTCAGCTTTCGAGTATGCATTTAAATTCACCTTAATTATAGTTTCTCCGCGTTACAAAGTTGTATAATATTTATTGTACGTCCTACATTTTTGCGAATTCGAGAATTTCATCAAACAGTCTAGTGGGCGTAATCTCCAATGTGACTTTCACTCATTCTTTACAAAAATCTTCTTAAATACAATACTTCGCCTCTACTCAAGTTTCCTGAATGACATTGTTTCCAATCGCAAGGGTAAATTGAAATTGATATAATTTATTTTAAACAGAGTATTTTAATAATGACTCTTTCAGCAAAATTTATTTTAAAAAAATAAACAGAAACTTCAATATTATTTTTTAGTTTTAGTCGCAAACATATAATATTTATTTGGAGTCACAGCAACATTTAATATTTATTTTTTGGAATCAGCAACAGTTTCTCTATATTTAAATATTAAAATTAAACAAACACAAGAAGAGATTATATTTATGTAAATATATTTATGTAGATATAGAAGATATAGAGGATGTAGAAGATACAGAAGACATAGAAGATGTAAAAGATATAGAAGATATGAAAGACAGAAGATGTAAAAGGTGTAAAAGATATAGAAGATGTACAAGCATAGGAGGGAGATATAAGAGATATGGAAGGAAATATAGAAGATTCGGTTTCTCACAGAGAAATTATTAATGGCTGCTCAATCGTTCGATTTCTGTTATTGACGAGAAGGAAAGGCGAATTTGTCGACTGGAGACATAATGGATTCATACGCGGGTGACGTGTCGTTGCCACTGAAAGGCGGCGACTCTCGTTAAAACGTTTCTGGAGCACGCGATTCCCGGTGGCGATTGTTGCCCAACGTGCTATCGTGAACCGTGACTTCAAGATCCTTTTCTCTCCCTCTCTTTTTCTTTCTTTTTCTCTCTCTCTATCTCTCTCTCTCTCTCTCTCTGTTCCTCTTTCCCTACATCACTTTTCCCTTCTTTTCTCATCTCCCTGCTTCTTTTCTATTCTTATTCTTGCAGGATAATGATAAAATTGATCGAATCTATTCAATCGTGAATTTTTTATAAAAAGTAAAAGATAATCACTATTCAAAAATGAAATTACAAATAATTATAGGCGATTTGTACGTCATTTCTTTTATAAAACAGAATTAACAAGGTATTGTATATAAATTGGTGAATTGAACAACTTCTGGAAAAGAAAAATAAATACGGTGAAACCTCTACATAGGAGTCGTGAGAACGAGTCTGATATTGTTTATCTATAGATTCAACCCATTTCTCTGAGGGATTTTAATCATTGGCCGTTATTAACGGTAGTTAATAATCGATAGTCGTGGAGTTAGATAAGCATCGTTAATTGCGAATTATTAATTATTCGCGATTGCGTTCTCGTTATTCCTTTAGGGTAACTCTCCTGCGAACGATGATATAATCTCATTCGTAGAAGTACAAGTTGTAAAAAACAAAAAAAACAAGCGTTTGATAATATCCGAGTATATATAGTATAATCCTTAATGGTGTGGTCCGTCATTGAATAAGCATTAAACGAAAATTGTTCTCAATTATTAATCACGTCGCGATCTGCGAAAAACCTTTTCAAGATTTTCCCAGGTATAACACAAATTTTTCGAATAGACCAAATTTTTGGTAATTATGCGGAAATACGGAGTCACTTCCGATTTCAATAATTCTCACATATGTTATCAAAATTATCACTCTGAGTAATGTTGTGAAGGTTTTAGTCGGTTTAGTCGGCGGTCATTATTTATTAAAAAGATATAAACAAAAGAAATTTCATAAGTTCATTAAAGGGACCATCTCGGTTACTGACTTATATCCGGTTCAATCTTTATGGTTCGCTCGACTCGATCTACACACATATCTTTCTTACGTGTATCACAGGGTAAATAGGTTACGTCCCTCTTTTCGCCCATTCATAAAAGGAACCTAGAGAAAGAGAGAGATGTAACACTTATTAATAAATATATTCTTATTAATATAACAATTTATTCGATATAAATATTTAAATATACAATTTTTTAAAAGAATTTTAACAATAATTATAGAGATGTTTTCTTTTAAAAAAATATAGTACAAAGAAAATTAACAGAAACAATTAGAGTAAACTGAACAAAATTTAAAAAAATACCATATCACATATTTATATTTTATTATTTTATTATTTTTACATATTTATACAATTTATACAATTTTATTATTTTATTATTTTTAATAGAAACTTATATAAATTTATTCATATTTATATATAGAGCGTTAGTAATTTATCCATATTTATATATAGAGCGATTAATATTATAATGACATTTATAGCGAATGGAATACAAACAATGAACAAAATTTTATTTGAATAAAAATATACCTCGAATAAAAATTTATTTAAAATAAAATAATATTATATAATAATATAAAAAATATTATTGATTTCAAATAAATAAAAATTTATTTAAAATAAAATAATATTATATAACAATATAAAAAATACTATTGATTTCAAATAAATAAAAATTTATGTCCATTGTAAAAAGGTGATATTTTAATATTTCATAGTTTGCATAAATCTCTCTCTCTCTCTCTCTCTCTCTCTCTCCTCTCTCTCTCTCTCTCTCTCTCTCTCTCTCTTCCTTTCTCTAATTAATAATCTCATTAATAGTATGCTGAAATTATATCAGTATTAAATAACACGCAAATAAGCTAATTCTATGTTAATAAAGCACCTAATTTATGTATCTTTGCTCCAATACAAACGTTATAAATGTACACTAACACGTTCTAGATTTGTAATCAACATAATGTTCCTTCGATCTGAATAATCTTCCACAAATTGTTTCGCAAGAGTTTAATTGATTCGGATTAATTTGCGTATCACTTTATCACCCGCGTCTTGACAGTTAATGCGATGCAGCAAGTCAGAAACCGTCATTAGTAAGAACGTTCTGTAATGACCGCAAGTTCATTGACATTAAATATGAATATTTTTCGCTCTGCGAAATCAAATCGAGCACGTGTCGCTTCGAATCGTAATACGCCGCTTTTGTGATGACGTGTTAGGCACCAAAAGTCGCGCAATTTTATTGGGGAACCTCGTGCCATTATTTAGATCCTTTTACAAATCCAGCTCGGTTGGAAACGCGATGGCGCAAATCGGGCAATTCTGCCTGTGGTATACAAATAGTCCGTTTTATCGGCAGACGCGAGTGCATACGGAAACGAGTGGCGCAACGAAATAACGAGTTCTAATTGCGAAAGCAGATCTGCAGACCGGCCGCGTAAAAAAAAAAAAAAACACCGCGCTGACCGCGAGAGAAGGAGAGAGCGGTGTAAAAAGGAAAAAAAAATAATAAAAAAGAAAAAGAAAACGAGACGCGGTGCACACCCGGCGCACCTGATTCATTTCAGCAGATAGCGATCTATGACGCAGATACGCGAGAGCGAGTTTCCTTTAAAAATCGTCCTTCTCCACGCCTTGGGTGTTTCGCCCTTTCAAGGCACACAAAGATAGATAGATAGAGAGAGAGAGGGAAAGAGAGATCCAACGCAAAGTCTGCGAGTCGCGCCAAGTGTCTTGATAACTCGAAGGTTTCGAGCCGATTAAAGATCGCAAAAACCAACGCAGGTTGATTAATTGTACCGGCGCTGACGTTCTATTGGAATATTATGCTCATAGTTTGTTCACGCAGTGTGTAAAACACGCAATTTTTTCTCCGCGAAAAATAGGATATATCAATGTTTCTATTGGAGATTGGACAAAAAAAGTTTCCTTCCAGAAATAAAATTTGAAAGATTCCGACAAGATATTTGATTAAATCGCGAATCGAAAACTCGGTTTACAGCTTGAAATTAATACAATAAATATGTGTAGATTAGTACAGTAAGTTGCGTATATTTTTTATGATAAAGGGCAACACATAATATTTTATACCGAAGAATATTCTTTTTTTTTACCCTAGTAGAAATTCATCCAGTTCTCATTCAGTTTGACTGAACATTGAATTATTATCTAATGTTATTGATATTTTTTGACAGTTTAACTGAACACTGGATTACTATCTAATGTTATTTTAATGGATTACTATCTACTGATATTTTTTTTATATACAGAAATACTGCATATAAATACTGGGGTACTGCATACTGGGCACAAATTTTTAAAAAAGGCTTAGTCTACTTTAGAGAGTCTACTCTAGAGAGTCAAAAATCTATTATTTTTTGAAAATTGATGTCTGAAGAAAGTATTTAGAATTTTATTGAAAAATTTGCAGAATTATAAAACTTTGAAAGGATAATACGCGAATCTTGAAATGGACCTGTAAAAATATTAAACAAGTTTTTTCGAAAACATTGTTTTCAAAGTTAATGTGACAAATATCTTGAAAATTAATAAGACTGAATAATTTTAACTTGTTTCCAATGAAAAGAAACATTTTACTGAATTTAAGCAGAATTTAAAAAATTAATAATTATATATTTCTGATTAATTTCTGACCTTTAAAAAAGTAAATGTAGTAAAAAAAGTATGAGTAAATTTCAATAAAATTGAAATCTCTAATTTTAATAAAGTTTTACTTTGTTATTTTTCCATTTTCTTTAATATTGAATTCAGTATTCCATAAATATCCTATAGAACAAAATTAAACTGAATTTATTCATTTCAGTCAATTACATGAGGAGTAGCATGTGTTATATCGTCGAACTATACATTTTCGAACATATATTATACGCAGCGGCTATTGAAAAAAAGCTAAATATCCAAGATTAAAAATACTGACGTATTATGTAAACATCAATAAAATATATAAAACGTTAAAAGAATCAATTTCTAATGTTTTTAAAAAAATCCTGAAAGTTATTTTTCATATTGTTGAAGTATTTTTGGACCCCCAGAGAGTAAAAGCTTGGTATACCTGTTATTTTGAAGTCAAAAAAATTAAAAAATACACAGGGAAATTTGTAGATATTTCGCAAAACATCACAGTAGTTTGTACAGGCTTCTTTCCACACGTAGACTTTAGGGATTTGCACTCTCTCGTCGGGAGTTAAGCGCAATCACGCGCTGCCGGGCGTAAGTATCTCTTACGTGGCACTACAATTACGCTCGGATTGAAGACCATCCGCTAATTTCGCCGGTAGGCAGAGGTCATTTGCAACATGATGACTCCCTTCGCCTCTAGAAAGAGAAAGAAAAAGAGACTCTCCCTCGCTTCCATTACATTCGAGAAACGAGTAATCCGATTAACGGCGCTCGGCGTCCGACTGGTAAAAATTTGCCTTCCGTGAAAAGCGGGCTTTCCTTGCAGTAATTTTTGTTAATTGCGTTACGCGGATAATTCCAGGGAGGGCAATACGTGATCCTTAATATCCGGCATTTATATAATTCGAAAGAGGAAGAGAAAAAACGATTTCTTTTCCTACGTTTGCATTGCTTGATATCGTGGAATTAGAACAATTCGAAGCTTTATTAATAAGATATCTGTGTAATTATTTTTTCCAAGTTTACATTAAAACGTAAAATGTAATGTTACAATATGACAACTAGCATACTATATCTCATATTTTATACATATTTCATATATTTTATATGTTCTATATTTTACATTTTATATTTAACATTTGACATTTAACATTTGACATTTGACATTTGACATTTTACATTTTACATTTTACATTTTACATTTTACATTTTACATTTTACATTTTACATTTTACATTTTACATTTTACATTTTACATTTTACATTTTACATTTTACATTTTACATTTTACATTTTACATTTTACATTTTACATTTTACATCCCACATCCTACATTTTACATTCTACATTTTATATATCTATATTATTCATCATATCTTAATAGAAATTGAAAATAAATCAAGTTCTTTATCTTTGCTATCTAATGTTTCCACAATCTGAAGCAAATTCTTTAAATCTCAACACGATACGGTTCTAACACACAGCACGTTGCAGGAAATTCTAGTAACGAAATAATGAGTTCTGTTTGCGAAATCAGGACTCACGTCTCTGATGCAAAGAGAAGAAAAAAGGGCTTATGCGTGTAAACTAATATTGAGGCAAAAAGACGTCAAAGGCTTTTAATGTCAAATTATTTGTTACCAGACTGGTTGACTCCCGCGACATCAATTACCTTTTATCGCTCCGGAGATTGCGTTTTTAACGCGAAGTTTCCGCAGTTAATAATTTGAGAAGGCCAGAATATAAATGGCGTGTTTGACTTGCGTGTTACGTTATAGAATAATATATAACAAGTTTAATTTGTTGTGAAATTTTCAATCGACATTCATATTCGCAAGATTAAGAATAAAAATGCAAAAATAGTATTAAATTACATTACTACAAAAGAGATTGGAATTTTATCTCTAAAATTATTTATTTATAAATTATTAATTTTACAAAAATGAATTTTTGAATTTTTAAAGCATTTTATAAATGTTCCTTCGTCAATACCTAGACGACGTATTTATTTCTTAAATAATGTTTGTGTATGTGTGTGTGTGCGCGTGATTAATGAATATAATATAAAAGTAATGGATATATAAAACATAATAATATATAAAATAATATATAATATATAATACATAATATATAATATATTATATATATATATATATATATATATATATGTATATATATGTGTGTGTGTGTGTATATATATATATATATATATATAATATATAAAATATAAAAATATAAAATGTAAAAAATAATGATATACACAAATAATTATATATAATAATATATAAAGTCCATAATGACTTGATTGCACGTCATCTAGGATGGAACGAATCACTACTTTCCCCTTTCGTCCCCCTTATGGAAAAAACAATTAAATTCCATATGAGAATTTCACAATTTTCTCTCGAAAACGCACAACGTTCTATGGAGATCGCTTTCGCGTTCTTAATACGCCCATATAATACGAGATTATATTTATCACATGTGTGCTGATGCGCTAACATGCGAGTAAATTTGTGCCATAGCTATAATTGATAATTATCGTTATCGAATGCCGGATGCTTTTAATTTTCTCTCTATTACGAATATGATCCGTAGGAATGCTCCTCTCCGTTCAGTGTCCGCGCCGACTAGATCCTGTCGTATTCGCTTTTTTTCGCGACTCGCTTCGCAGGCGATTTAAAAGGCCGGCCGTGTTTACTGCATTACTAATTGTAAGTATCGAGCGGCAAGAATATAAATGTCGCGATAGCGAGCGATCATTACCATATTTCTACGCAGTACCGAAGTCCTGAGATAATCAACAGATATCTTATTATTCCTTTCCTTTTTTTTTTAGTTGAAAGTCGCTCACTCATCGCGTGGTGCCACCTGATATATTACGAAATGAAAACTATTGTATCATCGAGGGAATATTTAAATGTTTCACTTAATATTTTCTCACGTTTCTGAGAGGCTTTTTTCGCGTAAAAGTCGAGCATTAAATTTTTTTACCTTCTTCTAGAAGAAATGAAGAAAATGCAATTTCGAAATTATAGGATAAAACTTATATTTATATTCCTTTTTATCAATATTAAATCAACATATTTGGACAATTTTATTTTTTTTCTTTCTAGTTTGTTTGACTACATTTTAATCGATAATACTTTTGTTTAATAAATTCTTCCTAAATTTTAATTATCGCTTAGATAATCTCAACTTTTTAGTGATTTTAATTCATTTGCAGTTTTTCGTTAAAAATTTTAATATTTTTTTTAATCGATCGGTTTCTCAAATTATAAGTTATTTATTTCTGAATAGATTTAAAAAATAATAATCTGGTCTTTAAAATACACAATAATAGAATAAAATACACAAAATATTCCAAATTTAAAAAATGTGTAACTCATGGAAAAATAAAAAATTAACTAATCCTGAATTAATACATATAATTGGATTTGTTTTGATGAAACCTACAACTTTTGTCAACAAATAAAAAATGCGATTTCCATTTAAGAAAAATGATGATTAATGAATTTCTCGAAAATGGTGTCACTAAACAAATTAACATCCTGTATCTCCTCCAAACTGTTGTGCAGAACCTTTTTTTATAAGAGGAGTAAAAAAAGATATTTAGGGGACATTAAAATAGTCTACCCTATATATAACTCAAGATATTTAGAAAATTATTTACTTCTTTTTAAAAAAACAAACAATGTATATTTAATATATTTTACAAATTTAAAATAATTTTATATTTATATTTATTTAATAACGTTTACATCCACAATTTTTATTTTTTGATTTTTGTACTTTCCTATCTTCAATTTTTATTTTTTATTTCTTACTTTTTACTTTCATGCTTCCTCTGTAGGCACGATCAACGCGATGATATTGCGCTAGATCGCGATGAATACGGACGCGAGATTATTACACTCGTGACGCACATGCATATATGCATGCACGTGTGTACGTATCCGCAGCTGGTCGAACAACCGGGATTGCGAAAGCGTCAAGACGCACATCTATTAATACCGGGTTATCTTTGTTAGTGTGGGTGTTATCAGGGCAGGGCGTGTCGCCAGGAAAGCAGTTAGAGCCGGCAATCGGCAACGTGATTGTCCGCTGCTGGCCAGGATCCGCTACGTTCTCCTTTATCTCCCTTATATCTACAATCTTCTATGTCATCTTTCATATTGTTTCTTGTTGTTTTTCATATTTTATAGTCTTTTCTATTAATTCACAAATTGAGCTTCCTCTTTATATATAATAGATAGATAGTATTTTGACTATTGATAATTCCATATTTATAATTAATTAAGAGAATAAATAATAATCTCAATAATTCCATATTTATAATTAAGAGAATAAATAATTTTAATAATTAAGAGATTATTAAAAATTAATTATTTAATAATAAATATTAATGATTAATTAAGATGATTAATAAATATTAATAATTAATTAAGAAATTAAATGGCTGTATATCTGAAAACACAAATTTGAATTTGGCAAAAAATTTGGCTTTTATTTCTCGCGAAATTCAAATTTTATAATACCAAACTATAACATTTTCTTTTTTGTTTTCAAATTTAAAAGCTTAACTATTTATTAAGATTTACTGGAAAATGAAAAAGTGCTTATTATATTTATTGATTTAAGAAATTATCTAATGTTAAATGTAAGTATTTTCCTATTGTGAAATTAAAAATACGTCAATTTATCAAATGGGGCTATCTTGCCCTTTTTATACACTTATTGTTAGTATATAAGTCTTATTCAGTTATGTCGCAAGTCATCGCAATGCATTAGAATACATTGTCATGCAACTGTACAGAGAAAGAGAGAATGAAATGTTTGAAATCTTTCTCTTGATCGTTCGATCACTTGACGTATGATCTGATTTCCCCATGTATTGAGTCTAATGTAAAATTTATCTTAAAGGTAAATCCGAAGTGGAATCAAGAATTCAAAAATATTGCGCGACATGATCTTTGCAGAAAACGCGTTTCCCGCAAGATGACATTCCTCATATTATTTCAGGATGTACTCCCGTATATATGTACACCTCAATCATATGAGTCGAGTCTATTTGCATACAATCTCTCCCGCGCATCTCATTTGTCCTTCTTGTGGGAGAAAATTTTGTGTGTAACCTTTGTGTGACGTAATCTGCGATGACAGGAGGCGGTGACAGCCAGCTAGATTTTTCCTTTCACACCAACGTTTGGTATATATTCCCTCTTCCCCCTCTCGCCCTTTGGGCAATTTAGCGCGACGAAATGTGGGGAGCATTAAAAGTTCGCGATAAGAATTTTTCTGAGAGGCAAAGGTCGCGAGTCGCATTCAGGTCGAGTCGCGGCAGGTCCGAAAACGCTTCATAAAATTGCACGCGCGACCCCTCACACGTGATTCACGAGCAGTCTTGTCCCTCGTCCCGTGAGAACGTTTCACACGCGTGAGATAGACATAACACATGTACACGTACGACGTATATATAGCAAGTAAAAGAAATTTCACGGAGAAACGGTACAACGTACATATACGACGACGGCAGATAACCGGATAACCGGCGTTACGTAATCGGCGTTAAATATAATTATGCAGATCGGGATCGTATGCGCACCGACGTGTCTCTCTTAACATTTACCTTTAGCCCGGCCTGGATCGTGACGCTTAAGGACGGGTCACGCATGTGAGGGGAAAGAGGGAATTCAGCCGGTTCCTCTAGACCAGACGACAAAACGCGACACCGAGACAGTGCTTCTCTACTGTGTCGCTGGTGAGAAGTGTATATCGCCATAATGGGAAACGGTATTATCCATATTTAAGATCGTCATTTTCCCGCGGACCAGATAGCAGTTTACATCTTAAGACATGCTCGTTCGAGACATTCTCAGCCACGTTTCCTGTTATTACGATCAGTTGACATGATTTCTTTAAATTATTTTGTTTTATATATATATATATATATATATATATATATATATATATATATATGCAGGGTGTATCTGAAATGATGCATTAAACTTTAGAAGCGTATTCTAGAGGTCAAAATAAGACTTTTATTTCCTATTAACATGGATCCGCAAATGAATCTCCCTCCGAGCTAGAGGACTCTAAAGTTTGGGAAAAAAATTGAAAATTGGTTGTATTTCAGAAAAAAAAGAAATAAAAAAACGTTGACGTTACCTATAATCACCCTCTCTTGAGAGATAAATAAATTTGCGTTGGTCAATTTCACACATTTTCGAATTTTAACTCGGAGGGAGGTTCATTTGGGGACCCATATTTATAAGAAAAAAAGTCTTATTTTGACTTCTAGAATACGCTCCTAAAATTTAGTACATCATTTCAGATACACCCTGTATATACATCCTAAAAAGTGGGAAGTATTGCAATAGTGGATTCAAGACACAAAAATAAGAAAAAAAGTTCATATAAATTATGTATAATTTATGTTATATTTACTCTGAATCGAAATGTTTTTCTAATTCAAGAGGATCTCTTATGCTTGATTCGTGTAAACAATATTCACAGCAACGATTTGTATATAAATCAAATTTATATGGAATAATATATCATCTGTTTTTCACGCTTCCATGAAATGCTTGCTTACGAAAGAAGCATCATTATCAGGAGGATGTATATTTCTCTCTCTCTCTCTCTCTCTCTCTCTCTTCACTACTCTTCGCTTCTATTCCAATTTGTTCATTACACGGCTGAGGAAACTAATTGATTAAACCATGACGAAAACAGAGGAAGCGGATGGTTTCAGAAATCTGCTGCGATTAATACGAAACGCTCATAAAATGCGACATTTTATCTGTATCAAATATTTAAAAAATTGAAATTTTTAGAATCCTAGAAAAAAATTTTTCTTGAACTTATTAAAATTAAAATAATGAAAATAAAATTAATTTTATAAAATAATATGTAAAATTGATCGTATTAATCTTATAAACTGCAGAGATTTTTATTTAATAATAGACTGCTTATCTTTTCTATGGAGGAAACTTATTTTTCGATACATTCGCTGGAAAAGAAACTAAGTATTTTTATGCAAAATATATCTTAAGAATATGAATTTTTTAAGCAAATGAAAGCAGAATTTAAGCGAATAAAAACAAATTCTATCCAGTTAATAAAGTTTATGCTCCAGGAATAAAATGTTTCATCTCTGTCGTATATTCATCTCTTTTAAATTGATTAATTTTATTAGCCGTCCCTTTTATGAGAATGAAAAATAATGAAATAAATGCTATGCGTTTAATTGTGTATATTAGTGAATTGCATCAATTTGTTCCTTTTTTCAGCGTTTTTACTAATACAAAAGGTTTCAGACTTATCTTTTCGCTGAAATGGGGGAAACTTATTTTTTGACAGATCCGTAAGATTACAAACAAGAAATATTACAAGGCGTATTATAAATATATAATTTATATATTATATTATAAATATACAATTCAAATTTTCACGAAAAAATGTACAATTTATGAAAAATTAAATATTTTTAAGAAATTTTTGTAAAATATATATTCGACGAATTTTGTTTCGTGGATCGCTTTTACTGCTTTCTCAGACATGTACGCGTCAACATACAATAACGGTGAATTTGCGGCTTTCACGCTTTTAGATCTGTTTCGCTTCTACCTCCGTATGTACATGTATGTAATACAGGCGGCGAATTTAAAAGGACTTGTATACGTTGCGTGTTCGCGATCTGCGTCATATTTAATTGCCAATAAACTGCCTGTTCTCGCTGCGTACTCGCCCGTCGAGTTTGTGCATCTTGTTTTCCAACATAAAAATTTCCGCATGAAGTTTTAATCGAAACGCAAGAAATTAAACGATCCTGATACGATATCGCTTAATAGAAACAACATTCCCCGCGCGAGAAAATCCGTCTATTTCTGCGCATCTTTCAAATGTTATTGAATAAAAGTTCACTTGGCTCTTGATAAAAAATAAATCGCAATAGACGAAAGCTAACTGTTCGCGTATTCTGTTTTCGCATTTGACAAATATCTACTTATTGCAATCAAGTCTTGCAATATAAAATTAAATTTAAAATTTGTAGTAAAAATTAATAAAAATTAAATGTGGAATAGAATATTTTCTAATTTTTTGTAAAAAAATGTATATTAAAAATGTATATTATCCAGATATGTAAAAATATCATTATCAAATGGTTATCTTATTAATTTTTACTCCTTAATTTGTTTTTTAATTGTTCAATGATTAGAGGGACAATCGTTTGTTTGTTTTTCAGCGACGGGATATAATTCTTATTACTATCATTATTTTACAAGTGTCGAGTGCTAATGAAATTTCTCAAACCGACAAACAATTAACTAAAACACTCGCCCCCTGGTAGCTCGTTAAGATTTTTCGCGCGCACAAAATGAAAGTACATATGTACAATTAATTATAATTACAAACCACGCGCCACATTGGATTGTATCCATGTCTCAACATTGCATTTTTGTCATCGACGAAGCGCCGATAATAATAACAGCAATCATTAACATCGCTTTTTTTGCTGCCAAACTTTAATTTATCATCAAGTTGACGAATGCGCGACTTTCTCGTATCGCCGTTAATTCTGCATCAAGATTTTCTTTTCTTTTATAGAAATTTTAAACTTTTTCGAAATGCAAACACTGAAAAAAGAAACAAGTTGATGCGCCAATCTAATAATATATACAGTTATTACGCGTAACATTTGTCTTATTTTTTCTTCTGACGGCTAATAAAATTAATTAATTTTAGAAAAGATGATATAATAGATTAGAAATTTTTTACATCTGAAACTTATGCGACTAACTAAATAAAACTCGTTCAAATTCTGCTTTCATTTCCTTAAGAAATTTATTTGTTTAAATAAATATATTCTGCTTAACAAATATTTAATTGTATTTTTTCATAAAATATTTTTCCCTTGTGACATTTTTATCAATAATTATAATCTACATATATATCTTGTGGATGTGTCAAAAAATATCTTCTTCTTCCGAATTTCTTGCACAAATTCCAACGAAAAAATCAGCATCCACTATTATTGAAATTTCTTTAGTATATTTTTAAAACATGTATTTAATTTCAAGATATTGATTAATTGAATTGACAAATTATGTTAAAAAGTGAATAATGTAAATTAAATAATTTTTAAAATAAATCTAGTTCCAATGTTATTTTGTTAAGAGATCGCGAAGAAAGTCCTGAATCGCAAAAACTACAAGGATGAAAACGGTGCCCTTGTGATTTAGTTAAATTTGCCGACGAATTCGGGAATAAATCTCTTCGCGAAAACAACTGGCCTTCGCATGCAGATAATAACTTCGAGCACGAAGGCTTTCCCTTGAGAGTTTCTGATTACGATATAACATTTCGCATCCATATGCGCGTGTAAGAACGATCAAGAATTACTACACGAAAATACTTTGTTTTTGTGAATCAAATCGTTAAGAGCATAACACAATATGTACACATACTTCTTGAACTTTTAGATAATTGACTATAAAAAACTTCAAGTCGAAATTCTATTTATCGTATAATTACATGTATTTACAAGACACATTAGGATATTTGTATATTTTGAATTTTGTCGCGAAAGTAGAAATCTAATTGAACATTTTATAATTACATATGCCGCTTGTAATTTATTATCAGATTTATACCTTTTAATATAAGTGGTACATAAAAACCAAATTATTTTTATAGCGAGAGGTAGAAGATGGAAGAATTTTCTTTATATAAATAGTTTGACGTAATCCCTAACCAATTTGCTCTCCTCTTTCTTTCTAAGTTAAACAAGATACAGATCAGTTATAAAAGCGATCCAACTGTTTCCATCACCGTTAGAATATTTCCAGGAGAAATAATCTCTGATGAAATAAAGTTTCCGACCAGTGCTAGATAAGAAGGAAGCGCCCCATTATACAGCGCACTTCTCGAAGCCTAGAGATCGGTTCGGAGAAACAATTCACGGCGATTTCCCGTCGACGCGTTAACGGGAACAATCGCGTCGATCGAGCCTGCGGATCTCCTCGAGCCCTGCGAACGGCTGCATCGAGCGGAATAGCAGGGCGTGGGGTTGACCGGACTACTCTCCGGAGAGCCGAGATCGCTCTCGCAAGGTGGCCTCAAGTGGGATCGTGGAACGAAGGGGAGGGAGATGGAGGAAACGACGCGACTTAGAAAGTGAAACTGAAAACGTCTCTCTAATGCGAGAGCGGACCCCACCCTGGCGTGGCCTCACACTGCACGCTCCCACACATGCGTGGATGTGCGCGCGATCAACGTCGTATTCATAAACGACACCGGGAGAAAAGTTAGCGTCACGGTGAAACCAAACTTGTTGAAGACAAGTAAGAATCTCTTTTACGTATAAAATGGAATTTCGAAATAAGAGAAAGATGACGAGGAACATACACGAAAATTAAAATTAATTCTACATTCGTGTTGCGAGTAAAGAGACAAAAACTTGTAAGACGCGGATGTAAGGGCAAAAAATGTGGAATTCATGTTACCTATCATCAACCGATCGTCCGACATCCGCCTCTTCTACCGCGAAAAGGATAGGAACAAGAAGGGGGAAGGAGAAGGAGCAGAACGAATTTCGTGAAAGGATGCCAAGAATAGGGAGAGACAGGCGGTGAAGGAGGGGAGAAAATTTTTGCGCAGTCTGCCCTCGCTCTTGGGTGTAAGTACATATGCAATGCTTGCAGGACATATGTACAGTCGTCATTGCGCGACGATATCGCGAACATCCAGGAAGAACGGCGAGGTGGGGCGGGGGGAGAAGGAAGAGGAGAAGGGAGGGTAAGATCTCTTAGAAAGTAAAACCAAAGAGCACCAAAATAAAAGAAAGAAAGAAAGAAAAAAGAGAAGAAGTTTCCACACCGGTAAACACTCCCCACCCTCATCGAAAGAGACTGTATTCGAGTGAACACCCAAACAGCACCCAGTCGACTGCTAGTTGACTGTCAGTCGGCAGAAAAAGTCTAAAGTTAGGTTAGATCGACTTCAAACTGAATGTCAACTTAAAATCGATTAACAATCGACAAATGACTTGACTATAGTCGACTGGCAGTCGGCTTAGAAGTCAACTTTATGACGATTATAAGTCAATTTTCAGTCAATTTAATGTCATGTCCATTAATTATTAAATTTTTATTTTAATGTCATTTCTCAAAAACTTGATCGATTTCATTCCCAACGGAAAATAATTGATATTAGATATCCACTAGATATTCTTCATAACCTTAAGGATATCCACGAATATATGAGAAATAGCTCTTATAGGTGCTGTAGATCCAAATGTCCGCAATTCGAAGTTTCATAAATATCTACATATGTTGTAAACCAATATCTTGTAAATATCTTGTAAATATCTGTACAACATTCAGTGAATATTTATTATATATAAATGCATTTTTTATTACGTATATTGATATTTATTTCTGGATAGATATTCATTTAATGTTCTGTATATAGATACATATATGATGGAATTTAAAAAAAATAACCATCTGTGGTTAATTATATGGAGCTCTAGAGCTTCTTGCAAAAGCTAGAGGAGATGCGACTATAATAGTCCGCTTTCTTTGACCGATAAGCCGTGATTTTCGTGAGACTTGTGCCGCGGCCTTATATTATTGTCTTAGATAAATTCCACTTTCGAGTTTTCCTTTTCCACCTAGCGGCGAGGCGTGAAGCTCATGGAAGTATATGAATATTTCTATTTATCCATTGGATATCTTTGATAGCTACTTAATGAATATACACTCACACGCGAAAGAACGGACTATTACATTTTAGCAAAATTTTTTAACATCTTTCAATAGCAACAAATCAGCAGAAAATCACCGTATTAATATGAAATAAAGCTCAAATTAAACAAGTCCTCTTAAAAACTTAAAAAAAAATTTGAGTTTAAAAAGATGTTTTACAAAGTGATGAATGCTGAAGATAGACTTTGAAAAATAGAAAACAAATTCTTTTTTAAACTGCTGCATTGCTCAGGAAAATCGGCTCCCTGGTGCAAATACTTAAATTATATAATATTATTACATATAATACATTAAAGAATAATCAATTAAATCAAATCAGCCAAGAAATTAAATCAACCAAGTCTTTGAAAATGTCTAATTTAATTGAAAATGCCTAATTTAATCAATTTTTCGCTTTACCGAAAGACGACTTTTAATTTTCTGAAAATTGTCGACCTTAAGTCGAGTTATAGTCGATAGTTAAAGTCGACAATAAACCTTACTAGAAATAGTTGACTAAACGTCGACTTAAAAAGACTTCAAGTTGACTAAAAAATGTCGACTATCAGTCGGCAAATAGCCATTTGTGCTGTGTGGGCATGCACGCTACGCACGCGGTACGCATGATTACCGCTGGCCGTACCTCTATAGAAATGCGGATTGACAACGAGATTCACGAGAAGTGAAATAAAAGTGGAGCTACTCCCGGCTATTCCCTTCTCTCCTCTTTTTTTCCCTCCTTTCTGTTGTTTGTCGTTCGTATCGTCCCGCAGATTGTGGTCCAAGGAATTTGACATTCACGAATTTTTTAGAAAGCCCCTAAAGTTTTCGAAGGACCTGATGAAATTTGATCTCTCTGAGGAAAATTATAATTAAAATATATGATAAATGTATAATTTGTAAAAAAAATTAATATATACAATGAATATTTTAATATATAATACAGCGCTTTCCTTTTTTTTCCCTCTGTTTTATTATTTAAATTAAAATTTATATTTATTATTTTTTATTATTTAAATTAAAATTAAATAGTAAAAACCGAAAGGCAATTCTCCTTCCAAGGAAAGGTAAATGCATTACAATATCGGATCGATTCTCTTCGAAGCGGAAAGATGATCGGCGATGGACGGAGAATCGCCACCGGCTTTCGTCGAAGACGTTCGAACAGAGCGCCGGAGTGAATGAAGCGAGTGAAAGTGAATAAGTCGACGGAGATTGCGATTATATACGGGTAATGTCGATACACGATAGACGCGCTTCATTGATGAAGTGACGGGTTGAAATATGAAGCAATATTGCCGTTGAAAACCTCGCCTATATAACTTCGTCAAAATTGATCCAGCGTAGTAAAAAGCAACATTAACACTGACGATACTGTCAGTTTATGAGACTTTTATATATATAGCTGATTTTAATGAGAAAAATCACTATGCCTGATGATGAGTAGGAAAATTTCAAAAATTGTATTTTTCCAATATTATATTATGATTCAAGGAAGAAAAATATTAGAGAATAACTATTTCTCGTAATTTTTTCGATGCTGAATACAATTCTAATTTCCAAATTGTTGCAAGACATTACAATTTTCAGAGAAAGTTATAATCAATGTTGCAAAAAAATGTTGATATTTTAATGTATGTTCTTTATTGCAATCAAAATTATACTGTTGGGATTTTTTCAACTTTCAAAAAAAATTTATTTTGTTGTAAATATAAATCTATTGCAGAAAAGTTGCGAATTAGAATCTTCAAAAATCTACCAAATAACTTTCTCTCAATTATGTTTATGGATTTTTGGTCATTGAATATAAATCTGACGTCAAAATTGATAAATTCAAAATGATGAGATTAATATGGCAAATGTTAAAATTAGAAAATGTTCGAATTTTTCAAAATGTATATGCAAAAATTTATATATACATTTTGAATTTGTCAATTTTAACACACAGATTTGTATTCAGTGACTTAAAACAGCCTCGAGTTTAAATAAAGAAAAATTATTTAGCAGATTTTTCAATGATTAAATTCGCAATTTTTCTGTATTAGATCATATCATATATATTTAATCATAAAAGTCTTTTTAATAGTAATTGACAAATTCCTTTTGAAAGCTAAAAATAATCAAAAAAATTAGGAAAAATTATTTTTTATTATATTCAATTATTTTTTGTTTATTATATTTATTTTTTAATATTTTTATTATTATAATTTTTAATATATTTATAATTATATTAAAAAATTATTTAAAATTATTTAAAAAATTATTTTTTAATTGTATTATAATATTTTAATTATTAATTTTAAATAATTGATATATAAAATTATATATATATATATATATATATATATATATATATATATAAATTATTATGATATTGATAAACAAAAATAAATGCGAGAAATAAATGAAATCTGTGAAATTTCTTTAAACTGTACATCTAGTTACATTTAAACTCAATTCTTGCAATAATAAATTCCATAAATTAAATTTCATAGATATATGGCGTACCTATCGTTATCGAATCTAAATGTATAACAAATCTTCATCTATCATATGTTATAAATAATTTCAAAGTGGAAATAAATAAAATAGTTCACGCGTATCCGTAGAAACCTTATTTACGGACGCATCCAGTTTATTCTATTAAGGTCTTTCGAAACATTCTTAGGTGAATCACGCGCAGTTCCCGACTTCCCCCTCGCAGGTGCGATAATGGGTCACCACTTTCGCACTGGCACACCTGGGTTTCCTCGCAAGCTTACCTTAGTCTTTAAATTTCGTTGTGCGCATCTCTACAAGCGTGAGATCCTTCGTTTTTTCATGTTTCGCAACAAATCTATCTCTCTTCGATTCTCTTGAAAATTAATTATCTTTAATTAATGAAAATATTGTGCTTGTATCACATAATTTTCAAATATAAATATCTCTATTTACTTTGCATCTAGGATTACTAAAATAAAGATTTCTGTCTTATCTTGAAATTTGATACAAGAAAATATTTTTAATTAATTATCAAGTCAATACGCTATAAAGAGTCAATCAAGAAACAAAATTTAAGTTTTCGAAAATGTTCACAATATAATATTTTTACTAATATTTTTACCTTGAGTCTTGTACAACCATATTCGCATCTCATAAATTATCCTATCTAATAATTTATACTCAACGACCTGGCTTTGACGTAAAAGTAAAATTACTGTTTACGCGTATTACAATCTCGATGATTAATAATCGCTAATTATATAATGTCATACTATGACAAGAATCCTATAAAGATTATTCCTATAAATATTATCTGCTTACCTTAACGAAACTTGAAAATTGATTTTCAATATTTGTCTCTAAAATGTAATATCTTTCTCATAATATTCAATATCTTTCTATTTAACTATGACATTATAATAAATTATACGAGATAATGCTTAATTATTATATACGTTCATATGACATATGTCGATGTAATAATTACGAACGTAACATCGATCGTTTGTTTACAATGCGACAGACATATTTGATGGGAACATCGTATCTTGATTCGCTTCCAATGAAGCTATTTACAATCATAATTACAATTTGATTCAGTTGCAAATTGGGCAAGAATAATTATTACGGCTCGTAATGCATTAAAATAAAACGACGATAAAAACTCTTTTCCTATGTCTCCCACGAGAAAAGGAAGAGGAGAGAGGAAGACGAGATGTACCAGGAAAACACTATGAGAATGTTAAATCATATCTCACACAAATGTGTCTACCATTACCCACAATCCCATCACGGTCCCGCATCTTCTCGTCTGGTGCTGCATTTGTCGTCCATTGAGAAACACATCGTGTAAGAATGATGTGTACGCATTGCACCTTCTATCTCGTTATTGCATTACATATTCAATAGTAAAAAGCCTACGTTTTTTTATTAAGACGGGAATTAATAAGAATATGAAACATACTCATTAGTTCATTTTTTTCCTCCAGTAAATTTCATGGTGAGAAATTTTACGTAAAAAATGTCATTTTCGCAATTTGAAGAATTATTTGAGCGAGTAGATTTTTTAAATTCACATAAAACTTTTCACTTTTCATGTTTCTATTCAACAGATGAAGTTACATTTCGCTGTTTAAAAGATGATATATGATATTTTTAACCGAGAAATTCAAGCAAATCATATTTGCTTTCTGTAATATTTAATCAAAATTCTTTTCTGATTTCTATTACAATTAAACAAAATATTTAAAGCAGTTTGTTGAAATAAAAATTATAAGTAATCTAATGAACATTGCTTGTTATTTAATTTTTGTTGACACTCTAAATTAATCAAATCAAGCTTTAATAAGATATCAATTAAATATTCTGAGAATTTTTAATAAAAATCATATTGTAAGATGATGAGAACAGATATCAACATTTTTATCTTAGTAACATTTTACAGAATTTATTCGAGGTATATATGCATTGTTTTTTCCTTGTTTTCAATTTTCATGGCATTTTGTTGTTGCAGTTAGTCGACTCTTGAACACATATACATACACATGACCGCGAATTCTTGAAATACATTCGTAACTCAGCCTCATACATTTGCCGACGTGATCTCTCCACCCTTCCCAAATTCCTGCGAGTTTTATTTGTAGGCTTAAATCCTGCCTTGACATTGCACAAGCCTCTTCTCTCCGTACATTCTCTGTATATTCTCAGACTTTGCCGGCGGTCTTTTGCAATTTTTTTCTGTATGTGTGTGTGTGTATGTGTATATATGTGTGTATTATATACTACGCACCTCGCTTAGTGAGATTTATGAGAACTTGTCAAGATTTTTCCTTCACGCTAAACATGTATCAAATTACGGCCTGTAAGTATATGGCGTCGACTCTCAATATTATTACTTCAAATACTAGAGTAGATTATAACGTAAGATTTCTTGTTTTATTACGACTTTTATTTCTCATTATGTACTTAAATTGGACTTATTGTGTTCAGATAAAAGCTAATTTTATATAAGACTATTTTCCAACATATTCTTCAAAAAGATTGATATACTTGTCCCATCTTGGCACGAATTTGAAGATCCCCTTCCGGCTCTTGATGTTTAAATCGTTCTTGAATAGCATTCTGTACTGCTGCATCATTAAGGAGACAATTCGAAGAAAAAGGCCTGGATTTCTCTTTCTTATAAATTTTCTTCACAATAATATCAGACCTCGTCCATCGAACTCAGGAACTTTTGTAATCACTTAATTGGAACATTATGGAGCATTCTCCCTACAGTTTAGAATTGTCTCCTTCCGATTTTTACTTATTCGGACCACTGAAAAAACATCTCGAAAAAATGATTTCCAGATAATACAGCAATAGGATTATATTAAAAAGTAATTATTAACTTATATTTTAACATAATAAATTTAAATAATAAATAAAAATTGCAAGACAAGGAACCTTGCTTTCTGATAGTCCCACTCTAGTCTTACAACTATAATTGTCTTACAAGTACAAGTCTTACAGATTATAATTGTTTCGAAGAAAAAATATGTAATTTGCAATTAACATTTACATATTTTTTCTTAAAAATAACTATGTGTTTTCTTTACATCAATTGATTCCTCTTATTATTTTGTAAAAATATTAAGGTAAGATGATCGAAAAATGAATATTTTACAAGATATTTTATGTAAAATTAAGAAATTATTTCAAGCCTTATAACTCAAAAAGTACTTGAGGGCAAAATATTTTATTATAGTGTTTTGGAAAGCCCTCAAGATAAGCTATAAGAATATGTAATAAAAATAGAGAGTTCCATTTAAAAAATTGACGATAATCTTCACATGACTTTCAAATGACTCTCCAAAATCAAATCATAGCCACCGTCTGATGGCCCCCTTCAAGCCATATAATTTTTGTTTGAAACATTTTTTTATTTAACGCATCGAGATATTTGAGTGTATTATTTAAAATGGGACACTCTGTATATCAACGAGATATAAGAATTCAATATTATCGATCATATGCTCGATGACCCGAAGAACATATTTTCCAGGCATGAAGAATCGGTGAGGATTCTCCCGACGGGGTGTGTCCCGTAAACGTTTCCCTAATGCTCTATCTCTTCCTCTCCTTTTCTCGATCTCCTCCCGCTAATCCCATAAATGGCGCGGTAGTGACGGCGAGACCCGACGATATCAGCGTCAGGCATCTCGGGCACCGTGTGCCTTACCGGCGATGTGTACCTACTACACACGTGTGGGAAGAATGTGGAATATCGCGAGTGGAATGAAGCAACACAGAACGCAGACCGTGCACGAGCGTACGTACGCGAATACACGGAGGCGCATGGATGCGCTCTGGCGGGCGTGTAAACGCATAATCACCAGGAACAAAACGCCGCGAATTACCGCCTCTATCCTCGTAAATGGGGATCTCCCCGTGCCGGCTCTCGCCGCATTAACCCCTTGCACTCTCGGCCAGATTGATCACGTGAACACATATACACACTCGCGCTCTTTTCACTCCTATACGTATGCGCTTTGTAAATTGATGATTCTGAAATCGGGATAATCGACGGTTCGGTAGCTCGATAATAGAAGGAAATGTTGCACGAATTTTTTTCTCGATTCTTTAACTCTCAGAATGATTCTAAGATGAAGTTAGAAGATAATATTTTTCTGTATTAATTTATTTCATATGTTAATCGTCGAGCGGTGAGATGATAATATCGATATTTCGATGGGCGTGTTGAAATATGCTAAAATACGCAAGAATAGCAAGATGATTATACTGTTTCGCGTTTCTATCTCGAATAGACAATAACACATGCCCACGATCTCCTAGTTGGGTGATGATTACGATATTGTCAATGGGAAGAACAATACGCGATTTGGTAGATAATTACTGCTCGTAATTATTCACGCATTTATATACGTCCGCGTGAAATATCGGATAAGCAATTAATATCGAATCGTGGAAAGAATACCATATTATGATATTTTCAACGTTTTCGAATTTTATCTTCTTTTCATATTATATAACTTTCCTAAAACAGACTTTTACAAGAGAGAAATAAAAACTTTTAAACAATTTTTATATTATTATAAAAATTATGTGAATTATTGCGGTAATTATTGTGAAAAAAATCACACTTTGATTTTCACATATATAAATCATCAACAATCTTAAAACTTTATAGCCAGACCGCGCGTGTATAATATAATCGATAGAGTTCTAAATCACGTCTCGAGCTTCCATAACGATTAGGGTAAATGATAGTAGCTTCAACATGATAATAGTGTTCCTTTGGGATTTCACAATCAAATATATATGTTATTCATTCTCATTAATTTAAATTATTATATAACAGAGCTCATGCAAAAAATAAATATTACAGATATCGTTCTAAGTAATAATACATATTTGAATAGCTTATAAGCATAAAAAGATTATCGCAGTCGTTTATTTAAAGGGTGTAATTAATTTTTTTTACATATAAACACGTTTGTTTCATAATTATTCTCGTTAACAAAAAAGAAAAGATTATTTCGCACATTAGCGTCAAGCGTTAGCGTCAATCAATACACACGAATTATTACCTACACGACGTGCGTAATTTAAAAATTAAATATGTCGTTTACTATTTAAATATTGAAAGAAAAAAAAGAAAGGGAGAGAGAAAGAGAGAGAGAGAGAGAGAGAGAGAGATGAAAAAGAGCTTGCCATCAACTTAATTATGATCACGAGAGGCGGGAAAGACGAAAGAATGAAAAAAAAAGATAATTACCGAATGCGATCGGTAGATTAGATGTGCATGAAGTAGTTGACTATATATCGAAAGCAACCAGCTGGTTTCAATTGCGTCATGCTGAAGATTTTCAAGGACTCCTCCGGGCTGACCATCGGTAGTCAGATCTGAATGATATGTGTCATAGTTTGCAATTACTCGACAATTGTTTCGATGACAGCAACAGTTTCATTATTTAACTGGACACCGAAATTTCTATATTAAATCATGATATGTGTAGAACAATTTATATAAAAAAATATATCTTTTTCAAAATAATAAATATGTAATATGCAATTAACAATTACATATTTTTTTCGAAACAATTATGTGTTTTCTTTATCAATTGATTCCTCTCATTATTTTGTACATAAAAGTATTAAGGTATAATAAAAAATTTTATGGTTTATGTGAAATTAAGAGATTATTCCTCATAACTCGAAAAGTACTCGAAAAAATACTTTATTATAGTATTTTGAAAAGCTTTTGAAATAAGCTACAAGAGCTTTTTTGGAAAGTGATTGTCCTGACATCCTGTATATGCCAGAATTATGAAATGGTTAAAGAGAGAGAGACAATAATTTTACTTTAATAACATATAATGTAATCTTATATAAAGATAAGAAAAAATTCCCTTTTAAAAGACTTGCTCCATTATACTTATGTGCAGGCTGAACAATGCGTTTTATATGTAAATTGACAGAGAATGTCATCTCCTCTCTATCTCTCTTACTATGTCTATGTGTATGATAATATACATTTCTTATGCATCAAAGAAAAAAGTAGCAGTCGGCGATTTATCGAAAGTGCAATGTTTAAAGTCGAGGTTTTACACCAAGTCCAAAAGCATCTTTGCACACCTGGCGATAAACGTCTGTCAGCAAACTGTAGTAAGCATTCTTTAATGATTCACCGGTCGAGATCTTACACTTGTGTAAGAACCAAGAAACCGTATTAGCATCATTGGATGTTGACGTGTATCTCGCGAGATTATTAAGCAGTTGTCGTGACCTCGTGTCGGGAACCTCAACCGATTTCTCATCACGGTCAACAGCAAGGAGCCTGGCATAAAACTTGTAGCGAATTATTTTCAAGAGACAGAGTCTGTCACAAATAATGATAATTAAAATAACCGTAATCTCTATTATATCAATTATGCAAGCGTAATCGATTGTTTGATGAAGAAATATGGTGACGTTTCACATGTCAAATATGCTAATATTATTAAGGTGCGAAAATTTTATTTACTTTTAGTACATTTTTCACTTTTACTTTTCGATAGGATTTTTCGATTAGGTTTTGATATGTTTTGTCAGAAAATTCGAAACAGAATAAAGATTTTTAATTAATTATCAAGACAATAACAAGACTAATTGTCAAGATTATTGATTTGGTGTTGTCAAGAGTGTCAATTAAAAAAAATTGAAATATGTATATTATAAATTATATATATGTATATTATAAATTAGATGAAAAAGAAATTTCCTTACATTATGTACGGATTTAAAAAAAATTTTTTTTGATAAATAAAAAAACATAAATTTTATATTAATACATTTATAGAAACAATTAACATTAAAACAAAATATAAAAATGTAAAATATTATATAATTATTTAAAGTTAAAAGTTAAAAGTTTTGTTTAGCTAAATAACGTGTACAATTTTACATTTTTATTTTATTTATTATATTAATTATTTCTAAATTTGTTAATATAAAAGTTTTTAAAAGAAGCTTTTTTATTAAATAAATGAAATATTTCATTGAACGTTTCGTTAAATGAATTTATACATGTATAAATTTATACATATATATTGTATCGAGGAAAAAAATAAACAAATGACATAAATAATTATCAAGTTATATTATAAAAAAATATGTTAAATATATATATATATATATATATATATATATATATACATATATATCAAGTTATATTATAAAAAAATATGTTAAATATATATATATATATATATATATATATATATATATATTATTTTAAACAATTGCTCAATATTAAATAAAAATTATTAATAAAATCGCGACAAGACAATACAAAGCAATACTCTTTTGCTATAAAGATTCATTGAGAACCAGCAAACAGAAAGGATTTATATAAATTTTCGAAAACTTTTTTTCAATATCAATACAATATTTTTATAAAGATTATTTTGTTTCAAGTCTTGTAACCCTACTTTTCGATTTCGCGTACTATTTTATACACAACATTCTACTCATATTACTCACGTCCAATATATATGTATATATTAACGCTCGCGTAATAGGTCAAATTGATAAACGCGTGTGACAGTCGCCGTACGATTGCCTTCGCAAAGAACGTGTCTTCTTTTTTTGATAATAGTAAAGTCAAAACACGTAACGGCAGACATTTCGCGGATCATTACGGCCCGAGATCCTTATCGAATCGGACATGCCTTATGATTTATCATCCGGCCGCCAAAAGTGCACAAAGAAATATGATTACGCGTTGCGTAACGCGACGAGGTGTGTAACGAAGCTGCCCGATGGATGCTTGCGCATCGCTCTGACAGTTACGTAGGCATGCATTTTCGCTACGCGCGGCTGCGTAAGCGTTTGCTACGCATTCACCGCTCCACCCATTGAAAAACGCGATGATTTGCGATGACCAATCCAGACAGAACAGGAAAAACGCGCTGCCTTTCTTCCGTGTCTCTAGCCCATATAATAATAATAAATATTCACTTGCTCTGGAATACATGCGAACAAATCCTGCGCTGCCGGTTTAGAGACACATGATTTCGCGCACTCTTATTGAAAACTTGATTTGGTGAAACAAAAAATATAGATCAGAGTATATATATACTCTGATCTATATTTTTTGTTTCACCAAATCAATTATTATTATTATATATTATTATATATAGAGTAGTAGTTACGGAAGTAATCATAGTATACATAGTATTGTGTCACACGCGAATAATGAAAAGAAAGAGAAAATAAAAAATAGAACGTTAAAAAGTAAGATATGAAATAAAATAATAAAATTAAGGATAAATTTCCGAAAACGACCCATGCTCGATTGTCCACGAATTTTTGTAGAAACACTGTAAATGATGTCAAATGAATGTCTTTAAGCGGATTTTTCGATACAACCATTTAATGCTCATGCAAATATTTGGTAATTATTTACTTATAGGGACCACCTCTCGATTTTATATAATTTCAATAATTCTCACATGTTATCAAGATCATCACTCTGAGTTGTGAAGGTTTTAGTCGGCGGTCATTGTTTATTAAAAAGTTATAAACAAAAAATGTCTAATGAATAATATGTAATTTTATGACACCGTGTACAAATTATGTTGTCGTTTGACATTGTTTACCGTTTTTATATTGAAATCAGATAATGGAACAATGACAGGCTTCTATGTATTTTTGATATTTCTTATGACTTTGAACATATTTAAGAAAAGGTAAGTTAGTACAAGACAGATTGTTGTACAGTTAACATGAAGTTCTACGAGTGTCTCGCTTTAACAACAAAATATGATGAGTTATTAAACTATTTGTGCGCGAAAAATGTTACATTTGTACCTACATATTGTACCTACGTATGTACTTCCTAAGATGAAGCAAAATTTACTTTTAATGAAGGTCAAGATTAAGTGAACTTTGCTTCATCTTGAAAAGTACATGCATGGACAGTGTGTTCCGCCCTCCTGCGGGGGGCTCCATTTTCAGAAAATATAACCTAACCCAACCCGTATTTATGATGCGGGATACACTTCATTTTGCATAGAAAGTTACAAATGTAACATTTTTCGCGCACAAATAGTTTAATAACTCATCATAAATATATAAGTATAAGTAAATAATTATCAAATCTTTTTAGCATTAAATATTTGTATCGGTAAAAATCCGCTTAAGAACATTCATTTGACATCATTTACATTCCTCTTACAAAAATTCATAGCAATCGGGTGTGGGTCGTTTTCGGAAGTTCAGCCAAAATTAATGAGAAAAATATAAAATTAAAAAAAATAAAATATGAAAAATATGGATACAGTTGGAGAATACAGAAAAAGTATAATACAAATGTACACATTTTTCTATGAATAATATCGGGATCGTTCTCAGCTTTAGAACTCTACAAGTATTGTTGCAAGCATTAATAAGCTTCATTCTTTCTTCATCCCCAACACCCTTTCGTAATTATCGTCGAAGCATTGATAGAATTTAGGTCTCGAAAATTGTGCAAGTGGAAGGAACACAATCGACAATCCCGGCTCAACCGAGCTAGATCTTAATACTCAAGACTTATCTCGGACGCATCATTAAAGCAAGTCGGCCAACGTTGCGCTCACGGGACTTCGCGAAAATTGCAACGAACGAGGATCGATCCGAAGATCGACAATAAATACGAGTTTGCGACCGTCGTAGTAATCTATGTCGATGCAAGTCAAAGTGTTACAATATCTCTATTAGCACATCGAGTTTCAAGTTGCTGCGATGAAGTAAAGCCACAAATCCACATTGCATGTACAAGAATCAGCTACATTACCATCTCATTTTTATAGTTCTCATTACATGATAGCATATATACAATATTTACTTATCTTCAATAAGAATTGCACAAGAAATAAAATCAAGATAGAACTTGAGAAATAATAAATGTCAATGCTTTTTCAACAATTTTTGGATTTTAATCATAATTATTTAGAATCCTGCATTGAACTTTTATCGTACATAATGTCTCTTTTTTCATTTTTACTATACTGTGCATATCTCAAAATTATTATATATCAAATATTCTTTTAATGGATATGTAGTTTGATTTTTTTAGCAAAAGTGTGGGGTATTAACGAAAAATGGAGAATTTTTTATAAATTTTCAATTATATATCTTAGTGTAAAATTAAGTCTCTAATTAAAATTCTAATTAAATACATTTCATATCAAATTAACTCCATTTAATTGATAAGTTTTTCTTTCTCAATTATTTATAACTCAAAGATTATTGATATTTCGATTAATACTTTTGCTAAAAAAAACTTGTTTTCTCAAATTGGCAATAAAACTCATTAAAAAAATATTCGGTAATTTTGGAATATCTTGTATACAAATTCATAACGGAATGTCCGAGAGGAAATTTTTCTCTTACTTCGATCAATTTTCAATTAAATATCAATCAAATATTTATTTTGATACTTTAAGTCACTCTCTTTTAAATCTATTTCTTAATCTATAATTTTATCAAAAAATTCTCTTTTAAATTTCTAAGTGGAAAAACTATTATTATGCATATTATATTTACTTTATATTTGCATACTATATTTATTACATATTTTGACATACAAGGCAAAGAAGCTCAATGATTCTACGTAAATCAAATAATCGCGCGAAATCTTTTCGAATCTACAAATGTGAGATAATATTGAGGTTACAAAAATAAGAGAACGCAAAGTTTCGACTCGAGATTATTCGTGTCAGTTGTAACAAGAGGCGCTGAATTAAAGCGATCTCTACCCAAGCGGATCTCAACGATCCACGAGAGAGAAGCGTTTAGGATGATTTGACTTTCACCATGAGGCTTCCGGTGCGCGCGCGCACGCACGCCATTGTCAACAACGTTCTTAGCAGGGCGATGCGATTCCGCGTGCGTTCTTTGTCGACAATCACACCATCAGCGACATCGTGTCGTGCCGTCCTCGACGATATAGGCCTACTCTGTTCGCGTAGGCGTCTAATGACGGGTTCCGCGACAGACATGCTCGCGTGTATACACGCGTGTCAACCCCGTCCTTAGCCCCGTCATATGAGAATAGAATGCGCGAAGCGCAAAGAGGAAAAGGGGAGGGAAAAAGAAGGGAGAGAGAATCTGTCGCGACCGTCGGTCACGAATTCCTGACCCACCTCCGTAAATCTCAAATATCACGATCGACAACCCTGAAGTGACACTAAGACTTATAGCAAACTGTCATCTGACTCTTTCGGAGACCTCTCGTTGGGCAACTTCGGGACGCAATTTTGATCGCGAAGAAAAAAAAAAGAGAGACAGAAAATCTTAGCAATGTACGCGATATAAGATTTTGATAAATAATTATTTATTTATTTTTTATATACATAAAAAGTTATGTGTAAAATTTAAAAACGCAACGTAATTTTATGCAGAAACATATTAAAGAGTTTCTTTGTTAGCAATTCCGTTGTTGTGGAGCGTCATCGGACATCATAATACCGCTTGAATGTCGCTTGATGGTTCTTTTAATGATGTGACAGTGGCCGCGTGCCGCCGAAGCCGAAGGTTCAAATTTCCAAATCGAAACACAACACGATGCATTTATCGGAAACGAGCCGCAGTAAGAAAGAGGGATCAGACATCGCACACCTTTTTGTCCGACATGACAAGAGATTACAAAAAAGGTCATCAAACTGTGAAAGGGAGAGCCTTTTCTCGCGTTTCTCCGCTCTTCGTCTGCCTTTTTATTATCATTATTATTTTTTTTTATTCCTCTCTTAATCCCGGACCGTATTAATAACTGTCCTGACGAAGTAACTGTGTCAGAATCGCCATGATTAAGTTGCGTAACAAGACGGGGAAATCCGCGAAGATCCGATGATGATCTAAAGTCTCGCAGAGCGTATCTTGTCTGCTCGAATTATTCGCCATGCTTAGGTTTCGCCAATTTGAAGCTAAAAAGCTAATTAAAGATTGACCCAGAAACTCGCGAATTGGATAAATTTGCTGCCAAATACCGAGTAAAGATAAATAATCTGTCAGAAAACCAGGTGATCGGTATTTTTCACTCAAAAACGGAGAAGATCAGCCTCGTAAAATTGAAATCTTCATTGAAATAATATATTAAAATATTTTATTAATATATTTTAATTATATTAATATATTATAATTAATTATAATTAATTATTATAATTATAATTAATTATAATTATATTAATATATTTTATTATTGTATATCTTCTCTCTTCTCTACTATATAGTATATTCCATCAATTTCTAGATGTTGTAAATTTAATTAACGAGTGACAAAGTAATTATACATTATTTACTTACATATGTATTTTCAATATCCATTATATTAAATAATAAGAAATTATCATAATATTATTAAACAATAATAAATCACGTGCATATATTGATTCAAGTATTCAAAAATCAATTAACTCTGTTATATGTACAAATGATAATAATTTCAAATTTTCTAAGTCTAACGATAAGATAAGAAAATAAAGTAAATGAATCAGTAAAAATGAATTAATAATAAGCAATTACAAAAGTATTTTTCTCTAATGATACATGTTAAAGACATAGACTTACGAGATCGATCGGAGAGAGAAAGAAACGAGTTGAAAGGCGTTTAAATCGCCAATAGAGCAACGAAACACTAACAACAAGCTGGTCCGGTCCTAGGACAACCGGATCGTCATCGTGGAGAGAAACCGGAGCAGAGTATCTTATGGTGGGGATGGGACAATACAGTTGCAGAGGTGAATTAGCGTGGCCGGGAGGCGAAATAGAAGGGATATCACGATGTGATGAGTTAGAAACGATGAGAAACAGTTTCGATCTTTGACGAAGATGAGTACATTGACCCACTCTTGATACAATTGCGTCAGCATTGAAATCGAAACGGATTAAGTAGGAAGATAACCAAATGAATCACGATAGAGATAACCACATGAATCACATAACAAAATCAAAGGTATATAAGTCGAAAATCATAATATTGATATACAAAGAGAATCTCAAATATTTTAAGTCTTTTTAGAAGTTCTTCTATAAATTTGATGCTGATTTTATTTCAATAAAACTTTAACAACACTCCGCCGTTCGTTAATTATAATTATATCTTAAATCTTGTTACAAAAGTCATATTATCTGAAACAAATTTTAATACTCAATGAAATATAAAATTTCTTGTAGAGAAAGAGAAAGAGAGAACTATTATTTAATCTTGCTTTTGTATTTCCTCTTTTTTAGCCTTTCGTTGGAGCTCTGAACGTAACAAATGTGCAAACGAAGAAGAAGAAGAAGAAAGAGGTGAAGAAAAAAACGGAGAAAAAGACGAATGTATTCGTGGACGATGGAGTGTCGATACAGTTGCAAAGGTGAATTAGTTGCTTGAGAGATTACGCCGCGAGTAACGATAGAGAAGAGATAGTGACTGTTCGATATTTCTCATCTCTCGTCCCTTTTCCCCCTTCTCTTTTCATTCCGCTCTCTCTTTCTCTCTCTCTTTCTCTCTGTCTGTCTCTCTCTTTCTCGTTTCCGCGAGAGCGTGCGGCTCGACTGGGAGAATTCCGGTGTGTCGGTGACCACCGGGTGGGAGTGGTGCACCAACACCATCCACCTCCTCACCGGGGTTCCTGCACGGACCGATGCACAGAGAGTGGGAAAAGGACAGTCACAAGAAGAGCACCGGAGGAATCTAGCGGAGAGGAAGAAACGTTGGCTAGAGGGAGAAACGTCCTTCGACAACAGGGAGTAGGAAAAGGAGCACGAAGAGAAGCGCATAGAGGCAAGAAAGAGGAGGGATACAGAAGGAGGGAGGAGGGCAGGTCGCGTGCCCGGCGTGGTGTTACTCTGTGTGGCTAAAAGAGAGGAGAGCACTTACCTTACTTTACCGACGTCTCTCACGGTTAACACGCAGGGTAGCTCTCCTTCACTCCGCGTTCACACTTACACGAACAAACGCACGACAGTTATCACGCATACAAACAAGTGTCAGCGCTCATACCAACCCGCATCGCAGCCACACCGTATGATCCGATACATTTATGTACACGGATACTCGATCTTCTCGATGTATTTCCCGTGTGTGTAACTCACCTACCTACCTACCTACCTACCTACCTACCTACCTACTTACTAACCTACCCGCCAGCCTACGGATTCAGTCTCCCCGCCCAATCGACGGTACCCGCGACAGTATATACGTATCCACGTGTCTGTGTGCACCTGTGTGTGTGGCAGGCGGCATCGCCCCGCTTTACACACGGCTTACTCACCACCGTACGAGGACCACTCCACTCTCGTCGCGTCTCACGAATCTCCTTCGCGAGAGCTGCTCTTGCTGATATTCCGCTTCGTCCCGTGCCAGGAAGGTGAATGAGAGGGGAGAGGGATATCACGCCTCGCGAGAGAGGATCTGGACAACGGAGCACAGGCACCAAACGATCGCCGGACGGTGGTGAGCAACGGTGGTTCGCTCCTTCCATCGTTCCTGAAGAGAGAGAGAAAGAGAAACGTTGAAAGATCAGGACCTTACGTCCTGTCAACGCGCGAATACAGGGATTGATAGTGTCGAAATCCCTCGAGAATCCCACCGAATTTTCACTGTGCGGGAGAACTTTGAGACAAGGTGGTCAATCATCGTTTAACGTGCCGATCACAAGGGACTTCTAGTCAGAAAGGATAAAATTCTCCTCAAACGATAAGTCTACGTTGTGTGGTGTGTGTGGTATTGATAAAGGGATAGGCACTCGTGTGTATTGCCTGAACGGGAACGATCGAGACACCGTTATCCGAGCACGTGGTCGCGCTAAGTGTAGTAAAACGAGGATCTTCTAATTGGATATATTATTGAAAAACGGTCCAAAGGTTTGCGGAATGTTTGTGCGGACGTTTCGATAACCCGTATCCTCATAAACGGGCCGACTTTCAGCACTCGTATAGGTGAAAGGGGAGAGAAAAAAGAAGAAAAGGAGTGACCTCTGAAATGTGAGGATAGTGTGTTGTTGCCAAACGAGTGCTCTTTTATCATCTCCGTCGCCTGCTTTTATTCTTCTTCTTCCCCAGTGTTGTCTTTCCATCTTCCTCTCTGTTTTTCTCTTTTCTTTCTCTCTCCATCTCCCCCCCCCCTCTCTCTATCTATCTATCTATCTATCTCTATCTCTATCTCTCGCCCGTATTATGAGCAGAGCAAAAATGGAAAAGTGTCACGAATCAACGGAAGTGTTACCACCCTCGGCAAGGTCGAGATATGACGTATAAGGTAAAATAACTTACGATTCTCTCTCTTCCTCTTTTTCCTTGTTTTTTTCGCGATATTCTGGTATTTTTTGATTTTTTGAAGATCGTGCAAAGATTATGTTTGGTATTCGTCGAGTCTAAAGGAGAATATTTAAATTTGAAAATTAATATCTCCCTTATATATATATATATATATATATATATATATATATATATATATATTTTTTTTTTTTTTCCAAAATGTCAGAATCTGTTCTGCCATGCTTCTGTATATTTTAATTCTGGTAGAGCTGATAAAATAACGAAAATATGAATTAAAATATATAGAAACATGGCAGAACAGATTCTGACATTTTGAAAAAATATAAAGACTGTTGATAGAATTTATGTCAAATTTAATAAAATAAAATTTAATAAAATTTAATGAAATAAAATTTTATAAAATTTAATGAAATAAAATTTTATAAAATAAAATTTGTAACATAAATATGTATTGCAGTTTATGCGATTATCCATCAAATTATGCGCCTAAAATTGTATAAGTGACAAATCTCGTACATATTCCTGCTTTCTCTTTGTAAGTAAAATTGCAAAATGAAAATTGCCACACGAGATAACTTACACGATTGTCTTAGGGATTGTTTTAATATTGGAATTATAATACCTATCTCTTAATTGAGTGTTTCGGGGTTAGATTTTCTCGTTAGTGCGGTAGTTGGTTGTCGACAAAATCTCAATTCGTACTCCTTTTGGCGCCAGCGTCTCGCGCTCCCGGTAAAATTACGGCGCCTATTTGAAATGCAGACTTGAGGTGTCGCGAGAGCGCGATAATCTATGAACGGGAACACATCAGGAATGAGTGATTGGCGCATACATATAGAGAAAGAGACTTTCATTTGAATAAAGACAATCGAACGCGCGCGCACAGTCAAGAGTGTGATTACGGAAGTTGCTTCGCGCTTGATGGTTTGTCTATGTTACATTTGACACGTACGCGCATCTCGCGAGGAGAAAATATGGTAATATGACAGTAACTAGAGCTGATTAGTATAGGATGTAAACATTATCTGCTGCATTATTTTTAATGATGCACAATTTATGATATTAGAAATTTTTAAGTGTTTGGCGAAAAACATTGATAAAGTATTACAAATATTATTTCGCATATCCTTAATTATGTAATATTATATAATAATCATAAATTCAAATATTATCTTCTCTACAATTGAGAAAACTAATAATTTTTGCTTGAATTTATATAAAATATTCGTGAAATTATATTTCGTATTTTCTCATGAGAACACAGCTTGAAAAAGCCTTACGTAATATGGAATTAATCGCACATATTGTCACGGGGATCAATGACAGTTCGCGTCTTGACATTTCGCGCGAAAAACGCATCTACTCCGACATCTAACACGTTCGAAACCAGTTCTAAAGCTGCGCTTGCGAACTCCCTCCCGAGCAAAAGTAAAGTCACCCACGTTCATTCTTATATCACGATTCGTTCTGCCGGAAAGTAGACATTGCAAAAGCTACGTTTCTGCCGTTTCCTCGTTCATAAATTTACGTGCCTTCAGGCGTACGCCTTGACTGCGCCCATTCGAGAACACGTGAGACCGCCCGATTCACGAGACAAGCAGGAGACTTTGATAAATATATTTATATTGAAACAATCGAAAATACTACATATCGCATTAATGCGATATGAATACAAAAAAATGACTATCACTAAATTATTCGGAAATGTATATATAAAATTTCATTCGCATAAATATACCCGAAATTTAAATTTAAAACAAATTTATCCAAAATTTAGAGTTTTGGGATACGATTTTATTTTACATGCAATACAGGAAATATATTTAAAATTAAAATATATATATTGTATATATATTGTATATATATATATATATATATTGTGTGTGTGTGTGTGTATACACACACACACACACATTAAAATATGCGACATACAAAAGTAGTTGTAGAATTTTTTCTTAAATTTTGCCGTGAATTATAGACTGTGTGTGTAAAAGATTAAATTAAAGATATATTAATTTATATAATATAAATATTTACAGTTACATAAAAAACCAAAAAAGTGAATTATTATTATCGATTAAAAATTGAATTATTATTTATCTTTAGATGAGTTTAAACTAATCAATCAGACATTTCTAATTTTATCTGTTCAAATTATACGTAAGAATAAAAAGAGACGCGAGTCATAGAATTTTCGATTAAACGAGATATATCAACGATACATTATTCATAGAATAATGAGCTTGCATTGATGGCACACACAAAGATGCGCTATCATAGATATCTCGAGGACAGTTTAATAGTTAATTGATAATTAACGTCATAATTTTTATCGTCATTTTCATAACAACATCGTGAAACCGATGTTGGGGCGTCGAGAACTCTCTTGTCCCGTTATTTCCTTCTTCCGTTGCCTTCGCTGTTCCACCTCGTGCGATTCATCTCTGTCTCGCTATCGGCAATTTGTTAGAATCAGTTTCGGCGAATCCATTGACCGTCCGCCGATTGCAATAAATTGCAAATTACATTGGATGTAAATCTCGCGTGAAAGTAATTGTAAATGATACGTGCCGAAATCCCTTAGGAATAAATCGCACGAGCAGAAAATTTAAGGAAATAAATTGCCATAAGTCTCTCCCGATTTTTCTTTTATTGACAAAATTGAACTGGTCCTTCACATACATCCATACAAATTGTTGGAATTCTTTTTGGTTTCAGCAATTTTATGTCATCATCATCATCATATAAATATAATAAATTAATATAATTATGGTAAAATAAAGAATACTAATGATATAATCTCACATTAAAGAAATAAAAATTATAAATTTTTATTTATTTATTACATAAAACATTACATAAGTATTATATAAATATATAAAACATATAATATATAGACAAAATAAAATATATAAAAAAGTATGTAATAATATAAACTATTATTATTATATTTTTTTCATAAGTTTCCTTTTCTTTCAATGGGAGCAGAATCGCACATATTATTTTATACAAAAAAGATGAATCAAATTATATAGAGCCAAATATATGATGTAATAGAAAGTCATAGACAACAACATATTTATTACATTTTTTCTCTTCAATTCAATCCTTGTAAAAATAGAATTTGGCGGTATTAAGCAATATTACACGAACGACATCAGGATCTCCTATCTCTTTTTTAACGTTGCTCAACAAACCAGGCAAATGTATATAAGCGTCGACAGATCGGTATTTGAATACGGCGGCTATTACGAAAATACAGAGCATGACAATCATGAGAGACTCCCAGACGTTTGAACAATGTCCTCACTTCAGTTATAGACTGGCGCAAACGGCAATAAAACGGGCCACAAACGACAATATCGTCACCGAGAGTACCGGTCATTAAGTATCTCTGTCGCATGATCTACCAATCGTCTTCCACGAAATTGTACATTGTTACAATTCCATAAATTAAAAGGCAGAAAGTCAATGAGAAAGGTCTTTTATCGTTCTTTTAACTTATTTCCCTTTTATTCCTTCTTTGTAAATCTTGTTCTCACACACATACACACACAATAGAGAGAGAGAGAGAGAGAGAGAGAGAGAGAGAGAGAGAGAGAGAGAGACAGAGTAGCTTTCTTTTAGTTATAAAATTACAAAATAAATTCAAAATATTTAATAAAATATTTTTCACGTGAAATCTTTTCTTAAAAAATGTTAGAATTCTAATTTCAGTTTTGTTACCCCTATCTTATTTATGCACTTTTAACATAAAAATTCTTCAATTATATAAAAAATATAATAAAAATATTTTAAATATTGGAAGAATATAATTTAATTTTATTTTTTAGGATCAATATATCCATATCCATATTATTTGCCCAATTTGTAAACATAAATTGTGCATGAATAAGTGCAATTCTTTTTTGTAATATAAACTGTTGTTTCACTTTGTAAAGCGAATTATATCCTATTTCAAAGATTATTATTATTTTTAATTTTTATTTCTAAATTTCTTTTTACATGCGCACACAAAGTATATATTTTTTCTTTCAAATTATATCTCTACAAATTATTATTTTTTACATGAAATCTTCCTTTAAAAGAATGTTAGATTTCTAATTATTAAATTTAACTTTTGCTTTATTGTATCGTATATATATTATATTTTGGAATTAAAACTGGTTTCAATTTTGTGAAAAATTAAACAAAATATCTTTTTGGAGAAGCTTATAAAAGCTTAATTTAATTTTTTATTATATATATATATATATATATATATATATATATAATGTACAATTGTTAATTGCAAATTAATATTTTTTTTAAACAATTATATGTTTTCTTTAAATTAATTGACTCCTCTCGTTACTTTTTACATAAAAATATTGAAGTAAGATTATCAAATGAATATTTTACGAAATATCTTATAGTTTATATAAAATTAAGGAATTATTTCAAATTTTATAACTCAGAAAATACTTAATAAAAAAATACTATATTAAAATATTTTGGAAAGCTTTCGAGATAAGCTATAAGAATATACGACAAAAAATAGGAGGAGGTTTTATTTTAAAAAATTCAGAACGAATTTCACAACGTAATATTGATGACGCTGTTCAATGTTATAGTAATATTACTATGTAATGAGTCACTTAAAATTCTACAACTTTTGTATGACGCATTTTTCTTTAAAATGCTTTATTTGCGAGATATTTGGCCGGTCCAAGACTTTTGAGACATTCTGTATATGTATACATATGTATATACAGAGTATCCCAGACTTAACAAATCAGCCGTTAATAGCAGATTCCTCAAATCATTTGGATACAAAAATTCTAATACTAAAATGTTGAGGAAGACTTCATAAAAATGTTCAAACTACTGACTACTGTCGGAGACACAATCGCGCTCACTGTGGAATCCTATTTTTTATTGATCCCTCTATCGATATTATCACACTGTACACCTTGATGCACTATGTGCCTGAACACAAAAGAACGTAATGCGCCGATTGGTAATCTTTAATCTTTTGTAGCGCCGACACTACATCTTCCTCAACATTTTAATATTAAGGTTTTCGTTTCAAAATGATCTCAGAAATCTATCATTAACGGCTAATTCGTTAAGTCTGGAACACTCTGTGTGTGTGTGTGTGTGTGTGTGTGTGTGTGTGTGTGTATTTACCGTCCACACATTCGTAAATAAATTATTTCAATGAGCGATGTATCAGATTTTTTGGGATATAAACAGATTCGCTTTTTATGCAAATTATATTCCGCCGAAAAAGAGCTTACATAAGAACTTAAGTGGAGAAATTTGAAACAATTTCAATAGTCTTTTCAGGGGGATACCAGTAGCCGTAAATGTAAATTCGTTTCACAAGATCTTCGGTAGCATAGAACTACAATGCGTGGGCTCTTCGTCTCTGTTTATATATTTTCGCACGTACAATGGACTGGCTGTTTTTAAATTAAATTCGACGACTATCGCGAATACCATTATTCAAATCATTGCCGTTTAAAAGACTCTATTTCGCATTATGGACGATTAATACAATGTGAATCGAAAAAGTCTTTGAATTTACGATTTTCACCGAGTGTCGATGAGACTCCGAATGACGAGCAATCACTGCTTCGGATGCAGTATCTCATTGATAATGATAAGTCGGAAGTAGGAACTTGTTGTTCCTCGATTCACTTGCCAACAGGAAAAATATGCGCAGACCGATTTATTTTTACACGAAATTATTATATATAATCCATCACCGGTAATGCTGCATCACGTCGAAACTTATCGATTCTTGCTCGCTCATAAAAGTTATTTTTTTCTCTGGATTTTATATAATTAATATAATAGTCCTCAAAGTGCTACCGGAAGGATTTGAAATTGAATCGGAATCTTGAAGTCGTACTTTTAATGTCGATTCGGTGAATTTTGCGAATTCCAGCGCTTGCGATGGAAATGACAATTTATTGATTGAGGATGAAAAATTTCCATAAAAACACGAAATATTTCATTACATCTCGTCGGAAATATACATCTAAAGCATTTTTATGCTGCTTTCTTGCATGCAAACATTTATACTATCGAGCATGTGTATACTTTGATTTATAATATGCATTGAAGTAAAATCATCGTATAAGGACAAGGCACTTTTTTCTTTCAAGCAAATTATAAACCAGATAATATTAATTATAAACCAGATACATTTCTTTTAAGCAAATTATATATTATTAATTAATTATTTTCTAATTAATTACACAGGCCTGCGGGGGCACTACAAAAAGCAGAGTAACTGAATTTGATAGATTTTTTGACGCTGAAAATAAATCTGGCCGCAGAATTTTCCCAGGCACATCAGGTTTTCGAGTAATTCATATTTAAATAGTCGAAAAATGGCAATTTCAACAAATTTCATGAATTTATTATGGAAAAACTTAATTTTTTGAAATATTTCTGCCAATGGCATCATATAATACTAGTCTACATTTTTCAAATCCATTTTCGATTGCTGCTGCACGATTTTTTTTCGCTGAGATATACAAGTATGAAATTATAAGAAAATTTACATAAGCATTCATATGACAAATCCATCTTAAAATTAAAAAAAGCTTACATGTCAGGTTCGGTTGTCCAAAAAAGTTCTGTAAAAATATATCTAATATAATTGTTACACATTTTGATAAATTTTTCTAAATTTTATATCTTTTTATTATGACTCTTTCTGTCATATCGGATGCGCTATTTTTAATTTCAAAAATGATAGGCGATGTTCAAAAATTTGTATTTTTACCCAAATTTTGATTCGTGATAAGACAGAGAATAACATAATGGTTTGAATTAAAATAGCTTATTGGACCACAATGCATGACCAGTCTTATAACTTGTATATCTCAGAAAAAAAAATCGTGCGGGAGCAATCGAAAATGGATTTGAAAGATGAAGAATAATACTATACGATGTCATTGACAGAAATATTTCACAAAATTAGATTCTCTTATAATAAGCTGAAATTTTTGGATTATTTAATTACTCAAATTACTCGAAAACCTGATGTGCTGGAGAAATTCTGCAGCCAGATTCGTTTTCAGCATCAAAAAATCTATCAGATTCACCTTTTCTGCTTTTTGTAACTAATCAAATCTAAAATTTCGCCTGCGTTATTAATCGTTTCATTATCAAAATACAAGAAATGAAAAAATAAATCGTAAATCTAGTCGGATAATTTTATCATTAACTTATAAAAATACAACCTGTAATTTTACATAACGAACTTTTACAAATTATATTATAATAATGCTATGAGAAGCGTTATATGATTCGTTATTTAATTGTAATGGACGCGACATTGTTAGCCTTGGCGAAAATGCGGCTGCGATCTTCAAATGGACATGGCGACCTTGCTAGCGTAGAGAGATAATTGTAACGATGGAAACTTAAATTTGAGGCCACAGTCTACATTCGAAATGTAAGAACGACGATAATATCGCGTAAAGTAGTGGTGAACGAAGACGTAAAAAAGGGCGGGACAGAACTTATATGTATCATTATTCCACACGTATGTATAAATATGTTACCGCTTTTGCGTCCCATACACACATCACGTTGACCCTCTTATTTCACCTTTCTTCTCACTTATTTCATCTTTCGACTCACTTTTCTTCTATACGTTGCTCGATCGAATATTTATAATTTTAAATATACAGCTGGATAAATATTTAGCGATGCAATGTTTAATTTAATTAATGTTGTGCACGAGATAGTACACGCGATTAAGGAATGCTGAAAGTACGGAGACAACATTTCGTGTCCAAATTGTGAAACGAATTGACTTTGTGATTTTCGATACACTGCGTTAATTATTTTTTAGTAAGAAATAATTAACTCAAATTATTTTTAAGCAAAAAATTAATGAATTGAATTATTTTCGAGTCAAAAATATTTGAATCAAAATTATTTAATATCATATTTCTTTTTTTATAAAAATTTACCACAGAATTAAATAAAAAATAAAGATAAATATAGTATATGCAATTCCCCAAATTTAATTAAATAAAAGCGTATATTATCAAAAAGTATCCGTAAGAGAAAGACTTATATAGCCTTTGTAGAGAAATGTGAAAATTTGTTCTCTTTAACAGTGCGATATAACAATGAGAATTTATCGCGTGTGCATTAAATGCGTTTCTGATTTGCTTAATCAGCTCTCCATCATCGCTGAAGCTTGCACACACTTGTTACTTTTCGCTCGTCATTGTAAGACAAGCCGCCTCCTGTCTTGGCATTGTTACACGCGGACATAATCATGAATTGAAATCGAAACCAGCATCTTAAGACGGTCAGTCATCCGACAAATTGAAGGGATATTAGTGTGTATAAATGTTACGTGTGTGTATGTACGTGTATGCTACGATTTTTGTCGCTTATTCTCATTATTCATTTTTTCATTCTCGAATCGGAATTATGATCCTATTTTCAATCTCAATTTTCTCACACTTATAAATTTGAAAAGATTTCGATAGATTTGATTTATTTAGAAATTGTAGAGAGATCTCCTCTCTTTTCTCTCCCCCCCCCCTCTCCCCCCCCTATCTCTTTTTATTTTGTGCCTTTAATAGGCAAAAACGAATTTTCAACTTAGAAGTTTAAAAGAGAAGTTTTAAACAAAATTATAACTAAATAGTTTCTAAATAATCGAAACAGACTTAAATTAAAAAATAACATTGAAAGTAGAAGAAAAATTTATAAATAGTAAAATAGTTTCTAAATAATCGAAACAGATTTAAATTAAAAAATAAAATCGAAGGTAGAAGAAAAAAATTTATTTCTACCATGTTTAGCACTTTAATGTGAAAATGAAAATGAAAATGGATCTATAATTATACGACAAATTTGCCATCTAAAGATACTGCAATCCATTCCATTTGGCTATTTATCAACGGATATAAAAGGATAGTAGACGTGATTGCCGATTTGTCAGATTGAAAACGGAAATATTCTCACGATCGATGCGGTCTATTAACGATCTACCTGCTCATTAAAATTGCAGAAAATCTTCGCGAACCAGCAGAGAGAGAAAGAGAGAGAAAGGTACTCAGATTATCCCATACATCCTTTCACCAATTTTCGTTTCGTGCATCATTAGGCGACGGCCTTGTAAATAGTATCTTTGAGTATCATTTCGTTTCAAGGTTGCGAGGGCATTTCTAATTTAGATATTGATTAGATCTCTTTCTCTTTACACATATCGCGATAGATCTTAATATCTACAGAAGCCATTTCGCGGAGACTTTTTGCGAGTTTTGTGAAAACTGATAATCGCGATTTTTTTGCGTGTTAATAAACAAAAATATTAGAAATGTTTAGATTTTACTCAGCGCAAAGAATAGTAAAAGATTATTTATTTTTCAATTTCCATGATTGATTGAAAATTTTGATTTTCAATATCATTTGTCATGTTTAACATTATGTTTAACCTTTTGATTCAAAAGAATTCATCGAATGTAAATGCAAATCAAATGTATTCGACGATAATTTACATCTAACTTATCGATGTGCGTCAAAATTGATGTACGAGAGCACAAACTATTTTTTCGCAGTGAATTTATCAACTCTTAAACAATTTCGCAAATCTTGATTTTTTAAATCAAAACAAAGAAATCTTAATTAATCAAAAAAGATAATTATATCATTATATATTATTTTTTTACTTTTGTATTCTCTTATCATCAATATTTTTCATATAATTATTTATTTTCTGTGAATATAAGAAAGATAATAAAATATCTAGATATGTGCTTGAAAGCTCAAAAGTTTAATTCGTTTGTAAATCAAAAATCACCCCATTTTATTATATATTTTATTATTTCTCTGAGAAATCGTAATTCGTAATCGTATTCTCGATCGTGAAAAATACATCACATCCGAAATGTTAATCCTTTGAAAGAGACATTGCGGCAACCGGGAGAAAGAAATAGGCCACGAAGATGACAATACCAGAAAATAGTGTTAGAGGCTCCACATTCTTACAAGAGAAGAGATGGGAGACTGTGCCAAAGGAGAGACGGGAGAAATGGCGTTGACTAACAAACGATGATTTCGTCGTACAGCGTGAATATTTCATAAGGAAATGGTCAGAGATGTCACGTAGAAGTTGGACACTGTGATGATAGCGACCAGACAGATCAGCAGAAGATCGAGCGTGAAGAAAAAAAACGAGAAAGACGCGTTTACGACGAAAGAGAAAGAGAGAGAGGGAGGGAGAGAGAGGGAGGGAGGAGAGAGAGAGAGAGAGAGATAAAAGAGGAACGGGACAATTGCGGAAGACGATGGAAGGCAAAGATGGATGAAGCGAAAGAGGGGTTTAACGAAAGGGAATCAGGCCACAATAGCTGGGCAATATCCCCCCTCCCCCGAAAATTCATGAAAATCTATTCCTGATTTCGTAGCCGATCGTTGTATATATTTATACGCGATATGGAAGAGTTTGTGTCTCTAGATTTTTCGTGTGACTGATCGAAAGAGGAGAATTCCCTCATAGAACATACGTACCCGTAAAAGCACGCCCTGATCCGATTTAATATTGATGAGATGCTTAATTTCGAGAGTCGAGGATAATCTACTTTCTTTATTTTTATACAAAAGACGTGTTCGTATTCATCGATAAATGTTGATAAAATATTTTAATCGCTTATTAAACCACCAGTCCACTCTAGCAATATATAAAATTAATAATTTTCAGGAATTTTTTTTTGAAAGATATTAAAAATTGACCCCTTTAGTATATTACATTTACATAGATTTTACATTGACGTTTACATAATATGTCAATATTTTTAAATCTGATCCAACGGTATAATATGCCGGTTTTTGTGTAATTATTTGAAATGAATAAGCTCGATCTAGTGTTATTCTGTAGAATATTTATAAGATACTGAATCTGATTTTATTAAAGAAAATTGTAAAATAACATTAATATTATTTTAAAATTAAAATTTTAATTAAAATGTTAAAATTTATTCACTTCTCGTAAATTAGTATCGATTACAAATTAATATCATATAATTTATTGTACTTAGCTAATTGTATTGATCATTAAATTTGCAAGAAAAATTGATTCCACTGTGTAGAGTGTGTCAAACTATGCATTTTTTTAGATACAAAACATGTCCTTACTTCTGAAGATGGTGGAAGGAGAGAGGATAAATAAAAAATTAACAAGTACTGTTTAACGTAGAAGCTTCATTTTTGAAAAAGAAAAAAGGTACAATAATTATTAGCAGAACTAGTCTTATTTAAATCTATGCGAAATTTTGATGTGAAGTTACTTATGAGATAATTTTGTTGAGCAATATATATATATATATATATATATGAATCGTTTATAGGATATTAGTGGGTACTATTTTTAATTATAATTGAAAGCATATACATGTAGAAAATTAAATGTTTAATTATTTGCTACTTCCCGATTCGCACTATTTCGCTAACGGAAATTAATAACGAGCTAATCGATTAATTAGGAAGGCACTTTCTAGAGCGTCCAATTAAATTACATATGTTCAGTCTATCGATCTTAATCGCGCCATCACTCACAGACATTCCTCCATTTAATTTTTACACTGTTGCGCTTCTTGTTTTCTCAATCGATTTCATTCCTTTTAAATCACAATCGCTCGTTAAAGACGAAACATTATATTCTGAATCGAAGTAATCATTTGAGCTTCGAACAAAATTCGATATTTACTCGAATTAATATCATGTTTTTGAAATGGTATTAATATAACTTTATTAGGTGAATTTACATGTTATAAATATCGATGTTATCAATTTTATAATAATATGAAAAACCTTTTTCACGTTTTTAAATGAAACAATTGCATATGGTTAGCACATAAAATATGTCAAGATTCTATTAAATTTCATCCCAAATTTGCAAAATTTAAAATTGTTAACATCCGAATGATGTCTTTCTAACTCTTCTTTCTAAGAAATCAGAGATTTATATTACACAGATTCATATCTTTTAATCATGTTTCTTTAAATCGCAAAAAAAAAAAAAATAAAACAAAATATAAAATAAATAAAACAAAATATAAAATTAATTATAATAATACAAAATATAAAATTAATATAATATATTATAAAACTTATAAAATATAATTTATAAAAATTTATAAAATAAAAAATTACAATAAAAGTTATAAAATTTTTCGCGAATTGTCTCAATTATATTTTTAGAATTATCATCTTCCAATACTAACAATCAGTCTCACAAATTCGGAATTCCGCCAGCAGGTAGAAATCATTTTCAGCTCAACTTAACAGAACTAAGAAAATTGTTGTGCTTTGATGACGATTGTGTTTAATAGCAGAATCAATTGTTTGATTTCTCTGTTATGCCAGAACTTTTCGACATTTTCCCTTTCTGATCGTCTTCTTCCTTTTTCCATCCCTTATCATCCTAATTCGCTGTTCCTCCGACGAATTATTATGACTCCAGAGCGATGAAAATATGTTGTACAATTCGCGGGGAAGGCTGGCGGGGTTTATTCGCGATAAATCTTGATGCTGCACACTTATTTGTTATCCACAGTTGCAAGTTGAATACTTTCACAGCCGATTTTTATTATAGAAAACTTTTTATTGAATGTGAAACTATATTATAAGCAAGACCAGACAGATGTCTATTGCATTTATACGTTTTTCAGTATTATAATATATTATCTTAAAACTTATCCATAATACATAAACGATAAAATTTAGAAATTCAGTTTCTCGTGCAACTGATACGATTGTATTTATGATTCTTTTTTGGAAGATACCTATTTTTATAATTTTTCATTTTTTCTTAATTTCTCTGTTTCTCTATTTATACAAGAAATTTACAAAATTACCAATCAGAAATAACGAATATATTAATAAGTGGAAATGTATTAATGAAGGAAAAGAATATTAAAATTAAAAATAATTTTTTTAATTATATAGAAAATTTATTTGTTCTCCCTACAAAAAACATTTTCTTCATGTATTAATATGTTGATAAATGATATTTTTCGTTATTTCTGATAGTATTATGCATTTTTTGTATAAATAGCGAAATAGAAATTGCGAAAGAACGAGAAATTGTAAAAGTAAAATTAATTTTCTAATTAATTAGTTTCGCGAATTTCTTTGATCACCGAGTTGATATTCAAAAAGTAAAATCTCAATAAAATTCAGGCAAGAGATGCTAGAGCAACAAATTAAGTGAGCAAAAGTGAGACGCATGCGTAAGAGCTTATTAAAATCTCGAAAATTATGGCCGAATTAATTTTTTCAATTTCAACGCGAATTATAAATACTTTCTTCAGTTTTAGCATGCAAAATATCTATCATAAGTTAATCTGTAAAAAATGAAGAAAAGTTAATATATATATATATATATATATATATATATATATATATATAATATATATATATATATATATATATATATATATATATATAGTTACACACATTTATGTAAAAATAATTTATCAAAAATTTACAGTCCCTTTTCCCTCTCCCTTACTCTCTCTTTCTCTCTCTTTTTTGACGGATAAAAATACAATATTGAAAAGAGATTAACATAGTAATCATTTTTTTATATAATAGAGTTCACTCATGAGTAATGCGGAATTCGACGAAATTGTTTGCTTTACGATTAGAGCATAGGTCGAGATTCCGCATCGGCTTACTTTACACTTTTGTGGAGAAAACATCTCGAGTAAGTCGCGCTATATAACTAAATCATCGTATTCGATAGAGAAAATTGTAAGCTGCTTGATATCGAGATATGTCCGCGCGCGCGTTTGGAATCTCAAATATGTATTGCATTATAAAAAGGAAATCCTTAAATAATGAAGAATCGTACTGAGCGATATCGCATCGTTAAAATCGTCGGCAGGTCCGTAATGCCGATTTCTTCCTCTTTAATATCTCCCGAATACTGTTCGGTCATCAATCGCCGGAGCTCACTGGGCCGGAAAAACGCGTAAGGAATTTACGAGATGGAAGTTGGCTCGGACAGATTATTCTCATCGTTGCTCAATCCTGAAACGGCCAATCTTGCGATATAATCGCGACAGAATCAATAGCTATTACTCAATAGCTTCGATATTTTTTTTTGTGAGACGATGATAAATTTTTTCTCGACTTTCGATATCCTCGCGCTTCTTCGTGATTTTACGATCTTATTGTCACAATCGTCTTCTTGAAATTTATTATGATTAATTAAAGCAGGAGAGATGTCATTAAATACTAGAAAAATATGTTGGTTTGTATATTAAAATTGTTTATTTTATTTAAGATATGTAAGCGAAGGGGTAGGGGGAAGGGGCACGCCAAGTTTTCATATCTTACTTCGACTTGAAGGTCGAAGATATCACCACTTTTTGTAAAAATTTATATTATTTCTGCAGAAAATATATATTAGATTTTTTAAAGATATTCTTTATGTAGTCTACGTATTTTTTTACCTTTGTAAATATTATTATTAAAAATCTTTCCGGAAGATAAAATATATTTGAATTAATAAAATTTTTAAGAATACGTAGAAATTTTTAATTACAGTTTTGTTGAAAATTTTGTTGTATCTTTGCTGTTCTTCTTATATCCTCCTTACAATGAAGTTAAAAATCTTCTTCCCTTCGTCTCGTTGTCAGATCGTTTCTTTGCGAATCGCAAACGCGACGATTATTTTTACTTTAATTAATTCCTGCGTGTAACAGGATAAACATTGGTCATGTAACGCATATTTATCCACTTGTTATCCAAACGAAGCACGTCCCTGGGTCGCTTGTCGTGGAAAGGTTTTAACGAGGAAGATTTTAATCGACCATTTTTTCTTGCATATGACGTAATTCCTCTTTCTTCAATTGCACCAAGAAAAAGAAGAGCCAAGCCAGGACCAAAAGAAGAAAGCGAAATTTTCTTCACGTGTATATAATGAACATTTCTTCATAATGCTTAAATTATTTTCTTATAATACTTCTAAATTAAGTAGTGTGCGATTTAAATTTCTCTGCATTGTGAACTGGTCATATTTTTTTCTTCCGAAAACATATTATCTATTCTTTCATCATGACATTATTAATCTAAAAATTATCAATACTAACAATACTCACGGGAAATTTTAAATAGTTTTACAATATTCAAGTATACAGGAAAAAGGTGTAATACAGCAAGAAAAATGCCCTTATATATTCACTCATTACTCAAATATAGCAAGTTTATCAAGAAGTATTATTAAAACAGAAGTCGATATATGATAATCAACAGAAAAATCGCATAGAATTCTGCTTCAAATGTAATTTTAGAAAGAATTACAAAATCAATCATATTTAAGAAACAAAAATTGTAAAAATTGTTAGTAAGTATTTTTACATTCCACAAAAATAATTGTCATTGTGTTCATATATATGTTCTCATTGTATTTCTCAAGGTACAATTTAAAATATAACCAGTAATAGAGCAATATATAAATGATTCTATATAATATTATATATTAACTTTTATTAACTTTTATTTTAATCCGCTATTTTTTTCGACTCTAATAATTTCCTTATTTCGTCTCTTCCATTTGATAACATTTTGATAATGCAGTGAGAAATCAAGAAAGAGAAAATAAAAACACACATGTCGATCTTTTTTCGTTTTCCGTATATCGGATCTACGTAAAGATCCCAATCGTTCTCTCTCGATAAACCAGTTAAAAAATGTCGCCATTTAATTACGACAAACCGCTAAGACACCGCCCTATCGGGGTGATAAACTGTATCGCTAAATTGACATATTGCGCGATAAGAAATTATTACTTTTAAATGTGCAAGAGGCAATTGAAAAAAAAATTTCGATGATTGGACATATAAAAAAATATACGGGCAGATAATTTTTTTGTAAATAAATATTATCTGAGTATATAACTGCAAATAAATATTTTTTTTTAATTGCATATAATTTTTCTTCTTTTTATTTAATTTAGAAATAGATATGTGTTCTTTTTATTTCTTTGCTGTTTTATATAATAATAACATTTTCCGTATTTTTTTCAAAACTATTTAATTTGATTATAATAATTGGTCAAATATATTTTTTGCATTTTTATAGAATCTCATAGAACGATGAAAAGAAAAGAGAGAAAGAGTTGATTGTTATATAAATGTGATATATATAATATTGATATATAATAATATTAAATATGTTGATACAGCTCAATATCTTCCATTTTGAAAAATTAAGAGAAAAATGTATATTTGAATGAATACCTTCTGAAAAATTTTATTTAGAAGTCTTAGATATCAAAAATTAAAAATTTACAAGAATAATTTACTTTATTAGCTTCCCATCAATTTTCTAACAAATTAATAAAGCCTTTTTCTGGAAATTGTTGCAAACTTGCCACTTAAAATTTTTGCAAGAATAGCTACTTCAATGAAAATAAAATAAAACATTAAATTTATCATATATCTCGTATATCTTTCTCGAAAACAAAAATGTATGTAGGTTTTTTTCATAAAACACAATCGTTCAAAAAAATAAACGAAGTGGAAACTTTTTATTGGCCTTTTTATATGTAAGTTTCTCTTTGAAATAATGCAATTTTCACTGTTTTCCTTCTCGTAAGAAATCACAGGAGACTACAAATGCATCCTCTCTCGCGTTTGCTGCTGATACATACTTCTACCATTATGTTACTAGATATCTTTTTTGTCCAATTACCTCATTACTATATTACTGGAAGCGGCTCTCTTTATAAACTTGTGAAATACAGCGTGTAATACGAAAAACTGACCACTCGGCTCTAAAGAAATATATTCATTATATTGAAAGCGAGTAAATAGTCTCGCCTGCTCCATCTCTCGTATCTCATTATCATTATCATGTTATAGCCAGCAACAACTGTGTGTTCTACTCGCGCTTTTTAAAGAAACGGCGAATACGATGTAACGCGATCACGTAACGCGCGAATCTTCTTCATTAGAAAGAAAAATTGTTATTACATGAAACGCTTGAATTTATCAGGCTCATTAGCCGCTATGATTCATCATTAATGCATACGCGATGGGTCAGTCGGCGGCTCTAGGTGAAAGGACGTAAACAATGGATACAAAAGATATTCGCACACACATAGATTGAATCATTTTACCGTCGATTAAAACCGGGAAGATATAGATCTGCGTAGTATCTTTTGAGCGAACAATCGTGCGAAAATTTCGATTTAAATTCTCGGAAAATTTGCAGCGAGAATGATGCTCATACTATAGGATGCTGCACTTATGTTGCAACGATAATATGGTATTTAGAATACGCTCAACATATAAACGAGCACATAAGGTTATCATCCGAATGTATAGCATATATATTTATTATGTTTGACATCTCCGATGATGAGCCGATTCTTGATTGAATCTGATTTTCCAATCTCCTGCACGTATATAAGCTTAGGAGCTAAAATGTTTGTTTTCTGAATATTTTCGATATTAAAGGGGGAGAGGCACGCCAAGTTTTCATATCTTATTTCGACCTGAAGGTTTATTATTTATGCGATTTATGCAATTTAGAATTTATGTAAAACTGTTTTAAATTGTATATGTCATATAAAAAATGCTTTAGGAATTAAAGTAATTTTAACTCATTTAGTATCGATTATGAATTAAACACATCACATAATTTATTGTACTTGGCTAATAGTTTTGATCTGATATCGGTTTTTAAATATTTTATCACTCTTTAAGATTTTTTTATTTTTTTAAAGATTTTTTTTATGTACTTGGCATATTTTTTTACCTTTATAAGGTTTTCTTTAGATATGTCATGTATTGAAAAAGAACTCTTCTTATATACATATATAAATATTTAAACATAAGATAATTTATTTAATATCTTTCAGCAATATATATATGTGTGTGTGTGTGTGTGTGCGTGTGTGTGTGCGCGCGCGTATTATATTGAAAATAATTAATATTGAAATCGATTAATTATAAATTTAATTTTACTAAATTTTACTTAATTTTACTAAAATTAACTTAAATACTCGCAAGTCATTGCTTTTATTATTTTCATTTGGAATCCGATTAACGTGCGTTCAGCAGATGAAATAATCCGCGAAGGGAGCATGCAGTAAAAGATTCTGACAGAAAGGCTGAATGCACTGGCAGAACGTGCTTTCAAAATACGCTACGCATATTAAAAGGAGTTGTGGAACATTTAAACTTTTAAATGTTGCTCTCAGTTCGGTCGACATCATTCATTATTCATTGATTTTCGTGCGCTACGAGGAGTGGCGCAGCAAGAATTAATTCGCCAACAATGTATCGTGTCGAAAGATATATACGCGTCCGCATCGTCGATTATTATTTATGATTTCGCAGGATTGAGTGTGTAAGCATGTGTGCGTGTCCTCCTAGTGAACATACGCGCTAGTCCACGTGCGCTGGCGCCTACGCACGCGTGTTTCTTGCCTTGTTTCTTTATGTCACTTTATAGCCAGTAGCCTTGCCAATAACGCGCGCAATTCGCATTGTAGTCGTGTTCACTCGTAAATATGTCTCTCTAGGGTGTCTACTTCCTGAACAAGTCTGAGATTTCTGTTTCAGAGAACTAATAAGGTCAGAAAATTGTTATGGAATTTTATTAGAAATTTTTTTGAAAACAATTCTCTTTTTCATAATTTTACTCTTATATTGCAAGTATTTGTCGAGTGATTGAGATGTGAATTATACGTGTCCAAAATATATTATAAATATATATTGTTTTCTTTATACATATATTTAATATACAGGGTGTTTCCGGACATTTGCGACAAACTTAAAGGGGGGGGTGATAGATCTCGACAAATGGAACAATTTTTGTTAAACAATTCGTGTCCTGTATAAAAAGAATATATTCAATATTTTAGTATAAAATATATATGTATGTAAAATAAATATATATGTAATATATATTCTTTCTCTCTCTCTCTCTGTTTTTATATTCGATAGCATATTCGAAAATATACACATTCTTGATTAAGACCTTATATACGATAAAAAATGAAAATGTGCAAGTGAAAAATATTTATCGTATAAAAGCTCTACAATTCTTTTTAATGCATTTTCAAATATAACATTTGAAATTTAAATAGCTCTTTACATATCTTTTGAGCAAAAACACACATATAAAGAAACTTATGTTGAAAAATTACATTCAAAAATTCTTTGATTTTACCTGGAATTTTGAATAAAAATACTTAGAAGATTAGAGAATCTTACTTCTTTTTTTTATAAAAGTTGAGCAAACATTCTGTTCTGTTTTGATGATGACTTATTTTCTTTTTTTCGATGGATTCTTCGTTTTATGTGTCGGATCGAGATTTAATGCTCTATAATACATAATCAATTTTCCGAACGATATAATTACTTCCCTCACAAATAAAACGACAAGATAGATAGATATTTATACACGATAACACGATTATATAAGATGTATCATATTATGGTTTGGATAGACCGCACTTGTTTGAAAATGTGAGTATAGATCTACGGACACACATCTCCTCCTTCTGTAGATCTATTATTTTTAGCACATGTTTTCCTTCACAGCAGGAAATTGAGGCAATAAATAAGAAATCTAATACACGTTTGTGTATCTTTGTGTCAAATTGATAAATATATTAATTCACCAGTGATTTATAATTCATCAGTGATTGCGTGTACTTCTATAAGTGTATATAAGTCCCTATGCTTTAATAGAGAGAAGCCGTTTAAAATTGGCCTTATATTCTTCCTTTTTTTTATTTATATCCTCTCGAGATTTGTGAACGTTCCGCGGCGTTGGAATAAATTATGTGCATGTCAAGTGTGTATATATCAAAGAATTCTTTTTCTACGAATGTAAATTAATGGCACTTTAATCTACTGGCGACGTTACTGGCATAAACCGACAGATGAAAGGCACGTGATGATCGCAATCAATCGATTCTAATCGGCCTGACTTCTTGGAAGCGAAAACCGGCCTCGGATGTCAACGTGTGACAAGTTTGTGATCTAAAGAGAAATAATTTTTATTTTGTTAAATAAACTTTGAATTATTATTTAATAATTGCAATTTTGATTAAATAATTATTTAAATTATTTCCCTTATGCTATAATAAATAATTAATACTTTTTTTGGAGATAATTATTTCATTAAAACATTTAAAAATATGATATTAATATGATAAAATACGATATTATCAATCAAGACTTTATTACTTGATTTAGAATTGTTTTATGGTCAAGTTACAAAAATACATTTTCGCGAAATTGAATGTTATTACCTGAAATAATTTAATTTTAATATATATATATATATATATATATATATATATAAATGAAAAAAATATTTATAAATTATTTATAAATTATTTATAAATTATTTATATACAATTGTATTGCATTGAGATGTTAAATAGCACTTCAACACTTCTACAGCATTATTAATATAATAAAATTATATCTATATATGCATTGATTATGTAGGACCAGGATATTATATTTCAGAACAGAGATTTTTATTTATTTAGTAACTAATAATAAATAGTATCTTAAAGAAATTAATTAGTATATTAAAATTATATTTATTATATAATATAGAGTTATATATATATATATATATATATATATATATATATTTATTTATGTATTTATTTATTATCGATATTATTGAATACATTTTTTATGTACATTTTTTGCCTCTTTCCTCGTTTCTTATTTCTCAACAGAAAATCCTATGAAACTATAAACTTATGAAATTTGGTTAACGTATAAGTTTTCTTAATTGCATGTCAAGCTATGAAGGTAAATGATAAGGTGAATTGTGATTAAAAAAACATTTAAAATTTCATGATTCATCACGTTTTATAGACTTCGCTGAACGATCATTAATCTTCGAAATCTGTCGTCTCATTTACTCGGAAGCATGCATGCGAAGCACATCAATGACCTTATCGACTTCTATATTTTTTCTCTTTTTCGTATTGAAAATGATTAAGGTTCATCCAATTGCCGTTACTTTTACAGTCGGTGGCCTTAATAAATGTCACGAAAGGAAACAGAATATTGTCATTGGCAAATGCAATCTCATGTTTTCAAGAGAACAGCATTATTCTCTAATTTTGGATTACTTTATATTCTAGCACAAAAATATTAAACATAATAAAAAATCAGATTATTAAAGCTTATGCTATTTACGTTTACTATAAGATATCAAAATTAATTTTTAGCTACTCAAAACTAATTAAATAATATACATGATCCCCCTAAAAAAACCTTATAAAGGGAAAAAAATACGCCAAGTACATAAAAAAATCTTTAAAAAATCAAAAAATCTAAAAGAGTAATAAAAATAAAATATTTAAAAACCGATATGAGATGTATTTACTAAATGAAAAGATTAACAAATATATATTGTATATATGTATATTGTATAAAATTTTTTATTTTATTCAAGATATGTAAACGACGGAGCGGGGGGATATCACTACCTTTTTGTAAAAGTTTAGATTATTTCTGCAAAAAATATATATGCATTTTTAAAAATCTTAATGAAGGACGTAAGTCGTGTATTTTTACGAACTTCATTTTCTAGATATTAGAGTTCATTCCCAAAGGTGGTTTTTGAATATTGTTATAATACGTAATGATAAATTAGTTTCCTTGGTAGTCTTATCTAACGGCACAGTTTTATATTTTTGTAAACTCCCATTTTCAAAATATTAGATTTTACCCCCAAGAGGTTTTTGAAAATTATTATACGACAAATTAATCTCTCACACGTATACACACACATATATACCTATTACCATATATGCACACACATGTACATAAATGGTTTTGTCTCTTAAAGCATTTTTGCACACCAAAGCAAGTAATCATATATGCGCAGTGTAAACGCAGCTTGAGGAACAAAATCGCTTTGAATGTGTGCATACGAAGATGTGTTCATGAGTTTGAACCTTATTATAAAGAAAAATGAAAAATGTCACATTTCTGACATGCGATTATCATTTCTCGGGATTGATTGCACCGATTTTATTCAAACTAGTCGCAATCAAAAGCTTGTATTCACATTATATAATAAAAATGCCATTAAACTTTCGATTATGGCTTTAGTTTCTGAAATATTTTAATCGAAATTTTATTTGACGTAAAATTCCGAATAAGCTACTTGGTAGCATCCTCATCGATAACAGTGACTCTCAATGCTCGGATTCAATTTTTTATTAATTTTTTATGTACTTGTCGCAACGTTACTACGTCGCTTAATATTTCGATTATTACAGGAGCGTTCAATTTTGTTGCAATCTAAAAATGATCGTATTCTAAATAATTAATTTCTAGTGTTCTTCGTAATTAATTTCTTTATTTTAGTACATTTTTTAAATGATTTTTCCATTAATCGTTTCCTATTTATTAACAGGACAATAAAATAAAATTTCCTTTTGCCCTCTTTAATTTAAAATTTTCTATACAATTTACTATACAATTCTATACATTTTACTATACAATATGAAAGACCTTTTTATTTGATGAAAAGAAAGTTTATCGTCAATAGTTCCTTAATAATAATAATAATATGTACGAAAATAATATGTAAGAGAATTAATGAGAAACACTATATATATATATATATATATATATATATATATATATATATATGCATATATAATTTAATAATTTAATAAATGTTAAAAATATATATATGTACACATATGTAAATATAAATTCATTTAATATTAAATTTTTATTCAAGACAGTAGTTCTCCCCTTTATATAAAACGAACGATGATATCCGATAAGATATCTTATAATATCGATATACATGCGGCCCTGAAGAAGCACTTATCGTATACGTAGGTGAATGTCGGCAGAGAAATCATACCAGCAAGGACGATGTAGTGAGAGAAGAACAGGGAGACGAAAAGGATGGGCTGGAGAGAGAGAGATACACATACAAACCACGCCCGGCTCATCCCGACTTTCTAGAAATCGAAAACTGGATCGCGCGGCTGCCAACATCTCCGGAGATCTCGAGAAACGTCAATCTCCCCAGGTTAATTCACGTAACAGACGTCAGTCTTGCTGACCGCACGCTCTCTTTTTCTCTCTTTCTCTCTCTTTCTTGCTCTTATTTTCTTCTTCCCGTAACCAGCCGTCATTTTTCACGTGGACATTACTCACTCTCGGTGAAACTACATTTCAAATAGATTTTTCAAACAAATCCAATTAAAGGCGATCGAAGAGCTAGACAAGAATTAATCATTTAACCGACAACATTCAATTTCTCGATTATTTCCGATTGTGCATTATATTTCTCTGTCAAATTTAGCATTTAGATCCTCAAACGAAAGTTCTCTTAGAAAAAGGAGAACAAGATTCATGACATCCATCAATGTTGAATCAATATATTGATGTATGTTAAAAAGTAATATTATTACAGCGTTTATTTCCGAAAAAAAACATGAAAAATCTAAAATTCTTCTTTCAAAGATTTTATTTCCATTTGGAAAAATGTTTATCTTACGAGAGCTATTCAGTTTTTTTCAGTATATTCGCAATCTACCACTTGAAACTTAAATAGCTGTGTTTTCTTCGTAAGTGAAAAGCATTAAGAAATATATATAATAAAAAATACTTATTTTAAAAAATTTACCAACAAATTTTATTAATTCTTCTGTTTACTTGGAATTATGAACAAATACATTTTTATAAAATTTGAGTAAATATATCGTGTTAATTTATATAATATTCACTTTAAAATTTAAAACGATAAAGTAGGACTGCACAAAATATCAACATTAGTTTTGAGTTTTGTCTTCTCGAAATTCGAGAAAAAAACAAAACAAAATTTTTAATCAGTATCAAGATAATATCCAAGACTAAAATTATCAAAATTATTAGACATGTTAAGATTACTGGTTTTTAAAAGAAGCTAAAATATATATATTTGTGAATTAAATAAGGATATAATCACACAATATACACACAATATTATAATCACACATTATTATAGAATTTTAAAAATTTCGTTTAATAAATAAAAACATTTATGTTAACAAATTTAAAAACAATAACATAATACAATAAACAATATAAAATTTTTAAAAATTATTTAGTTACACAAAACTGCGTACAACATATGTACACGATTCTCTGTCTATGTATATGTTAGTTGAGTTTGCATTCTGGCATCACTGCCTTTTCCTAAGAAAAAATAGCATATAGCATATACATATATATATATATATATATATATATATATATATATGAATGACATAAATAATAATAATTATCCTAGGTTCCATTCCAAAACGTAAGTAAATTTTACTCGATGGCCGATTTGAACCAGAAGATTTGAATCAGAAAGGCTTGAAAAAATTTCGGAACGGCCATCCGAATAAAATTTCCTCGATTACTTACTTTTTGAAACGTAATCCTAAATTGTTATAGTATACTAATATACAAAGTTAAATTAGGTTAAATATTAGGTTAAGTTAAGTATTATTTTAAACAATTAGCATTAGATAGAAATTGTTAATAAAATCGTGATCAAATTATACAAGATGAAGAGATTTTCATATTACAAGATTCACTGAAAATCAAGATAAGATTTAAGTTGAAAATTTTCAATATATTTTTACGAATTGTTGTCTTGAATCTTGTGTATAATCCTACAATAAAGAGATTCAACGTAATTCCACCGCATATCATCGGATTTTCGTCTTCTCGAATTTGACAGGGCGTCGCCCGAGGATGCGTTCCGCTCGCGAAAGTTTCTCTCCGCACGATAGAGTATTATTACACGAGCGAACGCACAAGGGAAAGTACATGTAAATCGAACTTAATCGACCAGATCTCATACCGGACGACACACACTCTACTGCTATCACTTTCTTCGGGGCCGCGCGAAAACGCGGCGGCATTTTCTGCATTGCGAAAAAATCGACAATCCGCCGTAGTACATACATGTAGGTACACACTTTCGACTTCGTTCGCTGGTTAAGTCGCGCAAGGCATCCACCGGTAAAACGTCCATAATTAACGCTTTTCACTATTATTTAGTTGGACGAAGAGTGGTTTTTTTGCGCGCGAACGTCCGCTCCTTTTATGCGTCGTTGTTCATTTTCCGCCTTGCCTTTCCGCTGACAACACACGTAGCGGAGTTTCTCTTTCGTTGGAGTGGACATAACTGCAACGAGAAGCCGTTAGGGTTAGTTTCTGGTTCATAACTAGATCGAACGTAAAACAGTATCCACACAAGCAAAGCCGTCGATCAATATCAATCGAAATCTACGAGATTCAGATATGTTTATGGTTCGGTAATGGGGGCCATTAAATTGGGGTGCATTAATTGCTTACATCTACAATTTAAACGATTTTTTAAATCATATATTTATGCGTTTTGACAGAGTTTTTTTGATCGAGAATCGAGAATATGTACAAGACTCAAGCAGCTCAGTGACGTTTTAAAAACCGTATTAAAAATAAATGTATTGGACGTTTCGTATGTATTTAAAATATCCAAATTAAAGTCTAAAACATCTTTAGGACATTTTATGGATATCCATTATTATTTCTTTGGACATCTTAATAATTTATACATTACAAAAAATATTTAGAAAATAATTTATATATAATTCTTTTTCGCTTTTTTCTTTATTCTGGCAGTTTATATTAATATTTGTTACAATACTTATATATAATTTGATAATTCGTGACTTTATATTTTATATTTCATTACATTTTATATTTTTATTAATCTTTTGCATTCCAGCTAATTTTGTTAGATGACCTGCTACCAACTCCTCAAGGCATTTTTGTAGTATTTTGTGTACCCGTTGTGTATCTTTGATGAACATTTTAAAAATGTTATTAAAAACTTTATTATATCAAATAAAGGAAAATTCTACTTTACTATCATACTGCTACTCTTAGTATCATAAATAATTTCATTATAATTGGCGAAAAATAAATATTATATATAATATTATTATTTTTTCATTACAAAATATATATCGTCACTAGCGGTGCTTCTGAGGTTGTGATCCGCGATTAGCAATAAAAGCCTCTCGCGTTTTTATGTTTAGCTCAATGGCACGTGTCGATTGAAGATAAAAACCCTTTCCCACCATGCGCAGGTAGAGACATCAACGCTCGCAAGAGATGATTTCAATGCAATTGCGACATTGTCAACCGAGTTACAATAGAGATCTTTAAAACACATTATTAGTGAAAAATGTTTTTTCTTATTTCTCCTTAAATTAAATACATCAAGCTGTTAATGTTTTAAATGAACAAATAGCAAAAACCAATAGGAGCTAAAAATACTTATACAAATAGCAAAAACCAATAGGAGCTAAAAATACTTATTATGTTTTTAAAATTTATATGTAAGATATTTTCAATCTTACAATTCAATTTTATTTCTAATAGTATTTTTACTTTAGAACAATTACATACATGACAGAAACAACTGAAAATGTGGATAGTTATTGTCTTCATAACTTACGAAAAAAATTAGATGTTATTATAATTGATGAATTATAATAACTCTTATATTATTTACATTTACATATGTGTGTGTGTGTGTGTGTGTGTGTGTGTGTGTGTGTGTGTGTGTGTGTGTGTGTGTGTGTGTGTGTGTGTGTGTGTGTGTGTGTAAATGTAAATAATATAAGAGTATTGTAATTCATCAATTAACACATTTTGAAAATTTTCGTACTTTTTGCATATCTCTTTTAATATATTCTCTTTTTTGCTTTATTCTAAATCTTATTTCTTCTCTAAAGTATTATTCATATGACACAAGTAGAATGTGTATACTAAAATATAAATTGAATATAGATATCCCTTTGTTATAGATATTAATTGTATTGCTGTAGATATCGTCATTTCATTATATATCGCCGAAGAATTTGTTGAGAACTTTATTCGCTGACAAGAAAATCTCGATAGAATAGAATTAATTGCGCGTATGATGGTGATCCATTAATAAAATTCTGTCAATTAGCAAAGTTCGAAACACGTGTCGGAACGAAATGGGGAAGCATTTAGAAATGAAGAGATAGAATGTGTGTGTGTGTGTGTGTGTGTGAGAGAGAGAGAGAGAGATATTGATCCATAAGATGCGCGATCGCAAAATCTGATAGATATATCTTACATATCCTGGCAGGTGTTTCTACTCTATCTATATTTTTTTCAAGCGCCGACGTGTTCGACGTCAAGTGGTAAAAATGCGAGCAATAGATTTGCCCGGGAGATCGATTTCCTCGACTTCTAAAATTCTTGTATAGCCTCGGGCCGAAGATACATTTATCACAAACGCGATCGATGACTTGATTTATCGAACATTCCCTCTCTTTGCCTTTCTCTCTTTTTTTCACCATCTCTCCCTGTCTCTCACCACTTTTTTCATATTATGATCGGTAACGATGATGTCGATAGAGAAAGGAAAAAAAAGAGAGAAAGAGAGATCCTTTCACTAAATGTTTTCAAATCGCATCGTTTTCTAGCGGTCCTATAATGCTTCTCTATTCTTCTCTTGACTCGGCATAATCTGATGATTTATCGCGAGCAGTAAGAAAGAAAGCTAAGCACATGATAGGTTTTCGATTTATTGAAGCACAAGCGGTGAGGCTTGCTTGTCAACCGGTCGATGTTACGCGATATATATCTCTAATAATCAATTGTGTCTATCTGATGATGCCATAGATTGGTATATTCAATTATTTTTGATCGACAGTTCAAAAATGTCGTAATCGGGCATAACTTTAAAATTTGTTTAACATCATACATCTGCGTTGCTTAATATATATTTCTTTTTCTTGCTATTGTCGTGTCAACTCTAGGTTTTGTCATTACTAAAATGTATATCGGATTTAAATTAATTAAACTTATTATATTTTTAACGTTCAATATATTATCATATTTAAATATATGACAGTATATGAGACATATAAATAATTTAAATTCTATAGTTTGTACACACACTTTTTGTCAATAATTAGTTGTATTAAAGATCCATCATTTGATTGTGGAATTCTAATTTTCCTCTAATATAGCAAAACAGATCGAAAATGAATTTAAAAGATGAAGACTAATACTATACGATGCCATTGGCAGAAATATTTTAAAAAATTAAATTCTCTTATAATTCTCTTATAATTCTCTTATAAATTCATGAAATTGTTCGAAATAGCTATTTTTGGATTTTTTACCTAATCACATGATTGTTTCGAAGAAAAAATATGTAATTTACAATTACATATTTTTTTCGAAACAATTATTGTTTTCAACAATTATTTTTTTTCTTTATATGAATTTCTCTCATTATTTTGTACATAAAAGTATTAAGATAAAATAATCGAAAAATGAATATTTTACTAGATATTTTATGTAAAAATTATTTCAAGTCTTATAACTCGAAAAGTACTTGATAAAAAAAATACTTTATAATAGTGTTTTGAGAAGCTCTCGAAGTAAGCTACAAGAGCTTTTTT